>NW_025113183.1:0-72092 GCF_010416935.1 Polistes fuscatus | reverse complement strand
AAAGAGAAACTAATGCACCCGCCGGTATTAGGTATTTATTCACCACGTGACGAGATCAGAATTGCATTGTGACCGAGTATATAGGTTTTGAGGCGATTTTTTGCCGAGGAAGTCGGACCGTAGATTGCATCCTCTTTTTTATTTTCTAAAAGAAAGTCCGAAACTGAGTCGAAATATCACAGTTTCGAGTTGGAAACACGACGCGATTGTCTAAGCGTTACGTTGTTTTCGACCGTACCTGTTGGGTATTCAGATTTAAGATTTTTAACAACCGATTACCAGGCGTTAAGCCTAACATAAAAAAAAGGAACGCACCCTCAGATAGCGCGATGGGTATTAGAGATGCAAAGTTTGATTATGTATTGAACACCGATCTGGTTCACGTATGCAGCATGTAGAACGCGTTAAGCCGGCAAGTATTAGTTAGAAGATAAGTCTTTCGATAAGAACCTTGCTTTGTGCGGACGACGATTCTGTGATAAAAACGATACGTAGTGAGTTGGAACGAACCGAAAGTAAATTTTATGAGTTACGGAACGATTTGGTATACCGTAAGCATCACGATCGGATTTTATATTATGTATCCGCGGTGTTAGAAAAAGCCGTCATATTTAAGTACCACACACGAGATGGGACACGTTGGCGTCAGTAAGACAATGGAAAATATTTTGAACAGTTATTGGTTTCCGGGAATGAAATCAAAGATCAAGAGCACATTAAAGGCTGTCTAAAGTGCGTCGCTTTCACGCTGGATTCAGGGAGGTCCGGAGGCTTGCTGCATTCAATATCAAAGGATGACGTATCGTTCGGTACGTTACATATAGACCATTTGTCGCTAATATCCCAAACAGCTCGTTCGAAAAAACGATATATTTTTGTAATTGTGGATGCTTTTACTAAGTATATAAAATTGTATACAACAAGGACTACGAGTACGTCCGAGGTATTTAAGTGTCTTACTTTGTATTTTACCTAATATAGTCGGCCAGCGCGTATCATATCTGACAGAGGAAGTTGTTTAACCTCCAATGAATTTAAGAATTTTATGAAAGTTAATAACGTGCAACATGTAAAGATCTCTACAGCCTCGCCACAGGCGAACGGTCAGGTTGAGAGGTATAGCCGAACCATTTTACCAATGATTGCGAAATTAGCAAACGAGAGGAACGTGCGTTGGTATGATGTATTAAGTGATGTGGAGTTTGCATGCAATAATACTGTATCTGAGACAACGAAAAATGCCCAAGCGTTTTGCTATTTGGTGTGCGTCAGCGGGAAAAGGTTGTGGATGAATTGCGTGAGGGAATGGAAGCCCATGGATGTGTCGGTAGAAGGCGAGATCTACCAAGCGTGCGTAAGCGGCGATGAACGTATCCAACGAGCTCAGGAGGCGAATAGACGTGTTAACGACAAAAGACGTGAGGTAGCGAAGCAATACCAAGTGGGCAACAAGGTAATGGTAAGGAACTATAATGCTACCCCGGGTATATCCCAGAAATTGATACCGCGCTTTAAAGGCCCTTATCAAATCGAAAGGGTGTTAAGAAACGACCGCTACGTTGTGAAAGACGTCGAGGGTTTCCAATTAACGCAAACGCCGTATCTTGGGACGTGGGAAGCTCAAACATGCGACCATGGGTACCCGCGTAGAAAGAGACTAAAGAAACATATTATTTTCATTTTTTTTGTTAATCTTAAAAGCGTGCGAGTTCGGAGGCCGAACTAAGTCAGGATGGGCGAGCTGTAACGGAGTAATATTTGTTTGGATAAGATATAGGATAATCTAATCTTAGTTTGTATAAGATAGAATAGAGAATTTATGGCACTATAGAATCCGTAAGATAGGGTCCTCTTCAGAAAAGGATATAATATTTATTTGTGATCAAATAACGTCTGGTGATCTAGACTGTGGAGATTTCGAGAACGCTTTGTACGCACTCCTACTCTGAGGTGTTACGTAGATTTGAAAAAAGACGGTTGATGACCAATAATGGGTCGGAAAAGGGACTAGGACCGCCTTGCGTCCCCCTTTCCCCTCCTTCGGCGGTAGGACTGATGCATAAGAAAAGAGGAGTTATTCCTATGATTGCACTGGAGTTATGTCTTATGATTAAGTGTTAGGAAGTCTTATGGTATATGTCGAGGTATTAAGTGGTCGTATTATGTAAAAGTGTTTGTGGCCTTATTGAGTTTTATGTCTTATGTCTTACGGTTTTTACGTCTTATGTTTTCTTACGTTATGCTTATGTAATTACGAAGAGTTATGTTTAAGTGATTTTATGTACGATTAAATATATGTGTATTCAACCTTTTAATCCTGACAAACTGTTATCTAAATAATAACGCCCTTTAACCCTTTCATCTAGATCGAGGAACGGTCGTTTAAAGATTCGAGTTGTTCCGGAGCATCAGGACTACTAAAGAATTATCTTGTCGCCTGACGCTTCATCGGAGCTGGTGGAATTCCGACTCAATACGGTCACTTATGGCACCTACCTGGCCATTCGCACCCTATCGCAGCTGGTTTAGGATAAAGGTACGCGGTTCCCGCTCGAAGCCCGTTGTTTGCAGACAGAGACATATGTCGACGATATCTTCGCGGGAGCGGACGACATATTGGCGGTGGTTAGAAAGAGGGTAGAAATTGTAGAGCTTTTAGTTTCTGCTGGTATCAAACTAGATAAGTGGGCCGCGAATTATCCAGAAGTACTTCTAGATTCAGTAAGACAGGTCGCGGAGAAATCGATCGAGAATGACCAGACGGTTAAAACACTAGGCGTGCGCTGGATTCCAGAACAGGACGAGTTTATGTTCGACGCAGCTAGCCTGGCTGACATGGCTGCCGCTCATACTAAAAGATCGGTTTTATCGAATATCACGCGTTTATTCGACCCCTTAGGATGGCTTTCACCGATTACTGTTGTTGCCAGGATATTAATGCAGGACATGTGGCTGTTGAAATGTGATTGGGACGCTCCGTTACCGTCGGAAATCCGTGAGGGTTGGTATAGATATTGCCAAGGGTTAGATACATTGCCGTGTATATCAGTAGGGAGGTGGCTAGGAAGTACCTCGAAATCATCTTGTCAGATATAAAGGATGAGAAATAAAGAAAAGAAACTTTCTCTTCGAGATTATCCAGCATTTGTTTGTTTAGGCGATACCACGTGAGGAATGCGTCACCCTATGTTTCGTTTCATGTTTCGTCGCATGGAAACCACTCGATGCTTCTCGTAAATAAATAGAAAAATATTCGAGAGAGACCGATAAGTTTCTGGAACGATGAGAGAGTATAAAAGAGAAGCGTTTCAGTTCGGACCGGGTTCAGTGTAAGTCCAGCTACGGTATAGTCAAGTGTTAGTGTTATATTTTTGTCGACTTAATAAATAGTTACTTCTGATTACAATCACACTCCTAACTATTTTTTACCATATCCATATATAATTTATACATCCTACAGATACACGGTTTCACGGATGCCTCTTCGCGTGCGTACGCCGCAGCGGTATATTTGCGTATTGACGAGGGTCACGGGAAGTTTCGCGTGTCGTTATTAGCTTCTAAATCAAAGGTAGCTCCTGTTAAGACTGTGAGTATTCCTAATTTAGAACTTTGCGGAGCAGCTCTTCTTGTTAACCCTTTCCCTACGGCACTCCGTTCCGCGGAAGTAGCGCCACTGAACGAGACACCGCGCTGTGCAGTGTTTCAATGGCATTTTGGAATTCTCTTATGTAGATACTTTTTTGAGAGTTATGTAACAACTGTTTCGTCATTTTATATGAAAATCATAAAAATGAGTATATTTTGAGTATTCAGAAATTAACATATTAACAAATTTAAGCGTAAGTGTAAGTGTTCACTCGAAACCGATTATATTCGGTGTCCGTACACACAGCACTTCGCGCGGCCGCTGACTATAGTCAGTGTCCGTAAACACAGCACTTCGCGCGACTGTCGACTATAGTCGGTGTCAGTAGCGAAAGGGTTAAGCTTATTCTTCATCTAACTAGCTTAGACTTTCTACAAAAATGTCCAATTTTTGTCTTGTCAGATAGTCAGATCGTGCTTACTTGGCTTCGTAAGCATCCGTGCCATTGGAAAACCTTTGTCGCCAATCGCGTTTCGCTCATTCAAACTCAACTGCTTTCAGCAACGTTGTCCCATGTTCCGACTGAGAAAAATCCTGCCAATTTGGCATTGCGAAGTGTTCCACCGGAAGAGTTAGCTAAGAGCGCTCTATGATGGCAGGGCCCGGCATGGCTTTCCATGCCCTCAGTCCAGTAGCCACAGTCGAGCGAGGCTGTTCGAGTGAACCATGTCCGTTATAGCCTAAATGAGCCCGAAGTCCTGTCCATCGTCCTGTCCAGCGTACTCATCATCATCATCATCACACAGCCATAGTTGTCCACTGCTGAACATAGGCCTCCCGTAACTTTGTCTATCCTTTTCTATCTTGTGCCTCCTGCATCCAATTGTCTTTGAAGCGTTTCAGATCGTCTCGCCATCTAGTAGGAGGTCGTCCTCTACTGCGTGTAGCATCTTGTCGTGGTCTCCACTCCAGTAATATTTTAGTCCACCTTCCATCCCTCATACGGGCCACATGTCCAGACCAGTTCCACTTTAGGGAAACTATAATTTCAACAGCGTCTGTAAATTTCGTTTGCCTCCTAATATACTCGTTCGTAATCCTATCTCTTAACGATATTCTCATCATAGAACGTTCCATGGCTCTCTGAGCCACTCTTATTTTCCTCACGGAGCTTTTAGTAAGAGTCAGGGTTTCGGCTCTATAGGTCATAACTGGTAGGACACAGCTTTCAAACACCTTACGTTTGAGGAAAAGGGGGATGTTTTCTTTAAATATATAACCAAGTCGCCCATATGCAGCCCAAGTTAGTGATATTCTTCTTTTAATTTCACAAGTTTGATTATCTCTATCTATTCGTAGTTCGTGGCCGAGATGTTGCGTACTGCAGGCGTCCAATTCTCTGGGTACGAAATCGTCAACCAATAGATATAAGTTCTTCACCTCATTTTATTACCAGTGTTGAGATATCTGACGCTCGAGTGATGGTCATTCGTCTAGTTCAGGCAACAGCGTTCGCGACGGAGATAGGAATCCTGACGGCGGGCAAGAGATTGCCTAAAGGATATCGCCTTTCTAAGTTAAATCTCTTCATGAATGAGGATGACGGTCTCTTACGAGTAGGAGGTCGTTTGGCTAGTTCTTGCTTATCTTTCGATCGGAAAACCTACTAATTTTGCCCCAGAATTCACACCTTAGTCAATTATTTGTGCGACATGCACACTACCAGTGTCTCCATGGAGGTCCAACCCTGACCTCGAGTTATTCGAAGTGCCAAGTTTGGATATTAGGCAGAAATCGGCTAGTTAAGTCGACTATTCGAGCTTGTATACTTTGTCAACGAGTTAGGCCTCCATTGGCTCATCAGCTTATTGGTGAGCTCTCAGTGGATCGAGTGGTAGGAAGTAGGGCTTTCGCGAATTCCGGTCTCGATTATGCAGGTCCGGTACAAGTGCGTATGTCAAAGGGACGCGGAAATCGCTCCAGTAAGGGTTACATTGCTCGGTTCGTCTGTTTTGCTACTCGAGCTATTCACCTCGACTGGTTAGTGACTTAACCTCTGAGTCCTTCATAGCTGCGTATCGTCGGTTTGCAGGTAGACGGGGTATTTGTCAGAATCTTTAAAGCGACAATGCTACTATTTCCAGGGGGCTGATAAAGAGCTTAGGATTATGTTCAACCGTGCTTCGGAGTTTTATCAGAGAGTGGCATCTTTTCTTGCAAACGATGGAACGAACTGGAAGTTCATTACACCAGTGCTCCACATTATGGTGAGTTGTGGGAAGCCGGAATCAAATCAGTGAAGCACCATTTAGAGAAAGTCATAGGGGTGCATACGCTCACCTTTGAGGAGTTATCCACAGTCCTCGTGGAAATTAAAGCATGCCTCAATTCTCGTCCTCTATGGCCGCTAAGTTCGGATACCGACGATCTGGGGGCGCTCACTCCTTCTCATTTTCTCAATGAGGGAGTTTCTACTTTGATTCAGAACGCCGATTTACCAAAGCTACCTGAGAACCGTTTAAGTAGGTTTCAGCTTTTTCAGCGAATTCGAAACAATTTCTGGAAATGTTGGTCGAGCGAGTATTTGGCACACTTGCAGTGTCGAATAAAATGGAGGGATCCTTGCGAGAACTTCAAAGTAGGTCAGCTTGTGTTAGTAAGAACGACCGGTACCCCCCCCTCAAAATGGCCCTTAGGCAGAGTCAGAGAGGTTCACCCTGGGCCGGATGGTTTGGTTCGAGTGGTCACCGTAAAGACTGCTACTTCTTCACGCCAGCGACACATTGCGCGGCTAAGCCTTCTCAGATTAGCAGATACAACCACTTAAGATACTCGATTAACAGCTAGTTTTGGTTCGTCAGTATGACGAAGGCGGGCGGGATGTTCGGTGAAATTAGGGTACTTGACCGTTTTGTATTGCGCGCGGAATAGGTTAGATAGCGACGGCGTGGAGACATTAGATTGAGTATATTCACACCCTAAATAGGACCGGTTACGATGGCCTTAGTTAAGTTGTGAGGGCGCGCGGGGACATTAGAAATACATGGTGGACCGCCTTAGCACGTCAGGGACATGCGACTGCGTCTTGAGGTAGGTGGGATGGGAGAGGCGTGCGTGGGACCGTGGTCTCGAGAGCGCACGCAGTAGTCCAGTCCAGTTCTGGATAGCGAGATAAAGAGTGTTATTTCTGAGAATAGAGAGTGAGGCCATATTCACTTTGTTTAAGTAAGAGATGTGGTGTGCTTTGTGGTGCGCTTCCAAGCTACTATCGTGTAAGTATTCAGGGTTGTTGCAGAGACAAAACCATTCAAGAGTGGTTGCAGAGACACAATTATTCAAGGGTTGCTGCAAAGACACAACCGTTTTAGGGTCGTGCAGAGAATCGACCATTCCTTTTACAGAGAGTAGCGGTGTTTCTTACAGGGCTTGCCGGTCTACCAACGTAGGAGAGAATCGCAGCGGCTCAGACTACCTCCTGGTTGAGGATGTTGGCGACGAGAATAACGCCCATTTGTAGGACAGATAACGTGGCTAAGTAGGTTGCGGTACCGTGAATAGTTGTGCGAAAACGTAGGTAAGAGAGCTGACTAGCGTAAGGAAGAAAGAAGTTCCTCGCGACCATAAAAGGTGCATGCGTTCTTTGTGTAGCTTTTTAACAGGGTACTACTTCTTGTATCATTTGTTTGAATAAAGTCTCCAATTGTCCTGGCTTTTCTTTAAAGTTCGTGAGAGTTTTTATGCCTAGGCAAGTTTCTATACCGCGTAAAATTGTGTTGATTGATTTATTTATCCTTTCCTATGTCACTCATTCGTATGTCACTATATCACTTCCGAAAAAATTAAAAAATTTATTGGACTGATGATTTGGATGAGTCTAGTACAAACACACTCAAGAATTTTGGTCAACGGATCCTATATACGATTTTTCATTGCCGCGCAGCACAATGTCACCAATGATGCTACACATCACACCGCTACTTCAGATACTTGGATTGATCATTTTATCATCATAATGATTTTAATTCAATATCTTCCTGTCAATCTGATTAGCAGTTTCTTTCAGGTAAGGATTGCATATCAGTGACAGTTAATTATAATGCTCCTAAGCATACCTAAATGATTATTATACGTCGTAACTGGGATTTAATTAATATGATGAATTATATATATAATTGTTAATAATATTAATGACTTTGTAACATTAATCTTTACTGAGTACTTATCAATTGATGATTTCGTCAGGTTTAAGTCACACCGAATGTTTTTCCCGAAGCCTTAACCAGAAGACTAGATCCGCAAGCCCCCGATAAGCTTATACACTCTGATCTCTACGGTCCATTTCAAGAGGAATCGATAAATGAATCACGTTATTTTTTCGTGTTTAAAGACAATTTTTCTCTCTACAAAACCGTATACTTTCTCAGAGTAAAAACGAGAGTACAGAACGGATCAAAGATTTCATTCCAATGACAAAAAATTGTATGGGAAAAAGTACAGTAATCTACGTACAGACAATGGTTTGGAGTTTGTGAAGCAAACAGTCAAAGAAACGCTCAAGCAACATGGGATGTAACACAAGAAGACGATGGCTCCGGAATCTTTCTACTGAAAGAGAAAACCGTACGGTTGTCGAGGCTATGAGAGCAATGATTCATGCGAAGAAATTACCCTTGAGACTGTGGGCTTAAGCAGTAAACACGTCGGTTTTCATCCTTAATCGCACTGACACGAGTTCTCAACCCAAAATAACTCCGTACGAGTTATGGTTTGGACGGGACGTTATGTTAGGAAAGCTAGTTACTTGCGGAGCAACTGCCTACTCGCATATATCCAAAGAAAAACTCAAGAATCTTGACAGCAAGACTATTTAAGGTTTTTGCATGGTATATAATTAGAACGTGAGAGGCTTCAGGATATTAAAATTTGATTGATTTCACTACCGCTTATCACTTTTCACCCATATGTGGTGCAGCAAGAAGATTAAAATGCCACTAAGTGGAGTCGGTTGAAGTACTGATGAGATAGCATAATGTTTCTGAGTGCATTTAGTAAACATCGGTTTTAACATTGATTCCGCGCCTACGAGATTTGTGCCACAGTCTGAATGCAGGTCGCGTGGGATGCCTCTTCTAGCTGTAAAGCGTCTGTATGTTAGGATAAAGCTATCACAGTTGAATAGTCACTGACAGTCTCGAGGTGCACAGCTGACGTTGTGAGGCATACAAAGATGCAGATCCAACCTTTCGTTGATTTTTACCACAAACTTTCAAGCATTTGATTGTGAGTGGACCAGTTTAGTCAACGCTGGTATGAGTAAATAGCCGTGATGGTATGACACGCACGACAGGCAGCTGTCCCATCAATCGCTGTGCACGAATTCCCCGTTGTCGCGCGCAAGATATGCAGCGGAGAATGAGGGTTTTGACTGAAGTTCTACCTCCGAGAATCCAGTATGATTGCTTTGTAAATAAGAGTGATTTAAATGCCTCCATGATGAGTACGTAGATGCAAGTGTTCTTTGATGAGCGTAATAATGCGTGAGGAGTGCTGTGGCAACAATGCTGCATGTTTGTTATCCAATGTTAGTGAGGACAGGTTGAGCCGATCTTCTTACTCGTATGACTGCTTAGTGATCAAGAAAGGCAGTTAATCTAGAGAAAGCGTGAGCCTTTGGCAGAGTTGAGATTGACTTGAGTACGTAGATTTCGTGTAAAAAGAAAGCTGCTTGAGTAGCCCCAACTCAAAATATCTTGACAAATTCTATATCTTCTGAAGAGATTATTGTTGCAGGTGAAGTTAGAGGGTGCTTTCTCAGTCTCGCTATGATTTCAAAGTAGAGAGCTGTCATTCTTATGAGTTTTTTGAGCGATGAGTATCGATATATTAAATCCCAATTGTACTCGATTTTTGAAGCTGCTACAAAGAGTGCAACACCGGAAAGCTTCATGAGCACTGAAGTCGATTTGTACTTGGTTAATTGTGTGGTGAGATTTATAATACTGTGGGTATGAGTTTTTCTTTTTCCTCCAATACCGATGATTGGTATAGATGAGTGCAGGCGGTTGGTGTTGAATTAACGGGTGAGTTGTTCGGAAATAAAAGTGAGTTCCGAACCAGGATCGATCAGTAGACGAGCATGATAAATGATTACTTGCGTATGAACCTTGGAAATTTATTTGAGAATCAGCTTTGCTACAAAACAGTAATAAAATCGCAATCGGCCCAAATGAGGCTAGCACCTTTCGGCGAACATCTTCCTCACAGCTTCTGGCAAGCATGCGCGATCTTAGCAGCAGCATCACCGGAAATAACGGCTATTAACGGCTATTGTCTACCTACTCTTGAATTCAAATGCACGTCCTTGGTTTTGTCTCATTTTCGTTAGTCTCTTTTTCTAACGTGCGTACTCAAGTTTCTTTACAAACTCATCTAAATCCTTTGGTCTTCTCATCTAGCAGTTGAAGCAACAGTTCTTCAATTAACATAAGGCTAATATAAGTGCATCACCATTTCTAGTCATCTCTCCTCGTAGTGTGCAGACTACGTGCAACCGATAACTGACCGTTAGGCAAAATCACTAACTCACCTCACAGTGCATCAATAATATCTCTGTGCGGTAGTACTCAAATTGTGCAACTCATTCGGTCTGTACTCATACAGATTTTCTCATTACGTAGGACAATTGTGTATTTCCATGCACTTAATTTGTGTCTTTATTTAAAACCTTTGTAGCGAGCTCCCTTTGTTCCAAGCGTACCATCAACAAGGCAATTTTCAAACATTTGTTCTTTGAGCCGAATTAGCTACAAAGTAAGAATTAGTGTTCGTGTAAGTGTGTGATTGGTGCTGGCGTCTCATTTGAGATCTCACGCGAATCCTTTGTTAATATTCGCGAGAGCAGTGAATGAGAGTAATGAATACGCGGACTGGCCTGGATTCAAAGATTCATACTGAAGAACGAAGGACATTAAGCCGCTTTATTATCTCCAAAGTTGTATACAGGGCTCACTGGCACAACTCATTGCAAACTTCCCATTGACTAGAAGCCCACTGCAGCCATCATGAGAAATGCTCAACGCCCTCTATGATAATAGGCGGTTACCCATCCAAGCTCAACTCGATAAGCTGTGCTGACTCACCCCACTAACATCGAAGTCCGCGACGAGACTCAGCAAGCTCATTTCTACGGTAACGGAGGCACGCAAGACATTGGAGTCACTGAGAGTAGTTGAGAACTTTGGAGACATCATATAAGTTCACTACGTCACACGACATTTAGACAGAGAGAATTCACTGGGCTCGTCCCTCGATTAACCCACCTTCAAGCAGATCAAAGAATTTGTGAACTCAAGGGCTCGTACGTTAGAACGCATCGAGATTACCACCGCCCAGTCATATGCAGTGAAGACGCAACCACTCCGAAAGCCGGCGACAGTTCATCAGGTCGTCACTTATCAGGACAACACAAAGTTTCGCGCACTCAATGTCTCTGCGCGGCGTACCATAGCAACTGACGCTAGGCTATGCTACAACTGTCAAGGACGACACAACGCGAACTCATGCCGAAAAAGCCTGCGTTGCAAACAGTGTGGAGCGAAGCATCACACCATGTTCCACGACCCGGACGTCCTCAACCAAAAACCGCACCTCATACGGAGCCGTCACTTTCAACCTCAAGTAATCACTAGGATTCAGGTGCAATCGTCCACTGATCATCCACTCACTTCACTCATCACTCAACGCTGCTTGCAATAGCAATTGCCAAGGTTCATACGCAAGTACTCACTCATCATGCTCGTTTACTCATTGATCCTGGCTCAAAGCTCAATTTCATCTCCAAGCAACTCATCAGTCAACTTAACATCAAACGCCAGAACTCATCTATACCAATTATCGGGATTGGAGGAAAGAGAACTCAAACCCACAGTATGGTAAATCTCACCTTGGGTTCCATCTACACGAGTTAAAAGTACACCGTTCAAACTCACATTTTCAAGACTGTTTCCTCCATACTGTCATCGTTCCAATCTAACAATCATAACTGGTCTCATCTCTCAAATTTGAATTTAGCCGATCCTCACTTCTTCGAGAATCGCTCCATTGACATCATTATTAAAGCTGATTCATATATGCAAATCATCGAGCTCAACATTATCAAAAGCTCCAGGTCAATGCTAATTGCTAAACTCTCAATTTTTGGATAGCTGGTCCTCAATCCTGTTCACTCATTGAACTCATCATTACATTAAGCACACCATGTTACCACTCAAGTTAATGCAACAAAGCTGCAAGAACTACTCACTAAATTTTGGATACAAGAGGATTTACCATCCGACACTGCAAGAGCGCTAACTCTAGAAGAGAAGGAGTGTAAAAATCATTTCCGCACCAGAAGTCCGGAATCCGATATCTCCGGACGATATATTGTGCAGCTCCCATTCAAATCATCACCCAGCTTACTGAGTAACTCATACTCAGCAGCTCATCATTGCTTACAACGAACACTCAAGAGGCTCCAGCGAGATAGCCAGTATCGTTAATTATATACCTCATTAATGGAGGAATCTGAGTGTCAAGCAGCTCCATCTAGCAAGTCGCATTACAGTTTGGATTTATCCCCAAACTTACATATATATGTAAGTTTACATGTATAACTTTTAAATTATGTATAACTTACATATATATGTAAGTTTGGGGATAAATCCAAACTGTAAGGCGACTCGCTAGAGGGAGCTGCTTGACACTCAGACCAAGCTCAAGTCGCCTGGCCGTGGCACTTGAGAGTCGTAACTACGTGAGACGAGAAGTAAACTCGTAGAGATATTTTTGTTATAATCTATGTGTATTGATTTAAGTTATATTCGTTTTAATCATAATAAAAGAAAGCTGTACATATTGTTGATTCAGTTTCAACTTAGCATCAACCGTTGTACTAATTATTCAACCGTAGTTACCATCATTACCAAGACAAAGAAATTGTCTTATAAATCAACAATAGAAGAAATGGCTGTTGTTCGAGCAAGATTCTGCTTTGTCTCTAAGGCATTAGACATTAAGACCACCATTTTAAAACTTGTACGATTCATTTGGAAGGAGAGGACATTACCTATGAATTCCCGGAAAAATTTTTAACGAAAGAGAAACATCGAGACCTTTTCGAAACCGGAATCGTGAAAAACATAGGCAAGAGTTTAAAAACACGGGGAAAGTTCCGGAAGGTGTGGATTTCTCTTATAGATGATCTCAAAAGTCGTTACTTGGATGAAGAGGGTAACGTATGTTACGACGGTATTTATTTGAATGAGTGTCGGGCATATGTTGATCCTAGTTCCGTTTCTCCCCATAACCTTGAAACCTTCCCGTATGAAAATATCACGTCGCGAATAAAGAACATGGTTCTTGATAAATATTCTGGAAAAAATCAGAACGCGGATACATTTATAGATCAATTTGTGAGTGAGTGCACTCGCATAAATTGTAGAGAAGAGAATTTCGCTGAGACGTTGCGTTTTTTTTTGGAGGGACCGGCCCTTGACTGGTTCCAAAGTTTTCTAAAGACTAATAAGATTACACGACCATGGGAGCATTGGAAGAATTCCTTTCTAGATACTTTTGTCGTGATAGGGTGGCCAGAAATAAAGTATGCATACGATTTTCGATATTTAAACGGATCACTATTAGAATACGCGCTAAAAAAAAGAAACCTACTTTTAGGCACAGACCCGAAAATATTAGAAAATACTCGAATAAACCTAATCGTTTTGGGCTTACCAGAAAAAATACTACCGCACATATCCAGGAAGGAATTGAATACAATTGATAACCTTATGTCACGCATAAATCACTTAGAAGGTCTTATAGAGATAGAAAAAAAAAGAAAAACAAAAATTCCAGAAGAAATTAAATCAGATAGGAAACCTTGCTCTTACTGCATAAAAAAGGGTTTTCCAAACAGATATCATCCAGAAGAGGTGTGTAGGCTAAAACGATCAGATAAAGAAAAAACGAGAAATGACAAAATAAAAATAATAAATAACACTAGTATGGAAGAGAGCGTAGCGTTTTCGGACGAGACAAAAAACGGAGTGCGATCCAACTTATTAGATTAAAAATATGCATCGAGAATAATCCAGTCACTGCGGTATATGACTCAGGAGCAAATGTATCAATTATAAGTTACGATACAGTTGTAAATTTAAAATTAAACAAAAAAATAAGTGGGGTAAATAAACTTAGTACATTCGCAGGCACTACGAATACGTTAGGCTCAATAAAGCTAGAAACTAAAGTCATGAGTATTTCTAAGACAATATGTTTTTATATTGTAAAAAGTGACTCTTTTCAGGATGACATTTTGCTGGGTTAGATTCAATTAAAGATTTTAAACTTTGTCAGGACGAAAATTTGAAATTTTTAAAAAAAATACAAAGAAAGATCGGTTAAATGGGAATATGAAAACAGAGTCAATATCAACAAACATAATTATAAGCAAGGAAAGCTCGTTTGAAGAGATAATAAATAAACACAAAGAGTTGTTCACGGAAGATAAGTTTGAAGTAGGAAAAATAAACGGTTATGAGGCATCACTAAAGCTTTCGGTAAATAAATATATTGCGCGCACGCCGTACAAATGCTCTAGCGCAGATAACGAAGAAATAAAATTACAAATAAAATCGTTATTGAGAGTAGGTTTAATTGAACGCTCTACTAGTCCTTTCGTAGCTCCGGTAACTCTTGTTTTAAAGAAGAAAGAAGGAAGAAAGTCACGATTGTGCGTAGACTATAGTGAACTAAATAAAATTATCATACCAGAATGCCATCCATTCCCAATGATTGATGATATGTTAATGCGAGTACGAGACTGCAAATTGTTTTCAAAACTGGATATAAATTTCGGCCTTCTGGTCAATCCCGATTAGGGAAAAAGATAGATATAAAATCGCGTTTATTACCCAAAACGGGCATTGGCAATGGAAATGCTTGCCTTTTGGTTTAAAGTCGGCACCAGCGATTTTTCAGAGAATTCTGAGCGACGTTTTAGCGAAAAATAATCTCGAATCTTTCGCGATGAATTATATTGATGATATTCTGATTTTCTCAGAAAATTATTCAGATCATGTACGTCATATTAACGAAGTTCTTATTGCAATGGGAAAAGCGGGTTTAAAGTTAAACAAGAAAAAATGCGCTTTCGCAAAAAAATCAATTACCTATTTAGGACACGAAATCAAAGAAAATAAGATAAAACCCGTAAATGACAATTTAATAGCAATCAAAGACTTTCCTACACCGCGAAATCAGAAAAATGTTAAACAACTTTTGGGGAAGATAAATTTTTACTTAAAATATATACCACAAGCTTCAATAGAGTTAGAACCACTGCATAAATTACTCAGAAAAATGTAAAATTTGAATGGACACAAGAATGTGAAGACAGTCTAAGGAAGATAAAAACTATCTTAGCTCAGAACCAATATTAAAAATTTTCGACCCGAAACTTCTGTTGCGTATCCCACGCAACGAGTGAGTAGGGCGAAGCACCTAGGCGCGTACGGCCCTGCCAAGGCGTTAGACGCGTGCGACAAAGCAATATCGTTGTTTTTAGTGGTAACCACGGTAGCGCTAAGATGCCTGCAAGGGCTCTTTCTTTATTCTAGCTCGCATTCTCCCACTACATTTATTACGCCAATCATATGTATCGACAGCCGCGTTATGCTCGGACTTTTCGGTGATTGGTGCAGCATTGCATCGCCTTTTGGTATAAAAGCCAGCGCGTTTTTGTGCCTGTTGTCACTCTGGATTCATCGCTCGAGATTCATCTAGCTGAGACTTGCGAGAACTACTTCAAGGAGAATTCTTTGTATTGCGTAATACCATATCATCTAAGTTCGGCCAGCGACAAGGGACAAAGGCGGTCCTGCACTTGGCCAGAATTATCCGGATTTGTGGATTCTTCTTCATCGTTTTCAACCAGGGTTTTTATGCCGAAAGGCTTTTCCCTGACGAGCCAAATAAAGCGTACTTTTAGTACTGATTGGGCTCAAATAAAGTTGTTATTGTGTTCTTTATTTCCTATCTCCTTCCCATTAATAAGGAATCTCGATATCACTCGTAAGGGCATTTTTCGATTCACTACTATCCACTGGAGTACCGATTAAGGCATCGGTCGCATCAACAACTTCCAATTTACATTTTTACAGATGCATCTAAAAAAGGAGTAGCAGCAATTTTAAAACAACCTCAAAAAGACAACTCTATAAAACCAGTCTTCTACTTTTCAAAAAAATTAACAAAATCACAAGAATATAAACGCGCTATTTTCTTGGAAATTCTGGCAATAAAAGAGTGTATTTTATATTGGCAATACAAGCTTATAGGAAACAAATCCACGATTTTTACAGACCACAAACCACTGGAAAATTTTAATGTAAAAAAGAGTAAAGATCCTGAACTTTTAGAGTTATTACACTACATTTCAAATTTTGATTTCGAAATAAAGTACAACCCGGGAAAAAATGCAGAAGCAGATAGCTTTTCTAGAAACTCAGTGTTAGATGAAAGCATGAACAGTGAAACAGCTATAGAAATAGCAAACTTCTTGTCAATGGAGGAATTGTTGAAAGATCAAAAACAATTAAATATAAAAAAAGAGGATAAATTAGTAAGAAAAAATAACATTTGTTATAAAATTCTAAATAACAAAAAAGATATGGGTTTCGGAAAATTTGGGCATTCAAATGATAAAAAATGTTCACAATAAAAGTCATATTGGAGTCAAGCAGTTAAATCTGACATTAACTCAAAAATACTATTTAAAAACATGCATAAACATATAAAACTTATTTGTCGAACATGTGACACATGCATAAAAAAAAATCGAGATTTGGTAATTTTACTCAACCCCTCTCACAATTGAGTCCAGCGTCTGAACCTTATCAAATAATTTCCGTGGATACAATAGGAGGGTTCAGTGGAAACAGGTCACCAAAAAAATACTTACATTTAGTCGTAGACCATTTCACAAAGAACGCCTTTGTAGTGACCTCAAAAACGCAAACGGCAAAAGATTTTTAACATGATAAAGAAAGTTCAGAAAAAGGGGAAAATAAAGTTACTCCTAACGGATCAGTACGCTGGAATAAATTCAAGAGAGTTTAGGAATTTTCTAAAAGCTGAAAACATAACAAACATTTTCACTGCGGTAGACTGCCCTTTCTCAAACGGGCAAAACGAACGGTCAAATCAAACTTTGGTAAATTCAATGAGGTGTAAAATTTTTGAAAATAAAGACAGGCCGTGGTCAGTCATAGCGGAACAGTGTGTAGAAAACTACAACAATACAATACACACCACAACAAAGTTTACACCAAATTATTTATTAACCGGAATTGACAGATCTTTCTTTCCCTCAGAACTTAACGAAAATAATTTAGAAAATCTAGAAGAAAACAGAAAAATAGCATTTTTAAATACGGAGAAAATTCATAATCAAAATAAAGTTTATTATGATAAAAATAAACGTGAGATTACATACAGAGTAGGGGACCTAGTTTATATTCAGAACGGAAATCGCTTAAATCGGAAGAAACTGGATCCAGTCAGGGTAGGTCCTTTTAGAATAAAGAAGAAAATCTCCGATCTGATATATGTTGTCGACTCGGGATTTAAAACACCAGAGTCAAACATCTACCATGCGAGTAAGATGATTCCTTATTTCCAGTCTCCTGACATAGGTCTGGGGGGAAGGGGGGATGTAAGTTTGGGGATAAATCCAAACTGTAAGGCGACTCGCTAGAGGGAGCTGCTTGACACTCAGACCAAGCTCAAGTCGCCTGGCCGTGGCACTTGAGAGTCGTAACTACGTGAGACGAGAAGTAAACTCGTAGAGATATTTTTGTTATAATCTATGTGTATTGATTTAAGTTATATTCGTTTTAATCATAATAAAAGAAAGCTGTACATATTGTTGATTCAGTTTCAACTTAGCATCAACCGTTGTACTAATTATTCAACCGTAGTTACCATCATTACCAAAACAAAGAAATTGTCTTATATATATATATTTATATAAGAATAAATAACTTCAATAAATAAATAAGAATAAAAATATAATAGTAAAAGAAACATAATCTTCTTCCATTAGAAAATATTATCGATCATCAAGCAGGGAAGAGGAACAGGTTTTTTTATCAACTATATTCTATGTAAAAATAAAATTAAAAATAATAATAGTACTAAAAATGTAATAATAATAACATTAATTAAAAAATAGACTAGGAAAATTAAAAATAATAATAATAATAATAATAATAATAATAATAATAATAATAATAATAATAGTAATAATAATATGTTATCATTGTGATAGGTAATCAGTAATTAATTATAAGAATATGGAGAGTGTAGAATAAAAGAATGGAAACGTATTGTGCAATGTGAATTTATTGTGATTGTTTTAAGTTATACTTCTTTTTCAATACTAAATAACGAGCGTAGCCAGACGAGGATTTCCTTCAGAATTCGTGAGGCACTCAACGTAATAACGATTTATGTACAATTTATAAAGATTACAGATACTTAGCGTATATTCGAAATACGCGGCTCAATCATTTCGAAAATATTGAAATAACGAAATTTGTTATCGTCCCTCCCCACTCTTTAAACCGCTGTTAAGCACGCCATGCTGGGCCTATTAAACAAAGCACTCGTCCTTTTCTTCCACTGGACGCCTACGACGATACGTCTTAGATGAGCGGCGAAGAATTTACAAAGAAAGCGACGAACAAAGCGATTTAAGCTAGAACGAAATAAGAAAGTATAAGTATTCCTTATACTTCCATAAACGAGGTGAACCTTTTTGTTGAATCCGTATACAAGCGAAGCGAGCAAGAGGTGAGATTCGTGTTTAATTTTTGTTAAAACCGCAATTCCTTATTATGTTTAATTTATCAACCAGAGATTTTAAGCTACAAGGCTTTTGTCTGACGAGCCAATATAGTATTATACTTTGTATTTACTTAACCAAGAGTTTTTCTTTTTCTTACTTGTTGTTTATTTTATTAATTTTGTTAATAATTGTATTTTATTTAAATTATATTTATTATCTTTATTTTCTTTATTTTATTGAAGTTTTTATTGCAGTTATATTTTATTTTATTTACAAATGTAGAGTATATATTGGCATTCGGGAAAATTGTAGTTATGTCATATTGAATACAATGAAGATGGAGAAGTAAATGTTGTGTGGCTTAAGTTTTCAGATTCACTAAAGATTGGCTAGAAAATCGTACAGAAAGTTGCTGGACACGTTGCGATTTAAATTAATAAAACAATAGTGCCGATCGGACGTAGATCTCCAACTATTCTCCTTACCAACAATACAAAAATTAAGACTAAGCGTTCACATTTATCTATAGTTTAAATTTTATTATTTGTTATTAATTATTGTTGAAAATTTATTTATTTTATTTAATTATTTTTATTATTTTAATTATTTTAATTTTGAATTTAATATTAAACTATAATCTCTTGCAGCTTTCTTATTGACCATGATCAGTATACATTTCAATTTCTTTTTAAGTTTTCAATATGCCTAAAACTAATGCAGAGAAATGTAGAGATTATCGTCTTCGTAGGAAAGGATCAGGAAATAAGGAAATAATGAGGAAATAATGAAAATAATGAGGAAAATAATGAAAATAATGAGGAAATAAGGAAAATAATGAGGAAATAAGGAAAATAATGAGGAAAATAAGGAAAATAATGAGGAAAATAAGGAAAACATATGCGCGCTAATGCAAAACGTTGTAGGGTTCATTGGCTGCGAAGAAAAATGATTCAAAAAGCATATGAATTGCCTGCGAATGAAATTTATGTACTCCGTCAACTTCTAATTTACTTTGCGAACCATCAGCTAAGCCTGTGATTACTGGTACAAATTTAAATAATTTAAATGTCTCAGCATAACTAATATTATTGCTAATTATTTTTTTTTATTGTTTGGTCTTTATGTTTTAAAGTTATTTGAAGTTATTTGAAGTTATTACATTTATTTTATTTTTTGACATTTATTTTACATTTATCTCTTCAAGAAAACCAATTGTCTGCGAATGGAACTTTATGTGCTTCATCGACTTCGAATTTACTAGTGACTTCTGAACCATCGGCTCAGCCTATGATTACCGGTACAAATTTATATAATTTAAAATTCACAGCAATAACTAATAGTACTGCTAATTATTTCTACATTTATTTTATTTGACATTTATTTTACATTTATTTCTTCAAGAAAACCAATTGTCTGCGAATGGAACTTTATGCGCCTCATCGACTTCGAATTTATTAGTGACTTCTGAACCATCGGCTCAGCCTATGATTACCGGTACAAATTTATACAATTTAAAATTCACAGCAATAACTAATAGTACTGCTAATTATTATTTTTGAACTTATACTTCTTTTGGTACGTTTGGAAATTTGGTCTTTATTTTTTACTTTTACTTCTTCAAGATTTGTCTACTGCAAAAGATAACTATCACAACTATATTACTGTGCGAGCTGATGTGCATATGGAAAATTCTTCTATGCCGTGTCATCATCGTATAACATCAAAAAACATTACATTAACAAACATGAAGCAAAGTTCACGATCTCGAGCACGAAATAATCAATATTTAGCTGATGCTTCGATTATACATGTATGTCTAATCAAGACATTGTACTGGATGAAGAACGCAATTCGTTAAACCAAGACAAAATCATGAATCAGGAATTACCTCAATCAGACGATTGTATTTATTCTAACTCTTCAGACCAGTTAGTAATTAATCATTCCACAGGCGAGCAAATTGATATAGATTTAGATCCTTCTTTACCATATAGCAATTATCATCAATATAAACGAGCTCATAAGGAATTTAAAATAAAATTCTTGGACAATTCATTTGGACATCCATGCTCAGTATGTGACAGATTGTTGTTTGAAAAGAATTTAAAAGAGCAATCTAATGAACATAAGGATATTCTAATATAAATTATACCTAATGTACCTATAAAAATACTAAGTTTTGTAATATTTGCATACAAGCTTTAAACAAAAAGAATATTCCTTTAATATCAACTATAACGGCTTCAAATTTCCAGATGTACCTCAGCATCTATCACCTTTAGATTTAGTTTCCAAAAGATTAATTTCTCCTCGTATACCTTTTATGCAGATCAGACGTCTGAGTCATGTGAATGTTAATACTACTTCCGTTTTCCTTCTTTTCCCTTACTACCGCCGCAACTATTGCGCACGCATTCCCACACACACACTCAACATACATTACTTATTCCTTAGTATGAGTAGCACATAAATTACCGTTCTCTTAACACACCTCCTTAATTTTATGCTACTTATACCTTAAACAATTTTCAGACGCATTCTAAATTTTTCAAACGTACTTCTTCCTAGAGCTTTTGTCAAAATATCAGCAATATTGTTTTCAGATTCTACTTTCACAATATCTATTTCTTTTTTTTCGTAGCATTCATTTACAAAGTGATAGTGTACTTCAATGTACTTCGAGTGTTTAGTCATATTTCCAAATTTTGCTATGGCTATAGCTCCTGAGTTATCCTCATATATTTTATCGGTTTTTCTACATTAATATTGAAGTCTTTTAACAAATTCTTAACAACTATGATATCGCTTACTGCCTCCGATAAGCCACGTATTCTGCAGCTGTTGATGATTTTGTAACACTGCCTTGCTTCCGGACCTTTCAGTATATCACGTTTCCAAACAATCTTATCAAAAAACCTGTCGTCGATTCCCTATCAAATCTATCCCCCGCCCAATCGGCATCTACAAAGCAGTCCAAGACCTCCGCATTTACATTCCTTTTATAAGTTAGCTTTAGATCTTTTGTCAAGTATAGATATTTTAGAACTCTTAACGCATATTTATAATGGGTTTCATTATAACAATTTTGAAATCGACTCAAGTAGTTTACACTATAGCTTACATCCAACCTTGTTCCAGAGCTTATATATAATAGTGCTCCTATAAGATTTCTATACTTTATATCGTTTGATGCTGTCTGTTCGAATTCGAGACTTAAATTCTGTTCCATTGGTGTACTAAATAGTTTACTATTCTTAATATTATACTGTATAGCTAATGACTCGATATAATTACTTTGGTCCATTGTCATCTTACAATCTTTATAATCATAGTTAATATTTATTCCTAAGTAAGTCTTTACCTCGCAATCCATACAACGCTTTTTCTAATTTATATACTTTTTCGGTTTTGTCATTATAACCTAAGGGTTGTTTTACAAATACTTCTGATTTTATTTTTCCATTTAGGGATGCAGTTTCGACATCCATCTGTATAGTCATTAAACCATTTTCACAACAATATGATAACAATAACTTTAATGTTGAACTTTAGCTACTGGAGAATATAGATCTTCCAGTACTCACTCTGTTGAAAACCTCGAACAACTAATCTTGCTTTCTTTTGATTATCAGACTTATTTGTAAACACCTATTTTAAATCTAATATTTTCTTATCTTTCGGCTTATCTACTAATTGCCAAGTTTTATTTTTATTTAAACAGCTCATTTCTCTATTCATAGCCTCTTTCCATAAATTACAATCGTTTCCTTGTATAGCTTCTTCATAAGATTTAGGACTATCTGCGCCTACAATATTTACATAAATATAATACGAATTGGATATACCATATCTATCCGGTTTCTTTCTTTCACGCTGTGACCATCGCAGTTCAATTTCTTGGTCATTTCGATTTTCATTTATGTTATTACTTGGCTTATTTTCTTTCTTCTCTTCTTTTACAACACTTTCTTCAATTTCGTTGCATCCAGAGTTTCCCTTAATACTTATGTCCGATTCATCATCACTTTCATCTTCTCCTTGAAATCCAATTAAGTTTTCATTTTCAATAAAATCTACATGTCTAGTAATTATAATTTTATCATTTACTAAAACTCTGTATCCAACGTTTTCATAACCTACTAGTATGCCTATATCAGCTTTTCTGTCCCATTTCGAATGTCTTTTTATTTCAGGTACTCTAACAAATACTCTACTTCCATATAATTTAAAGTTACTAATGTTTGGTTTTTTTCCAACAAATATTTTAAATGGAGTTTTATTTTCATAAGTATTTGTTATAGTCCTATTCTTTAAGTACGCTGCTGCTTTTATAATTTCTGGCCAGTATTTAATATTTAATTTTGAATCCGAAAGCAAACTGTTCGGCGATATTACGTTGTTGGAATAATTTATATTGCGCGCGGAATAGGATAGGCGGCGTATGCGTTAATTAAGTTGCGAGGGCGCGCAAGGGCTGTCGAGATGCGTGCGGACACGCCTTACCATGCAAGAGGCAGGGGAGAGCGTCTTGAGGTGTGCGGGGGAATAGGATGCGTGGGGCCGTGTGCACGCACGAGTCTCATTCTGTTGTTCACTCTGGTTTGAGCTACGAACAGTGTTTTTTCTCATCTTGAGCTTTTCATTATCTTGGCCTTTTGTGCTAGGCAACGTGAATAGAGCGTGTGTGAGTGAGTGAGGAGTGTGTGGAGTTTTTTTGGGTTTTTGTTCCCAACAGGCTCTCCACGTGGGCTTCTAGTCGGGCAGTTGTACGGATAGCTACAACCTGTCTCCAGGCTCCCCACGTGGGCGTTTAGCTGGCCAGGTGTAGCGAATTGTCTGCAACCTGCCGCCCGGCTCCTCACGTGGGCTTCTAGTCGGAGCGTTGTACCGTTTTATCCACAACTCGTCTCCAGGCTCCCCACGTGGGCCTGTGGCGAATTATGCTCTCCACGTGGGCTTCTAGTCGTTCAGTTGTACGGATTTCTACAACCTGTCTCCAGGCTCCCCACGTGGGCGTCTAGCTGGCCAGGTGTAGCGAATTGCCTGCAACCTGCCGTCCGGCTCCTCACGTGGGCTTCTAGTCGGAGCGTTGTACCGTTTATCCGCAACTTGTCTCCAGGCTCCCCACGTGGGCTTGTGGCGAATTATCTGCGACCGGTCACCAGGCTACCAACGCGAGAAAGATTCTGGCCAGACAGGCCATCGTTAGTTGCGGTAAGAAACCGCGTGCGTTCGATTGTCGTCTTGCGTCGGATGCGAACGGTAAGAGAGCTCTCTAGCGTGCGACCAAAAGGTACCTCGCGTCGTTTATTCTATTAATATTTTCTTTCAGCGTTTTGTTTGTAATTGTATGCTTCATCAGTTCATTGAATAAAGTGTTCTCTTGCCCCGGCTTTTCTCTCAATTCCGTGAGAGTTTTTATGCCGAGGCAAGTAGCTTGTGCCGTGTAAAAGTGTTTTGCTCATTTATCTATCCTGTCCTATCTCACTCGTTCCAGCGTTAACTGTTAATAGAACTCATTGGGAGGGATTCGACCATTTTCTGGTCACGTATATAATTGCTAGAAACACAAACATCTTGCCGAATTCATTATTGTCCTGTTGTAGCGCTCAGCTGTTCCATTTATTTCATGTACATACGGTGGACATGGTTCTAAAATAATTCCCTTATCTCTACATAAGCTAAACATATTCTTATTCATATATTCTTTTCCATTATCGCATCTCAGTTTTTTTATCTTTTTACCTGTTAAATTCTCGACCTTATTTATATAATCAAAAAAATAATTATAAACTTCGTCTTTAGATCTTAATGTGTATACCAATGCACACTTACTATAATCATCTATGAATGTTAAAAAATAATTTGATCCATCATACCCTATATTCTTATGAGGCCCATTTAAATCTGTGTGTACTAATTCTAATATTGATTTGGCACGACTACGGTTATTTTGAAAAGGGACATTATGAATTTTACTTTGTATATACGTTCCGCATTTTAAAGATATATTCTCCAAATCTTCCGGCATTCCCTCTACTAATTTTTCTTTTTTTGTCATTTTTTCTACATTATTTGCACAACTTTCTAACTTTTCAATATAACTGTTCATTTTATATAACCCATTTTCTTTATACGCAATACCAATTAAATTATTATTTTTGTTATAAATCTTTGATACGTTTCTAATAGATACAATTTTATTTTCGTTTGTTACTTTTGCAAAACTAATTAAATTCTTATCCATCTCTTGTATGTAGAGCATATTATTCATTGTTATTTCTATTTTCTTATTGTTTACAAAAAAATTAGTTACAATTTTTCCAACTTTAGTGCATTTTAACTCCCTACCATCACCTACTTTAACATTGATTGGCTTATTTAGAATAATACTGTCTGAAAAATATGATTGGTCATTTATGATGTGGTCTGAACATCCACTATCTAGAATCCACTCTATTTTACCTCTGTCACACTTATATACTATAGTTTCTCTTACATCTTTATCTTTACGCTCTACCTGTGTTAAGAAGGTTCCCGTACCTTCTTCTTTGTAACCTTCGTTATAAGTGTATCTCGCATTGTGATGGCTCTTTCCTCCGGCAGGTGGCTGCCAGCCTCTGCCTCTTCCGCGTTGAACATAACCTCTTCCACCGTAATCTCTGTACTGTTGTTGTTGCCAGTGTGCACCTCCTTGCTAGTGCGTTCCTTCATTTGTTTCTTCTTTCCAAGAATTGCTACAGTCTTTTCTTATTTGTCATTTTCTTCCGCAGCCAAAACATTTTATATCTCTTTTCTCCGCTTTAAAAACATTCGACGTTTTACTGCTGCTTTCATTTGGGCTTCTCGTTTCCCACATTTTAATTTCATTTTTTAGAAATTCACATGTGCGATCTTCTTCTTGTAATGAGTCTATTAAGTCTCCGACATAACTTAATGATTCAGGTATCGTTTTCAGCATGTAGTCTAATTTTTCTCTTTCAGTTACTCTTGCCCCAGCACTTTTTAATTCATTAATGGCTTTTTCGAACTCTGAAAAGAATGTCGTTGCTTCATCAAAGTCTTTCAATTTCATTCTTTCTATCTTACTACGTATACATATTTGTAACGCCGTCGATTTTTTCACATACATCTCGTCAAATTTTTTCATAATTTTTAACGCTGTATCTTCTTCTTTAACAAATTCTAACTGTTCGTTTGTAATGCTACAATATATATAATTCATCGCTCTGAGATTTTTCTCGTCCCATTCTCCTTGTTCTTCGGCTGCTAACTTTTCTCTAGTTGCTGGTTCGTCGCAATTTTTCCATTTTAAATATAGAAGGATCCTCGTCTTCCAAAGGCTATAATCCTTTCCGTCAAACATGTGACATTTTATTTCTTCTGTTTTAAACATTTTTCTATTTCTTTTACTTTCACTCTTAATTTCGAAAATATATTTTTTCAACATCCAGATTTTTAACCTGCGATTTAAATGCCTTTATTAATTGCACTGTATTTATTTCTCGCTAATAACAATCTTCTTCTTTGTTCATAACCAGCAACACGTGGGGTACATAACCTCTC
The DNA here is from genome assembly GCF_010416935.1 of Polistes fuscatus. NCBI lineage: Eukaryota > Metazoa > Arthropoda > Insecta > Hymenoptera > Vespidae > Polistes > Polistes fuscatus. The sequence continues at coordinate 46,050 of NW_025113183.1, read as the reverse complement.
ACACTGTTTAACCACGCTCTGCTACCATGTTAAGAAATGAGAGGTTAATCGTAATAAATATATTTTACCCTTTACTTATGAGATTATTTTACGTATTATTCTATATATATTTCTCACATTTTTCCAATAGATAACATTAATATTTAGGGATATAATGCACATTCAATCTTACTATATACTCGACCATCTTAATACTACTTCCGTCTTTTCCCTTACTACCGCCGCAACTATTGCACACGCATTCCCACACACACACTCAACATACATTACTTATTCCTTAGTATGAGTAGCATATAAATTACCGTTCTCTTAACAGGGATGAAGAGCAATATTTACGTATTCCACCTAGCGAAACAAATTTACCTAAACGTTTACTATTTGATGAATTTTTGTATTTCTTATTTCTTATTTTATTTTTTACTTATTATTTTCTTTCTTATTATAAACCCTTCTTCTTCTTCATGTATAAATAAATAAGATTATACTACAACTATAAAAATATGTAGAAATTTCGAAACGATCGCATTTTATTTTCATATTTAAAAATTTCATGAGAAAAAGTCGAAATTTTGGCCTTCATACCGGTCTACTACTTCCAAGAACAGCCGGTCGTAAACGAAGTAATCCAAAGTAACGCTGCCGGTGCCAAGTAAAAAATCCAAAGTAGCGCTGCCGGCGCCAAGTGAAGAAATTTTTTGAAACCCCCAGACGTCAAAGTGTTAATAATTATATTTACTGTTAAGCATCTGACAAAGTTCATCATTCTTAAACAAATGCGAGTAAGTAATACGTGGAAATATTCGAATAAATATTTTAGTGCGTATCTTTTTCATATGTTGAGGTTAATTCCTGTCGCTGTCAATATAATACTTTTAATTGTGATTAAAAAAGTTTTCTCGATTAAAAAGAAAAACTATTTAGTTACACGGGTAATTTTGTTTTTTTTCTAATATTTCTAATTTGTAAACATTTACCAAGCTAATTAAATTTTCATGATTTTGTGATTTGGAGAGATGGGTAAATACAGAGCAGAATATTTGCGAAATTATCGTGAAGGCAAAAGAAACGTGAGGAAAAATTAAAAATTGGAGAAGTATAGCCGAAAAAAATTGCGCATTATTCAACTCAACACAGCAGGGATTTTCTGGCACGTGCTGCGAGCACAATTCTCTCACAAACATCAACGGCCGACCCAATTACTGCTTTACCAAATCTAGTTGTCAGTCACGCAACTTTACGATTGTCATCGTTGCCATTATCTCCTGCTTCGTCTAAATCAACAACGTCTTTTTCTAATACAGGCCCTGCAGAAATTCACCCGCGCCTTGCCGATGCCGAACAAGAAAGAGTGATTAGAGGAGATGTTCAACAAGTGGAACATGTTGCAAATAACTGGACGGTTTGTCAGTATCACGATTATTAAAAACTCAGCACCGCTAATGATGAGTTTAAAACCAAATTTTTGGAAAATAATTTTGGTGCAGTATGCAGCGTTTGTGATCGTCTATGGCACGAAAATATTATGAAAAGACTATCTCTACGTGCAAAAGAACTTTTCTCAGCTGAATTTCCAGATGTCAATTTTGAAACTGCTTCCGTCTGCGCAACGTGTCATTTAGCACTCATTTTTAGTAAAAATAATATTCCGACATTATCAAAGTTTAATGGCTTTAAATATCCATCGAAGCCACACACACACCTCACTTGCCTGAACTTGACTTAATTTCGGAGCGTCTCATCTCGCAACGATTGCCATTTATGACCATCAGGAGACTTCGACACGGAAATGGTCAGTATGGAATTCTGGGCAGGTAATCAACGTACCAGTATCCGTAGAAAATATGATCAAAACTCTTCCACGTGATCTTGACGATGACTATGCAATCAATTCCCATATTCCGCGTAAAAAATACACAAATCTAGTTATCTAATGGGTAAGTCAAAAAACGCATTTTAAAAATTTGGCTCGAATATTTAATTATTTAAGACCTTTAAAAATTTTATGAAATCACAGTCGTTGAGTCGTTGCTTAATGCTGAATATCCCCCTATAGATCAGATAGATCGTGATGAATTCAGTGAAGTAATTGAAATTGCAGAAAGCTTAACAGCACAACAGCAAACTTTACTTTGGAATGAAAATAAATATCTCTGCCTTGCTCCTGGTGAGAATACCTTACCTAAGTGTATTTTATTTGATGAAAATTGTGAATAGCTTTCATTTCCATTGATCTACCTTGGACAATTCAGAACCTTTAAGGAAGAGATAAGAGTTACCCCATTTATTATGGCGACGAGTGAATTACGGCAGGTCGATCAGCGAGGAGTTACTTCCACGCATTTACTGTATATAGCCATGAAAATTCTGCGAATACGTACACGTGATACCTTGCAAGTAGCTTTCAAATTCATCGGCAAAGATAGCACAATTACAAGAGCGCAAGTAGAGTCTACCTATTATATAAATAATTGTATTAAAAACAATTTGGCGTTTTTATCTCATATTCCAAATTCAGCATATTATTGGGCAGCGCGTAAAAAAAATCTGTTTTGCAATGATAAAACAGGTTGGAAAACTAACATTTTTTTTAATAAAGAGTGAAAACGAGAATGGTTGGTCAAACTTAATGAAATTACTTTACAAGCTGAATAATGACGGTGTTAAGATCAACGATGATACCTTGGCCACTCTTCACTACAATTCAAAAGCTACGCTTATAAATGAAGATCCGGTCACATATGCGATTCATTTTAATAAACTCGTAGACAACAAAATTATTGCAATTTTACAATAAAAACGACAAACTACATTTGAGCGTCATTAGGTAAAAGCATAACCGTTCGGATTTACCAAAACCGATGGATATGTAATGGATATATCACATGCGCCACATGTGAGCAGGCAAAGCAGCTGTTGCAATTAATGGTCTGACTATTTACACTACATTGAAAATTTTCATTGGCAAAAATTTACCGCTGTCTAATAAGGTTGTCAACAATTTCGAACGTCGCTCAAGTACGTACGTTGCATTATTGTCGATGAAATTAGCATGATGTCAGCAGAACTTTTACATCAAGTCGTTGCCAGATTGAAGCAGACAACGGAAGAGATTACGATCGAGCCTTGATGGAAAAGACATATTTTTAGTTGGAGATCTGCGACAGTTGCTGCCAATCCGTGCGACTTCGATATTTAAACAAATTAAATTGTCTCTAGCTATTTCAATGCTTTGGCAAGGCCATCAATTTTATCAATTGACTCAAGTCTCGAGGCAATCGAATGCAATTTTCTCTCGTATACTCACTAAAATTGGCCACGGTGAGAAATTGGAAGCCGACGCGCAGAGATTAATTGAGTCAAGATTTGTTACGAAAGAACAGGCAGATAATCTTTTTCCGTATGGTGTGAGACTCTTTGGAGGAATCACACAGTGAATGAATATAATTTGAGTATACTCAACAGGGCAGAAGATAGATTAGTCTCCATTGCGAATGACACATTCGTCGGATGCTACAGCGCAGAAAAATTAGGGTTTGTTCGGCAGAAACTTTATAAAATGTTGATACTCTATACATGTGGTTTGTCATACGAACTGACTCTAGTGGTTGATATGCCATACATCATTACAAAGAACGTAGATGTAGTCGATGGATTATCTAATGGAACTTACGGTTGTTTAAAACTTATTGAAAAATACGAAGCTGTCCCTCCAGAGGAAAATGCAAACATTGGAAATGTTAAACGACTTTTGTTAAAATTCGCTAGCAGCTCTAGAATTGGTCAAAAGACGAGATAACTGGCCGCAAAATATATGCATGACAAAAACATATCCAAAAACTTGGTCACTATTGGTCGACGCAACGCCTCTATTCATCTCAACAATAATCGAACTAAACGGCAAATAGAAATTACTTTCCACTGACGCCTACTTGTACCATGACTATCCACAAATCTCAGGGTGGAGCATTCATCAGACTGTTTATTTTTATGAAAAATCTCATCAACAACAACTTGTTTTTGTTACAAGCCTCGAAAGCCTTTTTATAGTATCACCTACTCAAGAGAATACATTTTACCATGGGCTAAAAAATTCTGCTGCTACTGCGCCACTGCGAGCTGAACTCGAGCGCTTGATTCTAAATCCACTTCGCACATACCAGCAAGTCTTATTAGACTTCAACCAGGATAAACTTGCGATCCTTACGCTCAATTGTCAAAGTTTCAGGGCTCACCAAACAAATTTCGACGACGCTATTTCACAAAATTGTACGTTACTCATGTTGGCAAAGAAGTAGTTAGATAATGACGAACGTGTTTCGATACCTAACTCGATTACTGCGTACAATTTAAACGACCGGGCTAAAGAGCAGCTGGCGTAGCGATCTATCGCAAACAGAAAAACTCACATGTTGTGACTCTTCATATGGACATTACTTATCGTCAAATAAGTGGACTGGGTATTGTTAGTCAAGATAGTGAGACACATGTGCGGCAGAATGCTTATTTGAAAATGGACAAACAGTGATTTCTGTGGTCGTATATATTTCTCCGAATCAAATGGTTCAAAAAATTAAAGATTTCTTGCATTTTAAACTTTTACCATATACTCAAGGTAGTTCTGCACTTTAAAAAAAAACTATTACTCGAATCCCATTATTTTATGGTGATTTTAACGTAAACTTCAGTTTACTAGAACCTCATAGCTTTTTTGAATGATGAACTAAAACTCGAAATGAACACAAATCGAAATGTTTCGAAAACTAACGGTGAACTGTTATTGACGCAGTTTTTAGACGGTTTTTAAATATTTTAAAATCACAATTATATGTGTCATATTTTAGTTATCATAAGTCTCTAACTTCAAAAACAATTTATAATGCATAAAAAATCCCGCCTAAAATGTCCGGAAGAAATAATGAAAATTAAAATGATTAGTTTTTCATGAATATACTATCAGACTGTTCTCATGCTATATGCAAATAAGTGGCTCTGAATATAACGACAATGGTGGTATTATTGTTCCCATATATCAAAGTAATCGTTGAATACATTTGATCGAATCGGAAGATGATACTAGATCCTTCTATGACACAGATGAAGACGTAAATGTCAATGATGTCGATGATTGATTAGAGAATGATATGAGATTCGAACTAGAAGCATATGATAAAACCTCCAACGGAAACACAATGACTCAAGATCAAGAAAACGTATTGGGAATAGTACAGTTATTTCTTGGTAATGATTTCTTTGAATTTTTAGTAACAGAAACAAATAAATATAGCCTTAAGTTTGTAAACAAATTTAAAGAATATAAAGCAGTGAAATGAGTTGACGTTACAGTGAGAAAAATGAAAAGTTTCTAAGTTTAATTATCGTGTTGAAAAAAAGACAAAAAGATAAATGAATGATTGTTGATCCACTTTTTTCATATATAGAAACTCCAATATTCCCTAAAATAAAAAGCCGCAATAATTAATGGAGATATGAAAAATGTGGCATTTTTTTAATAATGATTTATTGCATAAGAAATCAGACAAAATATTTAAAATTAGAGAAATTTGATATTATTTATAATAAAAATTCCAAAGTGTATATACACGAAAGCGAAAATTATCACCGGATGAAGGCATAATTCCTTGGCAAGAAAGATTATCTTTCACGCATATAATCCTGAAAAGTTAGTGAAATATAGAATCCGGATGCTGTGCGATGAAATGTCAGGATATATTTGTAATTTTAAGATCCTGGATCTTTATGTAGAATTCCATCATTATATTTACATAGACATTTATTACAATAACGTACACACAGCTGAATTATTTATACAGAAAAAGATAAGAGTTTACGAAGAAATACGATCAAATAGCGGGTTTCCTCAAAATTCAAAGAACATTACATAAAAGAAAATAAAACCAAATTTTCGAGAAATGAAAAGTTCTTCACAAGTGTGGCAAGCAAAGAAAAAGCGAACAGTAAGAGCAATGTCTCCCATTCATTCGGCATAAATGCTAAACATTTCACATTAGTCAGATGAAAGAACAGAACCTAAATCTGTTGTGGAATACAACAAATATATGAAAGGAGTTGATCGTGCAGATTGTTGGGAAAATAATATAAGACCCTGAGCTATCGCCATGTATGTACGGTCCTGGGCCAGCTGGGGCTTGGAACGTATTTTATTTCTAGTGGCGTTCAGCGCGTTTGTTAGTATGTATGTAAGAAATGTAAGAGATTGTAGTTACACCTGGTAACTTTTATATTATAATTTTGGAATTAAATGTGTGATATTGCTATTTGTGAAAATGAAATGTTCTATCACAATCACAAAACTCCAAAACAGATCAATTTATGTCTTATTACAATATTTTTCGAAAAATCACGAATGGACAAAAAAAAGCAATGCCTTATTTTTATAATGCTGCTCTTTTATTTATTTTTAGTTAAAGAAAAAAATAAATAATAATAAAATGACATAGAAAGTATTTTTACTGAAAGTACAATAGCATTGATAGAAAAACACGAAATTCTAATTTTAGACACCGAAGAGGCATAATCTTCGAACGCGAATGGAAGAACAAAACGAGCACTGAAATATGACCCAACGACTAGACTATCCCAACATTTTAAAAAACAATAATTATTAAAAATTTTATGGTGGAAATAAATTACACTCTAACCGACGAAGTAGAATATACAATGCTAACAACAATATTGGATATACACGGTATGTATGCAACTATTGTAATGTGCCATTGTATAAATTGGCATGCTTTGAACGGAATCGCACTGTAAAAAAATATTAAAATGCGTTATTATTTTTTATTTTATGTTTGGAACGTGGTATTTATCTTTAGTCATCTTTGATATCTTAATTTTCAAACTAGAAAAATTATACTTTTTAAACGACCTACAGAATAATTGTTACATATATTTTAATTTCATGTTTTGTATAAACAATATGTAAAATAGTTAATCAAAATTGTTACCGTAAAATATAATTAAACACTTTTGTTAAATATTTTTCAGACTTCGTTTATTTCAAATAATGTATACCAGTCCGCGTTACTTGCGAAAAATGCGCGGCGGTGGACAGCGTAGTTTAGCTTGCCCAGGCACGGTGAAAGCAATACAGTTCGTTATGGTTCGCGCGGTCGGCTAAGTGTTAAAAAGGGAAAAAAATACGGAAAGTGGCCTAATGTCACAACATGTGGATTAAGAAAAATTTTTGGATTACTAATAATTATAGAGTTAGTTAGGAGGGTAAGAATTAACCAGTATTAGTAAACTAACCCCATCATTGAAACACCAATTTTTTCGTAAACCATGATCCGCAATTGTATATAGGTTTCGAGAAATCTATAAATATTTACATTTTCTAATAACAAAAATAGTTTTTCAAATGCTGACACGTTGTACTAAGTGCAACATCTCATCGATTACTTTCCCCAAAAAATTGAAGGGAACTTTTCTTCAGGGCAGAATATATCCATTAATGGAGGTAGGATACCGTGTCGCGGACGACTCAATTTCAAAGTTTATAATCCAAGTAAAAGAACCAAATACGGTTTAATAGGCAGAATAGCATGCGATTCTATTACTGATTATGTATTAAGATTTATATTATGTTGTGGTACGGAACAGAAAGTAGAGAAAACTGTAATGGACTTGTTAAAAATTATTCAACCAATTCGAGACCGATTGCATACTGTGTGTGCAATTTCTTTCTCAGCCAAAAAGACGGATTGCAATGCAGGTGTGCAATAGTAGTAATGAGCTATTATATAATCAGTTATACTGAGTAAAGTAGTCGTCAAGGTAAAACTGCTTTTAAATTAATAGTATCTGTAGAATACAGAAAAACAAAATTTTGCATTGGTTTCGTTTACCTGTCGGCAATCCTGGATAATGTTTGAGAAAACGTCTCAAGCGGTATCATCAACTAACTAATGTATAGCTTCTTTACGATCGGAATATTATTTCCTAAACATGTATTTACAAATTAAATTTGTTGAGAATGTTAAATTTATTGAAGTTATAATTCTTTTGGCGCCTTTGGGAAAATGTGATGAGAATGATATTTCTCCGAGCGTCAATAAAAACGACACCACGAAGTTTGTCGGTATTTACGATGCGCGGCAAAGCGATTTCAAATTTACGGCATGAATTCGTCTTTTGTCTTCTTCTTCCTCTTTTTTTTCTCAAGCGGGTCACCAATTCAAATACTAATCGTACTCACAAGGGGACCTTACACTGGGACCCCCACAGATCTTAACGAGCTTTGGTATATTAGTAGTATACTTTTAGGGTTTTATCGTGGTAAAGGGTTTTTTCAAAATGCCTAGCATTTTTGAGAAAAAAGGTTTTAAAGTTTTGATTTTTTTTTATATATGTTTATATTATCTTAATTTCGACCGTTTCAAGTGGCGTATAGCGTCAGTAGCGTTCTCGCTTCTCGCGCCGTAGTCAGTGTTCGATCCTTGTGAGGGAAGTTTTTTAATAATTTTTTTCTATCTGTTTTTTAATTTTTTTTCATATTTTTAATTTTTAAATATATACAGAAAGAAAATTATTTATTACAAAAAAATTAGAAATAATAAATTTTTTAACATCTTGCGCAAATAATAAAGGAAAATTGATTACTTGAATTACAGTTAACATTTTATTTTTTAACAGGTATATAAAAATAGATAAATCTTCAATATACTAACAAATAACATTCGTATATATTTTAATCATTAACAATTTCATGTAGATATAATATTAAGTTCATGCCTTATTAAAACCAAATGAAAGAGAAATATTTTTAAACGTTCATCAGGTTTGTTTTCCAATAGATCTTTTAAAAAATCGTTGTTTATGTAACAAGTCATCTTTCATTAATTGCGCGAGATGTGAAAAAATTTATTGTTTTGAATGCTTTTACAATAACTATCACTCTGGAACCTACGTCTATTAAATAATAATAGATGTAAAATAAATGTTAAAACTCATACATATAAAAAAATTATACATGAAATTGTTAATGATTAGAATATATACGAATGTTATTTGTTAGTATATTGAAGATTTATCTATTTTTATATACCTGTTAAAAAATAAAATGTTAACTGTAATTCAAGTAATCAATTTTCCTTTATTATTTGCGCCTTTTATTTGCGCAAGATGTTAAAAAATTTATTTTCTAATTTTTTTGTAATAAATAATTTTCTCTTTCTGTATATATTTAAAAATTAAGAAATATGAAAAAAAAATTAAAAACAGATAGAAAAAAATTATTAAAAATACTTCCCTCACAAAGGATCGAACACTGACTAACGGCGCGAGAAGCGAGAACGATACTACTGACGCTATCACGCCAATTGATACACGGTCGAAATTAAGATAATATAAACATATATAAAACAAAAATCAAGACTTTAAAACCTTTTTTCTCAAAAATGGCTAGGCATTTTGAAAAAACCCTATACCACGATAACACCCTAAAAGTATACTACTAATATACCAAAGCTCGTTAAGATCTGTGGGGGTCCCAGTGTAAGATCCCCTTGTCAGCCTGCATGACTTAAATTATCGAACGGGAAGTTATAGTTCTATCACCGCGCCATGGCCGTTGACGCATAAAATAATTCGATATATCTCCCTTATATTTAGTGAGGACTGATATCCATATTTTGATATTTATTTATTCTTTCTTATATATATATATATATATATATATATACACATGTATAAATAAATATGTTTCCTTTCTTTTTTTTGTTAAATAAATAAATAATAATAATTAGTTGCTTATCTTCCCATACTTCCAATACGCCCCTTTTTTACCTTCACGCTATATATATATATACATTTATAAAATTAAAAAATATAATAAATTAATACAAATATAATAATAAAAGAAAAATAATAGCTTCCATTAGCGGATATTATCGGTCATCAAGCAAGGAAGGGAAACAGGTTTCTTTATCAACTATATTCTATGTAAAAAGAAAATTAATAACAATAATAAAAAATTGTTTGGGAATAAGCATTCCAATCGAACGGCGCCACGCGACAGTTGTCGCGCGATGAAGACACGCCTCTTTTCCCAGCAAATATTGAAGACTCATCGTAACGCCGGCTTTTCCGGCAGCGAGTACAGTTGAAATTCTCAAACGGTTACGACGTGCTCACCAGAAAGTCATCTCAGTTTGCTCATTGTCGAGCTTGTTCCGTTTCTCTGACCACTCAAATGATGAATATAATCAGTTAAAGCCAACTCAATGATTAATATAATCAGTTAAAGCAATCTCAGGGATTAATATAATCAAAAACCGTTCTTTAAATCGCCTCACGTACGAAAACACTTAACGACCACCTATTTGTAACGGAATTATTTAAAATTCAAATCTGCAAATGTAAAGTGCTAGGCGTTCATCTCATTTTTTATTTTATTTCCGCAATAATAATAATATAATAATAATAACATTAATAAAAAATAAATAAAGAAAATAAAAAATTACAATGAAAATCAATAATGATAATAATTATAATAATAATAATATTAAAAATAATATTTTTTTTTTTAAAGTTATTTTTTTTGAAGTTATTCTTGAGGTTATTGAGGTTATACTCGCTTTGTTATGCCAAAGAAATATAACTTCTTACGTGAGTACATAAGTACACACACACATTTTTTTTTATTATAATATGTATAAGAAAATAGAAAGTAGAAACTAAATATAACCCTTCGTTGCGTAAGAGTGTGCTATGTTGTAAAATGGTGGCGATTGAAATTTTCACCTGATATGTTGTCGTATCGGATCCTCTCGAATATTCGCGAACCGAAACCGATGAAAAACAAAAAGATAATAGAGAGGATAATGTATATATATAGGCAACAAAGGAACAGATAGAATGCAAGGTTTTAAGATAAGAAGCAAGATTTAAAGTATAAGGCGAGATTTAAAGTAAAACGTAAGGTTTAAAATGAAATAGTAAGATTTAAAGTAATGTGTATGGTGATTATATTAAAATATATATAAATATCCTGATTTTTCTTTACAAAATTTTCATTTTCATTACTGAGTTACACTACTTTATTACCTTTAGATATCTTTCAAAAAATTATTTTTCGTTTATATTATCGTTTATATTCGTTTATATTTGAAATCGTGTATTTATAACAAAACTAGGGGTAGTAAGTCGCGACTCTCTATACCTCGCTAGCGATAAAAAATTCTCCGAATGACCAAGCTCGTTTACGCTATCACTTTTTCGTTGGTAACCCCCTCCGTGGTTACATTTTGTTTTGGGTATCAGAAGAAGCACGATGTTCGAAAGTCTCTACGTTTGGATTTTGTCTTTTTAACACCCTGGTTCTAGTAATACTTTTAGGTGGCGACGAGAACATAGTTGATTTAATTTATTTTAAATAAATATAATGAAATAAAATTAATATAATTTTAAACTTAGTTTTAACTCAGCCTTAATTTAATTCAACGTTAAATTTCAAATGTACCTTGCCAAGGTCTTTAATAGTTATATTTGACAAAGTTATTTTTAAATACCCTATAAATTTTAAACAGAGTAATTACGCCGTTGGTTGTTGGTTAAGGTTAATAAACAAGTTCAATAATAGTTTCTTCTTACAATATTGCGAAAATATTATCTCCTCTAAATGTGAAGTCAGTTTTTCTGTTTCCTTATTTAGCTTAATCCGGTTTAAACGAGATTAGTTAGTATTATTCTAACTTTTTTTCGTTTGTCCTCGGCGTTTTTGCCTATTTACCAAAACAAGGAGATAGTTTATAAGCTAAATTTTTTCTATTCTTCAAATGGAATATTCGTTAGCGAAAACAGAAGCGTAAGACTTCTCTAGATTTCGTCAGCTTACTTTTTTTTTCTTTAGTTCATTGCCTGTTTAATTTGCTTTGTTCGTTTACAAGTAACGCGTAGCAAAAGCACAGTACCAGGAAATACGGAAAAGTTTTTGTTCACTCTCCTTGACTGCTTAAAGTAAATATACAACGAACTACTTCTTATAAATAATTTCAAATTGACGAAATGTTCAACGTATTTCGTGGAATGCCAAAGAGAAAAAAAACTTTCGGCTTAAATTTCCCGTATAAATTTTACCTTTCAGCTCTCATAAATAAGACTTTTTTGTTAAAAACGTAATACTGTCGGCCCTCAATAAATGATTTTTTATCAATAATTTTATTTTTCTAAGCCTTGTTTACGACTTTTCGGTTCTCAATAAATGAGATTTTCCGGTTTTGAAAAATAATTAAGTTTCTAATTGTCGAGACATTGATTATGACTTTTCGGTTCCCAAGGTGAGATTTTCCAATACCGACAATTATTTAAATAAATTATCTTTCGGACCCCAATATATGAGATTTTTTAGTTAAAACACTTACTTTACTGTTATTATTTTTTCTTCATATTGTTTTTTTCATTATTTAATTAATTTTTTTACTTTCTATCATTTCTTAAGAACTTTCTGTGTATTATATTCTGTTCTTTATTATTGAAAGCGAAATAACTATTTAATATTATCTAACTACTTTTAAAATAAGTCTTTATCAATATCAATAATGTATTTTTATTCTAACTTACATTGCAATCTTGGTGTTTAATCTGCTCTTTGCAATAAAAATATTCTGAGAAGCGAGGAGCACCCACTGTGTGCAATCACCTTATTTATGAGAATTCACTTATAAATTTGGTGATATTTATAATAAACAAGTTTTTTTTATTAAAAATGAACAATATTAAAGACATAAGCAACAACAAGAAGTTTCCTTCTCGGGACCGTGTTCGAAAAAAATCGCCGTCTTGAATGGGTTAAGTATAATTAGCCGTCAGATTCTAGGTTTTTAGTAAAAGTTCTATACAGTTATAAAATTATATAATTATATATCTATATATTTATATATTTATATAAATAATGTATAATTGTAAAAATAGGTCTCTTAGGAAATTTGGACGGGTTAGAAGTTCTTTTTGAACATTATTTTATATATATATATTTTTTGAACGTTATTTTGATAATGTTCAAAAAGAATTTCTAACCCGTCCAAATTTCCTAAGACACCTATTTTAATAATTTTATTTTCTGGACAAAATAAAAACCAATTAAATTAATATATAATATTAAACAGACGCCCTATTTATTAATTAGGATAATGAACAAAATAAAAAAAAATTTTAATAAATTTATATTAGATAAAATAAAACATAGAATTAAGTTTTTCAACCTAGTGTGACTCATATATTTATCTTGTTTTTCGATTTGAAAAAATACAAAAATAAAAAGAACGTTTTCGAGTTATTTTAAATATAGAGAAAAGGATAATCACATTGCAGTTGTATTATTATATTAAATATAGGACTTCTATTAATTAATTGTTTAAATGTAATACACATTCTTCATGTTTTCTTCATTTGAACAAAAAATATTAAAGGAAAACGAAAAAGAGAACAAAAAAATAAAGGCATTTTCAAAAAAAGAGTGGCACATACGCGATCTATTGTCCTCAGCGATTAAGCGGAGCAGGGATTTCAAAGAAAGTCAAAGTTAGGGAAAAAAAAGCTTAAAAGAAATAAAAATGCTTAAATGGATAAGCAAAAATTCATAGACAATAGACAATAGAGGTAAGAAAGTAGTTAAATTTGGAAATTGGTTAGAACTCTATCACAATGTTAACATATCGCGTATATCTCGTTTTAAGGTTTCTTAGACTCAAACGATGATTTAAGGAAATAAAAATAAATTTTTTAGTAACTTTATCAAAGTAACGAAGTCTCGTATATTCTCCTAACAAAGGATTAGCGAAGAAAAAATTAATGTCGATATTCCCAGAGCGTATAAATCAGTTATGATAGCCATTAAATGGGTAGCTCTGTATTGTTACTTATAAAGCTGTACAGCATTTTGTTATTTCAAAAATCGTGTTTCAATTTGTAAGGAAAATAGTTTTTTAAGAATACATTATATTTTCAGTTTTTTTAATGATAATTTAAAATAAGATTTATTAATGTATGAATTAGGACCAAAATCTAAAATAATAGCAAAGTGACGAGCATAGAATTAAAGAAAATGAAAGTCAAAGTTGACTGTTATTTGATAATAGACGAAAATGAACTTATTGTTAGTGATAATTGCATCATTTTTTAATTGAGTGATGTTATTATACACAAAATAGCATCTAAAAATATGCGGGTCCTGAAAGAACTGAGCGCCGTACGTAACATATTAAGAATTAAAGTAAGATTCTTACCATTTTGTGTAATAGCTCCTGGAATTTGGCTCTTTAACACACTTTCTATCAATAAGAATAATATGAATCTAGTAGCGGAAAAAAAAAACTAATTTTACTAAAATTTATTCTCTTAATTCGATTATCTTGAAATTTATTCTTTTACGTTAACGATCAATCTTAAGAAAAAATACACTGACTTAACCTAAAGCAGATACAGACTTATTAAGGAAAAACAAAACGTAAGATTCAATAGTAAAAACGAAAATGACTCGCTTCGCTTCGTCATCCTCTTTATAAACCTATTTTAGCCCCCACTTCCTTGACCAGTTATTTCCCTTCCACAACGAATCAGTTTTCAGGATTTGTGAACTTTGTTCCTCATTGGATAGTGATACTGACGCCCACAAGACTCTTTGGCTTAGGAAACTAACAAAGAGCTGACAATTGCCATCGACGACGGAACTTTCGATCGTAGCAGATAAAAATAGAAAACGATCTATAACACTACTAAAGATATAATTGTTCGAGTAAAAAAAAATTCGTGAATAAAAAGAGCTGCGTAAATGTAAGAATAGACGTATAGTACTTGAAATACTTAAATCCTACAACTCGCTACTATGATACAAGAAAGCAGCTTCAATGCTAGTAAGTTTAGACTCTAAAGTCGAGTATCTTTTGAAATGTATATGTTTCTACTAAAGTGCAAAAATCAGTTATTTTGCAGATTACTTAGGTAGTGCAGATTAACAAGAGTGATCGATCCGTTAGAATATTGAAAATTATTTAATTTCACAAATTATCTAGGTAATCTGCTAATTATTTAGATAGTCTGTACAGTATCTACTAGGTAATGATAGTTTACCTACTATGTTAAAGCGATAATAAGACGTCTTTTGGAACAACAGCAATGTTTGTGTACTCTTAAATGAACATAATATTATTTATTTATTTTTCGACATCTAAACAATCAAATCAACACAATCATAGAATTAACAAATTACTTGATAGAATTAATCATCAATCAATTAAAAAACTATAATAAAAAATCAAACAGTATAAAATATTATAAAATTAACCAAATTAATTTTTAAAACATATGATAAATTTGTATAAATATTGAATTTATTTTGTCAAATGAAAGAATGAATAGTGTTTATATGTGTAAGAAAATATAGCTATAATAAGAAACTAAATATGACTCTTTTGTTGCGTACGAATGTGTTTTGTTTGTCATGCGACATCGCTTCATGTGTGGTCCTATAAAAACCTCCCGAATATTCTCGATCCGGAAGTATGGAAGATTCTCGAATTTTTATGATCGGGAATGATCAAGAAACTTCGATTAAGAATGTAAAGAAATAAGAAAATGTAATAGGAGAGAAAATGAGTATATATAAGCGACGAAAATTTTATATTGTTTCTATGATGAGTTTGTGTGTGTTTTTTATTTATATGAAGAAATAAATATGATCGTATCTTCATTAACATTTACAAAAATTATGCTTACTTACTAGTTTAATCGAAAAATTGTTCTTTTTTTTTAAGTACATAGCACTTTGTTTTTTACGATGAGCACACATACTTTAATGGGTACATTAAGTAGGTAAATAATGAAAAAGTCTTCATTCCGCAAGTTAACGGAGCCAATCAATAATTCTGTAGATTAATTAGATAATGTGTACATTAACAGCTTTCGAGCTTAAGCGGTAACATCTGTATTGTTGAAAGAGATTCAGTCTGAACGGGTTGAATTTCTTAATATTCTGTTTAAACGCTTCTAAAAGAATAATTTTAAAGTGAAAGACAAAGAACGTCTCAGATAGATAAAAAAATTAAAAAATTTAAAATTGCAAAAATTACTCAATGAAAATTCACTTCAAGCGATTTCAGAGTTTTTTAAAGCGTTAAGTGGCACTTTAATGACTGCTTTAAAACGCTTGCATGTAATGAAAAAAATTCATAACGAAGAAAAATGGTAACAACACCTACAACGCAAGAACTAAATTTATCACATATTTTAGAAACAAAATAAAAAATAAAATAAATTAATGTTTATTTACATATGTACGATTGATCCGGCTCGAAGGACCATTTAATGTACGATTGCTCCGGCTCGAAGGACCATTTAGTGTGATTGATCCAACTCGCAGAAGCAAATGTACAGTTGTACGGTAGTGCTGGTTCCCACTCCCGTACTGTGCACGCTTTCGTGCACGCGCTTTCTCACTTGATAGGAAAAGACTGCTGTCTCTTTCCACTTCCGCGTTGTAAGGACGGAAGGAGTTGATCCCAAATAATACACTTCTAATTATAGTGAAATGTGAATATTTATTAATACTCGTTCCAAGAGATCAATATGGTGCTTGGGCCTTGTATATTGATCTATGCTAACTTTGATGCTTGGTACTAGCAATAACCTCGGGTTACTGACTAGTTGTATTGAATGCTGCTCGGATCACTTGGATGTGATTCCGCCTAACGAGTATGGACAACTGACTATTTTTCGTCTAAGATGTAACTGCCCTCTTCCCCACCCCCTCCACGATACATCCTACCACAGGGCTCCGATGCGACCTTGGAGTGGGGACATCTGCTCAAATATACTGCGTTATCGTTTTGAGGAATTCGGAATAAGATACACTGGCGATTGCTATGTTTGTCCTTATGCTCTATGATTAGATGCCGACGCAATAAAACCCAAAGGTCCTAAACAAATATTCTTTATTTCTTTGCATCGTCACCGGTCGAGCATCTTTGTACATGTGCATCTTATCCAAATCCTCCGTTGTATACTCTTACCCCCCTACTGTTACGATAAATGACGGAACATGCCAGCCCCCTTGAAAGGCCTGCCTTTCAACATACAATTGGAATGTAGTGAACCTTATATACAGTATATTCTAAGACTAATCAAAGCTTCCAAGCACCACCCTAAAGATACATTGAACATATTTAAATACAATAATTTTTATGACCGCCTACGGCTGCTCTATTGGCAGAACACACAGCCTTGTTGCAGCCCGCTTAATGGTTCCCTTAGATGTTCGAATCATTGCTGTCCTCACTATTCCGTCTGCGCCTGGTATTAGCTGCTCCACCCTGCTTAATAGCCATCGTAGTGGGGGTAAATTGTCATCTCGAATGACAACCAAGTGGCCTTCCTGTAGTGGATCACGTGTTCGTATAGATCTCGCTGGCCTCTGGTTGAGTAGATTTAAATATTCCTTCGACCAGCGTTTCCAGAAATGCTGGCGCAGCTGCTCGATTAGTTGTAGCCGTGATAGTCTATTAATTGCTATCTCCCTTATGTCCGGTTCCGATACCGACAGCAGGGAGTCTCCGATAAGGAAATGTGCAGGAGTAAGGGCGTTTAGGTCTCTAGGATCGGCGGATATAGGTAATAGAGGGCGGGAGTTCAATATTGCTTCTATTGGGTAAGTATGGTATTTAACTCTTCGAACGTTAAGGAAGCGTTCCCTACCACGCGCCTCAGGTGATATTTCGCAGCCTTCACTGCCGCTTCCCACAAGCCACCGAAATTTGGAGCGCCTGGCGGAATGTAATGCCAGGCCACTCCCTCAATACTTAGTTGATCGCTAATTTTGGCCTTTGCTATATCATTGAAAACCTGCGTTTTAACTCTCCTAACGCCCGATTTGCCCCAACGAAGTTCGTCCCATTGTCCGAATATATATTGGCAGGCTTACCCCGCCGTGCCATAAATCGCTTCAGGCACGCTATAAAACAGTCTGTTGACATGTCTGTTACTAATTCTATGTGCACGGCCTTTGTCGCCATGCATACAAATATCGCACCGTATGCCTTTACATATTTGGCATTCCGTCTTCTCCCTTCTTTGACCAAAAAAGGGCCGCAATAGTCTACTCCGGTGTTTGTGAATGGTCGCGAGGGGGTAACCCGTGATTCCGGTAGATTACCCATCACATATCTCGAATTCATCGGCGCATTTTTAAAACAAACTACGCACCTCCGAATTATTCCGCGGACGGTACTTCTGCCTGCCATGGGCCAATAATTCTCTCTTACCGCCGCGAGTGTTAGTTGCGGGCCCGCATGGAAATTTTTTATATGTTCGTGCTGAATTATTAACGCGGTAAGTTTGTGCGATCTTGGTAGCACAATTGGGTACTTATTGCCGTACGCTATGTCCGCGTTTTGCAGCCTCCCCCCGACACGCATGATCCCGTTGGTATCCAGAAACGGCTTAAGACACGCCAGTCTACCATGTACAATAATCCTTGGGTTTTTTGTTATTGCCCTTATTTCCTCGCCGAACTCTTGCGCTTGACACAGCTTTATTAAACGCTCCCTGGCTTGCGCGATTTCAGCCACCGTTAACGGACCGATGTCCTTGGTTTGTGCACGCCGCGCGTTTCTGCAAAACCTGCCGCAGTATGCTATGACCCGCACTAGTCGGGTGAATTGCGAATATTTATTGAATATACGATCACAAAACTCTCGCGACCTCTGGTCGCGGCCTATCATCGCGACCGTGCACGTGACACTCGTATTTCGACGTTCTGGTAATTCTTCGAGTGGGACTTCTGGCGCTGTATCCGTCGCGTTCCCGAAGACCATTCCTGGCCCGTGCCACCATAGATCCAGACTTAACAGTTCTGTTGGGGTTACCCCCCTCGATATGAAATCCGCTGGATTTTCGGCGGAAGACACATGTCCCCACTTCGAGTTTGGTATTCGCTCTTGAATTTCCGCCACGCGATTGGCCACAAACGTGGTCCAATTTCGCGATGGTGATCTTATCCATGCCAATGCAATGGTGGAGTCTGACCAGCAACATATTTTCCTGAATTCTACGCGCATGTTCGTCGTCAGCTTGTTTATCATCCTCGCGAGCAATACGGTAGCGCACAACTCCAATCGCGGTAGCGATACCGCCTTTAACGGTGCTACTCTCGAGCGCGCACACAATAAGTTGCTGCTCCCGTTTCCGCGCCCGTCCTTCGAAACTATATAGATGCAGGCCCCATACGCCGTTTCGGATGCGTCCGCGAATCCGTGCATCTCTATTTCCTTCGCGTTTTTACAAATAGTTTTCCGTTCGACCCTTATGTCATTTAGCACTGGGAGTTGTTTCGCGTAATGCAACCATGCTGTCTCTAAATCCATTGGTATGGATTCATCCCAATGTATGCCCCTTTGCCATAGTCTTTGTATGATAACCTTCCCCGTTACAGTGACTGGCCCAATTAATCCCAACGGATCGAATACCTTAGCAACCGATGCCAATATGACCCTTTTCGTGATTCGGTGCACTGGCGCCGCTATCGGAACGGAATACTGAAATGAATCATCGCTGGGATCCCACAAGACGCCCAACGCCCTTATATCGCCTTCCTTATTTAGATTCAGTATTTGCTTTGAATCGACCTTTTCGGGAATGTGCGGTAATATTTTCCCCGAATTAGCCGCCCATTTATGCAATTTAAACCCTGCTTTGGCTAATACCTGGTTTACCTGATCGCGTATTTCTCTAACCTCCGCAATCGAATCTGCTCCGGTCAGCAAGTCGTCCACATAAAAATCGCGTCGTATGACCTGCGCGCCTATCGGATGATTTCCCTCCTCTAAATCCGCTATCTCTTTTAGACACCGCGTAGCCAAAAATGACGCCGACGCCGTACCGTACGTTAGAGTTAGGAGCTCACACGTGCTCACTGGGTTTCGCACATCATCACGCCAGAATATCTTCTGTAGGCTAACCTGCGATTCGTCGACACGGATCTGTCTATACATTTTCTGAATGTCCGCTGTTATCACGTACGCGTATGTTCTAAACCTCGCTATTATCGAAAATAAATCATCCTGTATATTTGGTCCTATGGCCAATGCGTCGTTTAACGATATGCCTGACTTCGACTTGGCCGACGCGTCAAATACCACACGCAACTTTGTCGTTGCACTTTTCTCGTTTAAAATTGCATGATGTGGTATGTAGTAAGTACTTAGCGGAGTTGCTTTATCTTCTGGTAACGTCCGCATGTGCTCTAAATCCCTGTATTCTTTTATAAAGCTTGAGTACGCATCTCGCAATGTTGGATTTTTAGCTAACTTGCGCTCTAGGGAGAAAAACCGATTCAATGCCGCGGTCCTATTATCCTGGAGACTTACTATCTTTTCTTCTATGATGGGGAGGCGCACCACGAATCGACCGTCCGCGTCACGTCTGTACGTTCTCTTGAAATGCTCTTCGCAGTACCGTTCTTGCTCTGTTAACGGATGAACATCCGCGACGTTATCCAGTTCCCAAAACCGCGACACCAACTGGTCAACATCCTGTACTTGCGTAGCGATGTTACATGCTACCTCCTTGGGGCTGCCCTTTACATCACGCAAACAGCCGCCTACCACCCATCCCAACTGCGTTTTTTGCAACGTTGGATGCGAACGCGTTGCCTTTATTTGGCCCGTACATAAGATCTCTAGATAGACCTCTATTCCCAATAACACGTCGATATTCGCACTTTCGTAGAATGCGGGGTCCGCTAACCTTATATTACCGGGAATCGCAAGTTTATTCCCGTCCATAGATACGGCTGGTAATTTTTTTGTAATTGAATTTAATATTACACAATCTATTTTTCTCCGGTAGTTATTGTAGTTGGACTTGAGCACAACCTCTATTTGATGTAGCGGTTGTGTCGTCATTTGACCAATTCCGGCGATCGGCGCTCGGAATTCCTTTGATTGCAACCTTAGACGCTGCGCTAAGTTACGCGTTATTATGTTTACTTGGGACCCCGAATCCAATAATGCCCGAACGGTTATTGGTTTTCCATTTGCGTCTAATAGCTTGACCTTGGCTGTTAAAAGTAACGCCTCTCGATGAGATGCTGCCTTTAACCCGCGACCTATGTTTGCAACCGCCGCTTCGCTGTCTGACTCGCCGCGTTCGTTAGCGACGGCCGTGGAACCCTGCGACGGTTCTGACTGGGTATGTAGTAAGGTGTTATGTTTCCGGTTGCACACCTTACACCGACTCGCATTGCATTCGATGGCAAAATGATTCGTCGACCGCAAGCAATTAAGGCATAACCCTTTTTTCCTTGCCTCGGAGACGCGATCCCTAACTGGCATCTTCCTGAACCTTTCGCATTTGTAAAGCTGGTGGCTTTCCTTGCATATCGGACACGCGAGTATGCTTGTAGTTACCTGCGAAGACAATGCCTGGCGCGGTTTCGGTCGGTTGTGATTCGTCACGAGCGGCATTGGTGGTTTTGCGATTGCTTCTAATACCTGACACCGGTGCGTCAGGAATTCCATTAATTGTGCGAAGGTGGGCACTTCCGACGGTGAAAGCTTGCCTTCCCACTCTTCGTTCGTTTTCGCGTCTAACTTGTCTACCACCGTGCATACCAGTAAGTCATCCGACTGATTGACCGGCCTTTGCAGTGCACTAAGTGCCCTTGTGTTTCTTGAGGCAGCGTCAACTAATTGGCGCAGCGCAACGCTATTTTCCTTTTGAATCTTAGGTATATCCATGATACCCCTTATATGAGTATGCACTATCCTACGTTTGTTGTCGTACCTATTTTGTAGCAATTTCCACGCTTCTTCGTAATTTACGTCCGAAATCGTTAATGCCCGCGTTATGTCCGCCGCCTCGCCTTTTAGTGACGAGCGAAGATAATGGAACTTTTGGATCGCCGATAACGACGAGTTTTCATGTATTAGTGACTTAAAAGTATCGCGAAAAGAATACCACTCTTCGTACGATCCACCGAATTGTGGTAATTCTATTTTCGGCAACCTGATATGCCCGTTAGAACCCGCGGATAATTGTGATTGCGTCGGAGAAGGTGCATTCGTCGACGCGGAATGCGCTGAATTCGACCAATCTTCCAATAATTCGTCGATGTTGCCGATGATTGTAAAAAACGCGTCTTCAAAAGATTCACGTTCCACACTGTGATCGGATGTATCATCAATTAGTTCGATTTTGATTTGCACTTCTTCGAATTCACGCGATTTGGCCAAGATCTCATCTCGACGAAACCTGAGGCGGGGTGTACTACGCGTTTGTGCTAGTTTATCAATATGACTCTTTGCCCTAGTCATATATGCCTTTATCTGACCCCGTTTAATGTGTAAATCTCTTAATTGCTCAGCCATGTTTGTACCGAGATAGTAGCAATATTAAATGAAGGAGAAGGATAGGCTAAGAAGGAAAAGAGACTGACCTGTTACCGATAACGATACCGTCCGACGGCAGATGCTCGTGTTGATGCTGCGTGGCTGGATACCGTGTATTGCCTCTTCCTGCGTTTTCCTATTCTTCCTCGGCGTTGATGCTATTGCTGCTCTCGTTGATTGAATTCACGAACTTGCTTGCTGATCGTTCGCGACCTTTCGTAGAGCACTCCGGCTCGAAGGACCATTTAATGTACGATTGATCCGGCTCGAAGGACCATTTAATGTACGATTGCTCCGGCTCGAAGGACCATTTAGTGTGATTGATCCAACTCGCAGAACCAAATGTACAGTTGTACGGTAGTGCTGGTTCCCACTCCCGTACTGTGCACGCTTTCGTGCACGCGCTTTCTCACTTGATAGGAAAAGACTGCTGTCTCTTTCCACTTCCGCGTTGTAAGGACGGAAGGAGTTATCCCAAATAATACACTTCTAATTATAGTGAAATGTGAATATTTATTAATACTCGTTTCCAAGAGATCAATATGGTGCTTGGGCCTTGTATATTGATCTATGCTAACTTTGATGCTTGGTCCTAGCAATAACCTCGGGTTACTGACTAGTTGTATTGAATGCTGCTCGGATCACTTGGATGTGATTCCGCCTAACGAGTATGGACAACTGACTATTTTTCGTCTAAGATGTAACTGCCCTCTTCCCCACCCCCTCCACGATACATCCTACCACAGGGCTCCGATGCGACCTTGGAGTGGGGACATCTGCTCAAATATACTGCGTTATCGTTTCGAGGAATTCGGAATAAGATACCCTGGCGATTGCTATGTTTGTCCTTATGCTCTATGATTAGATGCCGACGCAATAAAACCCAAAGGTCCTAAACAAATATTCTTTATTTCTTTGCATGGTCTCCGGTCGAGCATCTTTGTACATGTGCATCTTATCCAAATCCTCCGTTGTATACTCTTACCCCCCTACTGTTCCGATAAATGACGGAACAACATATTTTTTAACTTTTATTTAATTTCAAGTTAAAAATATTCTTATAAAAATGCATAATTAATATTAAAAATATGTATACTGTAAAAAAAATTAATAATAGCGACTCGCTTCATTTAAACTAATATTTTTGACTAGTATATAAATTTAATTAAAATTAAATAAATAAATAATAATAAATACAAACTTTTTAATATTTTTTTAGGTATCTATTCAATGTCCATTAAGGCTTAACAAAATGTTGCTAAAATATACCAACAATTAAACATATTTATATTACAAAAATATACAAATAATAGAAACTAGCTTTACTTGAACCAATAAATTCGACTAACTTAGTTCGTATAGTTGTAGTGTTAATGCTGTAAGCACAATCTCAAAAATTTTAAGTAGTAAACTGCTAACTGTTATTGTGCGAACTTAATATACTACTCGCAATTTAGTGTACATATCTTACTAGGGGATGATCAGGTAGGCCCCCTCCGATTTTTCACAATTTTTGAACCTTTATAGTACTCTATGAGAATATTCATTGTGCCATATACTTGACGTATATATTCAGCTGTTCGCTAAAAAACGCAAATTGAATTTTCACATAGATACCTATTCTTTTAGTTGTGTAGTGTAGTAGTCTACAATAGTGACGCTGTGTGCGTGTCACTGAGGTCGCCGATATCTATATCTTATTTCGACAGTAAAAATTAGCCTTTTCTTTTTTTTCCAATTTCTATTATGCATTATTGTGAACAAAGCTTAACAAGATGACTGTCGTCGCTTTTCACATGATTTGTCTGCCACGCCTACATTTTTTTATATATTATGGAATGCGTATTTTGTTAAAATTCTATTTACAACTGATAAACAGTAATTTGTAATGTTGTTTTATCTATATTTAAAGTAAGGTCACCGGTAACCGTCGAGGCGCTGTAGACCATTTTAGGATTATTTGCTCCTTCTAAATACGGAAAAGATTGCGGAATTTATAATAACGAATAATTTATGACCGAGACGATTGATTTTATTTGCAGAAGACCTATACACAGACCAAAGAGACCGAATTCCACGAAAAAATATATTATACTTATTCGATTTATAAGAGTCACAAACTGCTTCGAAGCAGCACCTCCAATGGATTTTTTGGTATTTTCTTAAGATTTTTCTATTTTTTATTTTCTTCGAAATTTCATGTTTGTTTGCAAGAATCTGAAAATGTATAATTTTCAACAAGTATTGTGTTGTAAATTCAATTATTTATAGAAAGAAGTAACTCCTCTAACTAATTTTTTTTTTATAAAAAAAAACTAGTATGTGTACTTATCTACGCACGTAAGAAGTTATACTTCTTTTTCGTAACAAAAAACTTTTTTTTACAACATACACGCCTTACAACGTTCCGTGTTTGTTTGTGATAGATATTTTCTTTTAGATAAATTTTTATAACTACAGTAGTAGGCATTACATTACTCTGCATTGGTTTCAGAAATCTCCAAAACTGAAGCAGAAATTTAAATGTATACTAATACTGGACAAAAAACTGCAAGAGATTATAGTTTAATAAGAACTATTGTAAAAAATAATTTATAAATAACAAAAAAGCATTCATTTTTTAATTCTTTTGATAAATAATAATGCATATTATTTTTTTCAAGTGTAATAAAAAAAAGACGATGTCTTCCAAAATCTTTCATGATTTCAGTATCGTCGGCTTCTTCTTATCATTGTTGAAAATAATGCGCTCTCTCTTCCAGTAAAATGATTGATCATCTATGCAGAAAGAATAAGTTTTCTTATCATTTAATAAACATTTTTTAAAAGAATTACAATAATCGATTCTTTTTTATATAAGGTTATTATTTTTACCATCTAATAGGTTCTGGTCTTGATTATTCCTCGTAACTGCAGCTGCAATCTATTCGCATAATAATTTAAATGGATTCTCTTTAAAGAAGACATTAGTTAATACAAGTTTACATTATTTTCTTGTAAGTGAATAAACAATAATGTCTTTCCATACCTGCTTCGACGCTCGAAGATACAATTTGCGTTAATAAAAAATTTTCAAGTACAATGTATTTCCTATTTGCTATTTAAATAAGCAATTACTTGGATGCACTTCTTCTTCAATTCTTTTATTGGAATACTACTGCATAAGGATTTTCCCAGTGTAAGTAAAATAAGGGCACTGTCTTCCAAAATCTTTAATGTTGGTGGAATTGTCAGAAACTTCTTATCGTTGTAGAAAGTAGTGCGCTTTCTCTTCCAGTAAAATGATTGAAACCTATGTAGAAAGAATAAGTTTATTAATTCTGTGAATATATATTTTTCAAGAGTAATAAATTTTTTTGTTCTACAAGTACAAGAATATTAGTTTTACTTTTCAACATATTCTAATCTTGATTATAGCTTGTTAATGTAAGTATATTATTTTTGAACTAGCATTTCATTTTTATTCTGTACAAAGGAGATATTAGTTTTTAATAATCTTTAATTTTTTCCTTTCAATCAATGAACAGTAAAGTCTTTCATTACCTGAAACGAAGCTATGCCATATATTTTGTAAAAGAAAGGAACTTTTGTAATAGAATTTATTTCCTATTGATTTTAAAATTTCTAATTATTAGATTGCATTTTTTCATTGAATTTTTTGATAGGATATTTATGTTTGTGTTTCCTTCCGAGTGTAAATAAGCATTAGACGGTCTTGCAGAATCTCTCATAATGATAATATTGTCGGACCATTCTTAGCGTTGTTAAAATAAATGTGTTCTCTTTCCTGTTAAATAATTTTATACTTTTACTGAAAGAATCACAATTAATATATTAATGCTTAGAATAAATATTTTTTAAAAGAATTATAATTATCGTTTCTGCTTTATACAAGGTTATTATTTTTACTATCTAAAGATTCTGGTCTTAATTAATCCTCGTAACTGCAACTGCATTATATTCGCATAATAATTTAAATGGATTCTCTTTAAAGAAGACATTAGTTAATACAAGTTTACATTATTTTCTTGTAAGTGAATAAACAATAATATCTTTCCATACCTGCTTCGACGCTCGAAGATACAATTTGCGTTAATAAAAAATTTTCAAGTACAATGTATTTCCTATTTGCTATTTAAATAAGCAATTACTTGGATGCACTTCTTCTTCAATTCTTTATTGGAATACTACTGCATAAGGATTTTTCCCAGTGTAAGTAAATAAGGGCACTGTCTTCCAAAATCTTTAATGTGGTGGAATTGTCAGAAACTTCTTATCGTTGTAGAAAGAAGTGCTTTTTCTTCCAGTAAAATGATTGAAACCTATGTAGAAAGAATAAGTTTATTAATTCTGTGAATATATATTTTTCAAGAGTTATAAATTTTTTGTTCTACAAGTACAAGAATATTAGTTTTACTTTTCAACATATTCTAATCTTGATTATAGCTTGTTAACGTAAGTATATTATTTTTGCGCTAGCATTTCATTTTTATTCTGTACAAAGGAGAAATTAGTTTTTAATAATCTTTAATTTTTTCCTTTCAATCAATGAACAGTAAAGTCTTTCATTACCTGAAACGAAGCTATGCCATATATTTTGTAAAAGAAAGGAACTTTTGTAATAGAATTTATTTCCTATCTGATTTTAAAATTTTTAATTATTAGATTGCATTTTTTCATTGAATTTTTTGATAGGATATTTATGTTTGTGTTTCCTCCGAGTGTAAATAAGCATTAAGACGGTCTTGCAGAATCTCTCATAATGATAATATTGTCGGACCATTCTTAGCGTTGTTAAAATAAATGTGTTCTCTTTCCTGTTAAATAATTTTATACTTTTACTGAAAGAATCACAATATATATTAATGCTTAGAATAAATATTTTTTAAAAGAATTATATTAATGTTTCTGCTTTATACAAGGTTATTATTTTTACTATCTAACAGATTCTGGTCTTAATTATTCCTCGTAACTGCAACTGCATTCTATTTGCATAATAATTTAAATAGATTCTCTTTAAAGAAGACATTAGTTGATACTAGAGTCTACAATATTTTCTTGTGAGTTCAATCTATAGGGAAAGATAATGACTATGTTCATGAGATTATTTATAACATATTTTTACTTCTTTATAAGAAAATCAAATATATTGTAAAGTTTAGGAAAAAATTGGGCTGCTTAACATACTAGACCACGATTCGAACCATGGATATTTCGTTTTTCGGGCTACTGCTCTATCCATAAATTAATCCAGGGAATACGGAACAACCCTCTTACGAATACGTTTTTATGTATTTGGCATGGTGGTGCGCTTGATATCATAACATTTAATATTTCATATACATTATTTTTTTTTCGTTTTGTAAAAAGTATTTTGCAAGAAAAGAATTTTCAAAACATTGCTATAAGGGATTTATTTAGGCTAATCTTTCCTGTTCAATCAATGGATTCCCCCCTCGTAGTAAAAAACAAAAAAAAAATAAATATGACATAAATTATAAATTATAAACAAAAAAATATATTAAACAAAAATTTTTTTTTAATTTAATTATTTAAGTAGAGGCAAAAAAAAAGAGTATGTATAACATAAAATGGCAAATGAATGGCGAAAACTACCCAAAACTTGGGTAAGCTCTCGAATAGTGTTAGTACAACGGTTTATTCTTAAGAAAATATAAATAATTCGTCAATAGTGTATAAAATAATTTAACGATCATAAAATCAAGTAACATAAAGAATTTGAAAAATAAAAAAGGATTGATCGGTATTATATTTACATAGTAAAAAGTAATATTCTATAACGATAATCTATTTCTGAAGGATCTCTCCCTCTATTGAAAAAACTAAACAATTCAAAAGTGCTCTACAAATAAAAAAATATATTTCCGTTTTTTTAAAATCTATCGAAAAGGCAAATGAGCTTTAGCGATAATAGCATTGATACGTATTTATATTTATCGAGAAATTTTGTAACATTCGCTATCGTTTGGTGACCCAAAATATTGCGAAATTTCAATAGAAAAGAACGTAACAGACTAATGGATAAAACTTACGTGACTGGTGTAGAAAACACTGATCACTGATTTTACAATTAACACTTTTTATATTACAAAATGAAATACACTCATACTCTCTGTTGAGCTCACAGTAAGTCAAAGGTAGTTCGAGAGTAAATAATGTAAGAGAAATAATAATATAAAATAATAAAAATAATAAATTAAAAAATGATAAAATGTGATAAAAGATAAAAAAATGATAAATTAAATTACATATAATTATTAATAATAATAAGAAGAAGAATAAACGCAAATAAAGCTATACAATAAAATATAATACAAAAGATAAGACAAGAGGTCAAATAAAGAATATTATAACCAAATCAATATATAAAGTAGACTGCTAGAGAATCTAATATCAAAAACACTGACGATATCGCTTCTTACCATTAAAGAAATGTACAAGTTAACAGTTGAAATAAGTTCGTATAGAGTTTCAACTAAACCGAGCCATCAGACGGCTGGCGGAAGAGTGTCAATCTTTTCCTTCCTAACAAAGAGTTTTCCATCTTTGGCAACAATGTCCGACGTTGCCACCGCAATTCTTTCCTAATTTACGAATCGCTTGCTCTTATTTTCTAGTTTCGACTTCGTTAGCCTCTCCTAGTGGTCGGTTGTCGAATTCGTCGTTATCTAGGGGATACGAATAGGCACTACCTATGACAATGCAGATACATAGTTAGTAATCTATCAGTTATATTTCATAATATCGAGCCGTGTGACGTCTAGGTGCACATTTTTACGGATTTTCCTGTCACAAGGTTAAATAAATAATCTGAACAAAGAAGAAATTTTTTAGGACATATTTTTTGAAAGCAAATGAACAAGGAAACTTTAATGCGAGTAAACTTTTTTTTAAAATGCGTTAGAGAAACTATCGGACTATATCTGTTACCGGAATAGTTGGAAATTCAGGCAATGTTAGCAGTTCCCAGGCATGCCTTTAATGCAAAGCGATTTTTAAAAACTTCGTTAGAGTCTCTGCCTCAAGTTTAATCAACACAAATAGAATAATTCTAGTCGCGGGTAATAAATGTATTTTACTGACTCTCAAATTCGTTTATCTTGAATATTTATTCTTTTACGTTACGTTACGTTTTATTTTACAGAATGTATAATACGGACTTATTAATAAAAACAGAATACAGACTTATAAACTGGATACGGACTTATTAATTAAAACAGACTTATTAAATAAAACAGACCTTCGAACTAACAAGGAGACCGTCAGATTGATACCTCTCAGATTTTTTTCAAACTTTGTACACTTGTAGTAAGTACATAAGAATATTCCTTATACATTTTAAGAAAATTAGATATTCAAGCGTTTTCGGAAAAACGGGAATAGAAATTTTGCAAAAATGGTCTCAAGTGTCTCTAATATCGCCGGATCAATTCCTCGACAGGAAAAATATTCTTTTTCTGTACTTTGTTAGTTTCAATGAAGTGTTTAAAAGATTTATTCCCCTGTATTTTGTAGGCAGATTTTTGTCTCCTTTTTTAAACATAACTATAGTTGTACTAGTTCGCCATTTATCAGGTATTCTGTGTTGGTATTGTATTTTTTTGTATTAGGAATGTTAACTGTTGTGTGAGACGTTGGCCACCATATTTTAGTAGTTCGTTTGGAATACCATCTTGCCCTGGGCTCTTCCTATTCTTTAGTTTTCGAATAGCTGTTTCTACATCACTGGAGTCAATTTGTATGTCGTTTGTAGGTACTATTTCTGGCGTATTTAGTTCCGCTTGAGGTTCTTCTGATTTATAGAGTTCTGTTAAGTAGTTAATCCAGGTTTCTCTTGTGATCTGATTTGTTTCTATCATTTCGTTGACCTCCTTTCTTTGATTTCTAATAAATCGCCAGATTTGTTTTTGGAGTCCATAGAAGTCACTCTCCATTCTCTTCGAAAAAATCTCCCAATGGTGTTGTTTTGTTTTCCTTACTAATGTCGCTGTTTGATTCCGGATTCGTCTATATATTTCGTATGATTCAGGTGTTCGTAATGTTCTATAGTTAAGGTATGCTATTTTCTTTTTTTTGCATATTTCCTTAATCTCTGTGCGGAACCAAGGAGTTTTGATCATTCTAGCCCGGTTTTTTACATTTCGTGTTCCCAGGGCTTCATATGCAGCTTCCAAAATGTTAGTTTTTAGTTTCTTCCAGGCCGTGTTTGTATTATCTTCTTCTTTTATTGGGTTTATTTCGATTTTATCCTTCAACCTGTTCTCATATAGTTGTTTGGTTGGTAAGTTCCATAGTGACTCGATTTTTATTTTCGATTCTTGAGTTGCTCGGGCAAGATTTCTTTGGGGTTTAAACTTCATTCTTATTTTTGCTAATAGCAGGCTATGATCGCTTCCTACATTCGCGGAATTTAACGTCCTGATATCTAATATTTGGTTTGGTTGGACGTATCTGTTTGTAACAATAGAATCAATTGTAAATCTGAAGCCTCTGGTGTTGCTGTATGTAAATTTATAGTGTTCCTTATGATTGTAAAATGTATTATTAATCCTTAGCTCGCTAAATGTGCATAACTGTGTCATTAGTTCTCCATTACCATTTAAAACGTTTTCGTTGAACCTTTGTTTTATTCCAGGTATTATTTCGTTTCCGATGCGGGCGTTAAAATCTCCAAGGATTATCATTTGTTGGTTATTTGGTAATGATCCGACTATATTTTGTAGTTGGTCGTAGAAGGCTTCTCTTTCTTCTTTCGGTTTATTATCTTCGGGTGCATAAATTTACACTATATTTAATTTTTGGTCTTCCGCTTTCATTTTTACCACCAATATTCGTGAAGATATGTAGTTACACTCTTGTATGTTGTTTTTGTATTTCTTAGATACTGCGATGGCTATCCCTTCCTTTGCTCTGACTTGTTTTTCTACCCCACTATAGATTACTAAATAGTCATCGTATTGCAATTGACATTTGCCTTTCTTTTTGGTTTCTTCTAAGGCACATATATTAATTTTATTATCTTTTAGTTCTTTTAGGGTTTCTTGATCTTTATTATTGAATGATTTGATGTTCCAGGTAGTCAGACGTATAATGTGTTTTTTTTTCTTATTCGTTGTCCTTTTCGTTGTCCTTTTCCTTGCATGGGTCGTCATCTGTAGATAAGTCCTATTCCGAGGCAGAGTATCGTTTCTATGAGCAATTTTTTTTTTTACGTTGGGTAGGGAGCTAGCCTGATCCAACAACCTTCTTCCTTTTTCCGGGCTTAGGACCGGCAACATGATCGCTGATCTGCGATCATGCAGGCGGAGTTACATTGGATCTATGCATATAAATTTCATTTTTCAATGGTTTAACGAATAAGAATTTCTTTTAACTAATGTCTTCTTCATAGAGGATTCATGTGAATTATTATGTGAATAGAATTCCTCCACAGTTGCAGGAATAAGCAAGACATGAATCTGGTAAAAGGTAAAAATAATAAACTTGCTTCTGAAAGATGCAAATATTATAATTCTCTTTAAAATTCTTTTGAAAAATATATTCAAAGCATTAGAAAACTTATTCTCTCTGCATAGATGATCAATCATTTTACTGGAAGAGAGAGCGCATTATTTTCAACAATGATGAGAAGAAGCCGACGATACTAAAATCATGAAAGATTTTGGAAGACACCGTCTTCTTTTTCACACTTGGAAGAAATTATGTGCAATAATGTTCTATCGAAATAATTGAAAAATGAATGCATCTTAATTATTTAAAAATTTTTTTTTACAATAATTGTTATTAAACTATAATCTCTTGCAGGTTTTGACCAGTATCAATATACATTTGAATATTGTTTCAGTTTTTGAGATTTCTAAAACTAATGCAGAGAAGTGTAATGCCTATTACTATCGTTATAAAAATGTTTCTAAAAGAAAGTGTCAATCGCAAACAAACGCGGAACGTTGTAAGGCGTATAGGCTGTGAAAAAACATACATAAGTACTCACACTAGTTTTTTTTTTTTGAATAAAAATTAACAGTTATTTAAATTTTGTATAAAAATAATTCCGCCACTTATTTTAACACTATTTCTAGCACGGTTTTTTATATAACTATTTTAACCAAAAGGTTTCCATTCACACCTTTAGTAGAAATAGTGTTATAGAACTAGAAATTAAGTTTCATTTACCTTTTTTGAATAAAAATAATATGTAATATTGATTCTACTGAAATGATTGGTATGATTCTATTGAAAGCAAATATTTTCAGAATCAGTTGAATCTAGAATAACGAAAAGTAAAAATGATTTAAAATTTTTTAAATTTTATTTAAGAAATACGTAGTGGTTTCATGAAATATCAATATTAATTAAAATCGTAAACGTTTAAATTTAAGTGTGATTTTTATTTGAAAGTTTGCAACGTAAATATTTTTAACAAAAAAAGGATTTTGTAATTTTGCAAATCTATTGATTTTATAAAAGTTTACAGCGGTGTCATGCTTTATATTTTAACAATCAAATTATTACAAAGTTTTGACAATAATTACATAAATGATGTAGTAGCGAATAGATTATTTTTTCATTCGTCTCTCTATTCCTTTTTTTACGTTAACCTGCCAGGGAAATAGATTTAAAAATATCCCAACAGGTTAATCGTATCGAATCGTACTAATTTCTTTCTTTATCTAACTGATCAATATCCGAGTCTTCATATTAGAACAGAGATCCTAATTCTTTCAAGAGTCACGTCAGTCATAGTATTATCCTGTACATTTTTTACAACTCGTACAATAATGTAAATTGTAAATAGTTCGATTACTATAAACTATTATCATTGAAATTATAATTAATAATTCAAATTAAAATTATAATTTCAATTTAAAAGAAATGAAATCAGGAAATGTCAAAAAACAAACAAAGAAAAGAAATAAATGTTCTCCTGGGATGAATAAGAAAAAGATTGTGCTGCGACATACAATCTCATTTAAATATTTACAAATAATTACTACTCGTTTTCTATCGTCTTTTAACGTTAGATGTTTTATATTTGATAAATTCTGTTACTTTTTACACAGGATATTCTTGTAAATGTTCGTTATATTTTGTATGTCATGAAATATAAATATTGCACTATGATAGAAATGGAGGGTGTGTCTTGATTTGGACGTGAGTTTTTTAGATCACTTTGTTTGTGTGACACAGGCGGATGTTAAAGTACGGGTCACTTCCGTTTCATTCTTCTGTTATCGAACTTATTTCTTTCTCTATGTAGGAAATTACCTTTCTCTAACTAGATTATGTTAAATTCATTACATTATCGTGATATATATAGGTTGTCGTAGTTTTTTCTCGCTAAACTTTATCAATATATTTTACAAGCAAAAATTAGACAATTATCATTTAAACATAAGCTTTTTAATGCTTTATTAAAACGTTGTAAACAAAAATATAAAATAATGATTATCTGGTATTGTTTGTTACTATCGCACGGATTAAAGTCATATAAAATTTCATTTCAAAATGCTACCCGTTATCATGAATATAGAACAAAAATCTATGAAAAATGTAACCTATTGTATTACTTATTTCATATTCATTTTTTTTCATTTCTGTAAATAAATCACAAATTTGTTGTTAACTTTAGACAAAAAAAACAGTTCCAATCATTTCGTATTTTTAATTATAACTTTTTAATATAATATTCAAAAGTCTATGTTAATATAAATTTTTTCTTATTTTTATTTATAAAGTATGTTAGTAATATTTGAGGAGAGAAAATTGAGATACCCTGTATATGATATAATAAAAAAATATTAAATAATATAATAATAAAATAATAAAGTAAAATAAAATAATATTTTATATACCCAAAAATATAGTATATATCTTGAAAATATTGAAAAGTATTGAATGAAGTAAATAATTTAGTAATCAAGTAATCTTAATAAATAACAGGACAAAGCCCTAATGAAAAGAAAAAGAAGAAGAAAAAGTAACCATAACTTGAAACTAACAATAATTGTAAAATAATGGATGATAGTGTTACGTCCTGTGGCGTAATAAAAGTTATGGTCTATTTTTGGTCAAACTTTGAAGTCATTACCAGGAAATGACCTAAAGAATTGCGACTGGATTGGCGAGTGATGAGATTTGAATGTGAGAAACTGGAAGGAAAGAGGGTAGTTAAAATATGAACTTGATTTTACTTTTATTGCAGTAAAAGTAGATAATTAAGTATTAAAGTAAAATGCTTACCTTTTTCTGCTGCTGGTGGGATAGGCCTCTGGCTCTGGTTTAATCAAAACAAGTAGAATAATTCTAGTCGCGAGGAATAAATGTATTTTACTGACTCTCAAATTCATTTTCTTTTTTCGATTTTACGGAATGCAGAATTCGGACTTATTAATTAAAACAGACTTACTAACTAAGAGACCGTTTGATTGACACATCTTATTTTTTTTCGAGCTTTGCACACTTGTAATAAGTACATGAGAATATTCGTTATACTTTTTAAGAAAATTTGATAATCAACCGATTGCTGAAAAATGGGAATAGAAATTTTGCTTAAATGATCTCGATGCCTTTAATGTTGCTGGATCGATTCCTCGACAAAGAAAATATTTCTTTTTTTATTTTTTTTATATTTTTTTTTCGTTATTGTAAAGCGTGTTTAAAGAATTTTCTTTTGTTTCTCTATAGAGTATATTATATTAATTTTTTAGGGAATATAATAAAATAAGAGGTGCATTTGTATTAAAAAGCGTGTGAAGTTTCTTCTTTTTGTCAACGTTATTATTTTATTAAGAAATCAACATTATTACGCAAGTTATATTAATAATTATTATAAATAGTATTACAAACAATAAATACCAAACAATAAATTTGTTTTTGTACGTACCTGGAACGATACATTTTTCAGGATAATATTCGTCGTACAGACACACTAACATAAATTTAATTCGATTTCGTTGGTATTGATTACAAATAAAACAATTACAAGTACAGTTACTAATAATTAAAGATTTATTCTGCTCTTTTGTTACAATAAAATCAGCATAGTATTTAGTCGTATTACACCGGCTGGATCTTTAATTATCTTTTCGTAATTTAAAGAATTCATTCGTTGCGATAGATATTGTTTTAAAATTGTTTATCGATATCTAACAATGCATTCGGCTACTCTTGTGCCAGTTTGATCTCAAGATTTTATAGCTTTATTATTTTTCCTGTTTTCTTATAACATACTTTACAATAACGAAAACAAAAAATAAAAAGACAGGAAACAAATATTTTCTCTGTCGAGGAATCGATCTGGCAACATCAAACGCAAAACCACTTTTGCGAAATTTCTACCCTCGTTTTTTTGAAAACGACTAAATATCTACTTTTTTAAAAATTACAACAAATATTGTCATGGACTACTACAAGTGTGCAAAGTTTGAAAATAATCGAAGAGAGGTCAATCTCACGGTCTCTTTTATATCCTTATTGGGTGGTTACATTGACGCCTACATGGTTCATCGATTTAAAGAATTAACAAAGAGTGTACCTTCTAGAGGTGAAGTCCAGACGACTTCGGATCCACGAAAATCTATGAGTCTGGGCATATGGGTAGAAGTACTGATTCTTTGTCGAGTAGTTTATATTTCCTAAGAACGATAATGAATACAAAATCTCTAAAATATTTACTAAATGTTATACGTACCTTTTATTTGTGAATGGTACGACACGAGCCTGGGAAATGTTTGTTTTGTCATCCGTTTCCTTAGTTTTTGCATTAAAATTATATCGGGTACCTGATATAAAAGATTCGACGAAAAAAATCCGGAGCTTAACAGGTAAAAAGAAGATCCTAGGACGTAAGGATAGTAAGCAAACATTTGTATTTTGTTAAGAGAAAAGTTTTTAATTGGAAACATTTTATATTTTCTGTAGAGTAAAGAAACGCCTTGTGTTTTTAGAAAATAGCGGATTTTAGTGAAAGTAACATTTGATTGCAAAAAAGTCGTATCAAATCAAAGTAATTAATTGGTAAAGATCGTAATAGTGTATTGTAAAAGTTATAATAACTGAAGAAAAGTCAAATGTAAGATCACAGTGCTATTTATAAGGTTTGAGCCAACTATTGATAAAATCGTTTGACTGTGGTTTGTATTTGACATGCGGTTTAAGAATTATACAGTGTAAGGTTTGGAATAATTATTTGTTTAATATTTTAATAATTTTTATTTATCTTTTTTAAGTAATGAAAGACAAAAGGAAAGGATACATACATATATATTACAATATATTTATTTAAAGGTATAATTGGATAGGATAAATTCGTAAGTTTCTATAATTATCCAAATTATTAATTAATAATCGTTGTGTTTTATGTTATTTTTTTAATGTCTTTTTTCTTAACAAAATTATCTTTTGCAACGTCGTTCTTAGCTCTTTGTTATTCGTCGTACTTCTTAACAGAATCTTTCAGTTTCTCAATACAATACCATATGAAGTGCTCGTCCCAACGTTACATATACATCTTTATGCGTCTCCTCACTCTATCGTCTTTCGTCATCTCTTTGCAGCGTCTTTTCTTTTAATTTTTCCTTTCTTTCGAATCCCCACTTCGCACACTCGCGGATGACAATTGATCGTATGATCACTTTGCTTTCGGTCGCTTACGTCACAGCACTCCCGCACGCACACACATCCATTCTCATGCATTCATACTGACACCATCATACATGACAAAAGAAAGAACATTTTCTTTAGCTTTCCTTATAAGGAAATCGTCTGCAGCTAATATCGGAACATCTATAGTCACACTTCTGAAAGTAATCGCTTTTCGTTATCTCCGTCTTTATTTCTTTTCGTTCACAAGAGAAAGGAGCTTTCCAAAAATGAAGCAAGAAATTTTCAAAAAAATAAATTCTACTCTTATTACAAATTTATATATTATATAATATATGTAGGATTCCTTTCTCTTCTCATCAGTCTTTCTACGAATATCTGAATATTTAAGATCAGGAATACTGGTGTTAATAATAAATTGTTCTTAAAGATGAATAGACCGTTTCAATGTAAATGCAATTTAATCTGATACAATTCAATACAGTAATAGATGTTCGCTGCTGAAAGGCTAAACGATGACTAACTTAGATCTTTGTGCTTTTGTCCACTGTTTACTTGCATAGCAACGTACCGCTGCACGTCGCTACATCCCAACGGCCCTACCAACCATATCGTATTTTGTTTCGTAGTCCCTTTGTCTAATTTCCCTTCCAACACTCGGCCATATCTGCATCTCCTTCGGCCCCTGAAGGGAACTCTTCGAACGGTTTCATGTAATCCGCCGCCGTTGTGGTGATCTTTGGTCCTTCATTTCCATTAACACGAATCACTTCATATCGGTTATTTCTCTTACATCTAGATATCTTATACGGACCTAAGAATTTCTTTTGTATCTTTAACACCGCACCAAACTGCGTGCGCTTTATCGCTACTAAATCGCCTTCGTTGTAAACACTCGCTTTCTTACATTTACGGTTATAATTACGCCTATTCTCTTCTAGAATTTTTAACAGACTTTTCTTCGTTGCATCTCTCAGTCTTAAGCGCTCGTCAGAATATTGCAATATCGCCTCTTTCTCTATTAATTCTAAAATAGCTAAATCTTAGCGCTGCTTCATTTTTATGCCAAATGTTCGATTAAAGGTCGGGGTGAATAACAGTTGAGACGAAGTAGTACAAAATATGGATCATATATTTTAACAAAACACAAGAAAATAGAACAAAATACAAGTAAAAAACTCCCTTTATATATATATATCGTCGGACTTAAGGTTTAAACACTTACTAACTTCAGGCTTATTATAAATTACTCGTACTTATGCATCTATCTGTATATCACTCTTTATGTAACTCTCTATATAACTCTCTAAATAAGCCCTTATTCCGGTCCGGTGTCCGTCTCTTATACCCCGCATATAGTGGGAGGGGAAGGACTCTCTTTATCCTACAGGGCGTTTCTTATTAAATCACAGATTCCCTATTGGTCATCGATATTTCTTTCTTTTAACGCCTGTAACGCCTTAGCGAGAGAGTATCTTCCACAGCTATCGGAATTTTACCCGTTCAAACTTGCATTTGTTTACATAAGGGGGAACAAGCATGAGACCCTTTCTTTCTAGGAGACCGAATATCTTAGAATTATTTCTATCGCATGTAACCTAAGCTTTTAGAAAATATTACCTATTTATTTTGGTTTATCTTTAGATTATCAACACCTTTAGAATTCTTTATGCCCATAGAATTACTATATAAATAATTTTATCTCGTGCGGTGGGCTACTCGGTTCGGCGTAATGTGACACCAAACATCACCTCGAAAGGTGACGCATCTACACTACGCTGATAAGTGCTATTAATCGCTATTTGGACCTTATCTACGTGCTTATACCACTTGTCAGGCGCGTCCATCGACATCTTAGTCAGTACCGAGATAATAATTCGATTAATTCTTTCAACCTGACCGTTTCCTCTCGGTATACCGGTGGTAGTTAGAACGTGCTCGACCCTTTCCGTTATACAATACTCTTTAAACTCTGTTGCCGTGAATGCGGTTCCCTTATCTGTAATAATACGTGTCGGATTACCGAATGTTCTCTGCTGTATCCCAAGTTTTTCTAACGTTTCCCGTGCGGTTGTCGTCTTAGTTGGGTATAGCCACACAAACTTAGAAAACCCATCTACCACTACCAAGATATGCTTATAAGCTTTACTCGTCGCTGTCATCGGACCTAGATAGTCGACATGATAAGTTCGAGAGGTCTATCCCCCTTCGGTATCGGCTGTAACTGACCTTCCTTTTCCCCTGCTTACGCTCCGCTAATATACACGGTACACAACAGCTGATGATCTTTTCGATTTTTTCTTTCAGACCCGGTATATAAAATTCTTCTTTATTTTTTCGGCTACCTTTCGTACAGAGAAATGACCATTTTCGTGAATCTTTCTTATGATATTAGACTGCATGCTCGTAGGCAACACTATCACGTTCTTATCGTTTACACGCTTCATCAAAATATTATTTTCTAAAATATAATCTTCGTATGGCTCTTTTTCTACTACAAGACGTATGACACGTAATCTTTCCTCTTCTTCCTGTTTCTTTCTTATATTTTGTAATAATGTATCTTCGATACACATTACCGGATAACGACTAAGTGCATCTACATGCTTCATTCTTTCTCCTGGACGGTGTTCAACTTCAAAGTCAAATTCTTCCAATGACAACGCCCACCTTGCTACCTTCGGTGCTAACTCCCTTTTCTTAAGCGTCTTTTGGAATGCCTGGCAATCCGTAACTAACTTAAATCTTATTCCTAACAAATAGACTCTAAACTTTGAAACTGCTTTAATTATCGCTAGGACTTCTAATTCATACGAATGGTACTTCCTCTCTGCTTCCGACGTTTTATAACTCATGTAATAAACCGGATGGTAATTATTTTCGTTGTCGTCTTTTTGCAATAATACGGCGCCAAACCCGTTTATACTTGCATCAGTATGCAATTCCGTCATTGCTCCGGGGTCATAAATACGGAGCACCGGCTCTTGAGACAAAAAATACTTTAATTCGCGAATACGACTCTCTTTCAACGGTATCAAAGACAAATGCCTTACCTGCCTTTAACAAATCTGATAATGGTCTTGCTATCTTAGCGTAATCCTTAATAAATTTACGAAAATATCCTGTCAGACCTAAGAAACTTTGAATTTGTTTTCTATTCTTCGGTTCCGGAAACCGCTGTACCGCTTTTATTTTCGTGGGTGATGGCCGAATACTCCCATTCCACACCACATGTCCTAAGAACTCAATTTCCTCCCGCAGGAACTTGCACTTCTTCCAATTTATAATTAACCGTTCTGAGCTGCTACCGTTAACGTTATTTCCAACTTTCTACACGCATCTTCGTAATCGATACCTGGGATAATAAGATCGTCCATGTATGTTAACACTATTTTCTTCCTTACCAAATCGCCAAAAACCTCATCAATAAATCTTAAAAACTGGCGGGACTGCTACATAACCCAAAAGGTGTTCAAGAAACTCAAATTGCCCGTCTGGAGTAACAAACGAAGTGAATTTACGGCTATCTTCCTCAATCTTGACATGAAAAAACCCGTTCTTAAGATCAATTGTCGAAAATACCACTCCCTGTGTCAACGCATCGAGACATCTTCGACAATGGAATTGGAAATCGATCTCTTATCACCTTTGCATTTAATTTACGGTAATCAATACAAACTCTGTAAGTTCCGTCCTTCTTAGGTACCACTACTACCGGACTACTATATTCACTTGTACTGGGTTGAATTATTCCCTCGTCCAACCATTCGTCTAATTGTTGCGTAACTATTTTTTTCTCTTTCGGAGCTAATCTCCTCGGCTTAGAACAAACTGGAATATTATCCGTCAACTTTATTTTTGTCTCTGTTCGCGCGTCTGGTTTAGTATTTGGCTTATAATTTTGTATTAATTCTTTTATGCGCACCTTGTACGGTTCTTTTACGTCTATTTCATCCGTGTCTACATATTTTATTTCCATTATCGCCTTTATATCTTCTACTTCTTTATTTGCATTCATATCGTCTGTATCCGTCCGTCGCTCCAACATAACCATAGTCGCTCGATTTTACCGATCCCTCGCTTATCTCCTCGCTGAGTCTTTTGTCTGGTCGTCTTATTTCTACTCGCCCTTTATTTATACGAACGTCTAACTCTTTCAGCAACTCTCTTCCTAAAAGAACTTCGTATCTCATATCTGACTGACTTACTACAAATACATCCGTTTTATATCTACCGTCTTCGATATCGATATTCACCTCACATCTCCCTATTGGCTTCGTTATCGCATTACCAAACCCTGCCAATCGTCGAGTGGTTTCATATAATCTTGGTCTTCCTAATTTATTATATAGCTCTGAATTTATAATGCTTACTTCGCTGCCCGTATCTAATAACGCATATGCTAACAAACCATTAATCCTGATCGCAACTCTATCCGTAGTAGATTGAACACAATTGATACTTGCTTTATTTTCCGACGGCTGCTGTGATTTATTACAATGACTCGCTATGTGACCGAAATTATTACATTTAAAACATTTGAGACCTTTTTCTTTGTCTGGACAGAAACGATAATATGTGCTTCCGAACCGCACCCGTAACAATGGTCTTTCTTTATCGCCGGAGATCTACCGATACGTGCCGACGCTACGTTTCCTTGATTATTTTTCTAAATCGCGTTCCTTGTACGTTACTTTCTTTAAGTTTATCAATATTTGAATATTATTTTTAAATTCTGTGAGCGTTCGGGATCCGTACAATACTGCCTTATCGCGACGTTCGCCTAACAAACCATCCGCCATGTACTGTATAAGGGCGTCTTCTTGATGTTACCTTGATTCGCGATTTCTTGCATACTATAAATGTACAAACGACTACTTTCGCCTGGTTGTTGTCTACGCTTGGACAACTGCTTATGAATCGTGCTGAATTTACCTTTACCTGAAATTCCCTAATCAAACTACGCTTTAAGCTGTCCCATGATTTAATTTCTCTTTCGAACGATATAAATTGTCTTGCCGCTCCTTTTAACATACGTTTCCCGTAGATAAACTTCTGCAAATCGTTCCATCCCAACAATACGCTGGTATCTTCAAAATCGTGGATCCAATGATCTATCAGTAGCTTATCCTCTCCGTTGAAATATGATAGGCTTTCTTCCACATCCTTTATGGAAAACGAAGCGAGTTGTTGCGTAGCAACGCTAACGCTCCTCCTTCCCCGCGTTGTCCACCTCTCTGTGATTCTTCTTCTCGTTTGCCTTCGTCTCCTTCTTCTTCTTCTTCTTCACTTTCTTCGTCTTCGCTTTCTTCATCTTTCATCGCATCTTTAAGCGATTTCTTAACGCCTGCTTATTTCCGACTGTGGATAACCTTAACTTCTTCGCCGCTTCTTTTAACTCCCTTAATTTCATGGAGTCAATCTGCTCATAGGTGTAAGTGACGGCTTCTTCCTCGACTGCTTTACCTTGACGCTTTCGTTCTTCAACTCGTCTTCTTAGTGACGTGTTTTCAACGGTCTTTTCGTTCAATTCCTCACGTCTAACTTCCTGCTCATCCGTACTTGTTTCGAGTGTTACCTTCAATTGAGCCATCGTTCAAACAGCTACTTTTCTTAATCTTAATGTTTCTTTATCGTCCTCCTATATCCCCGTTACACCAACACTACCGATTACTTCACAACTTTACTTTAGTAATCACGCGTGGTCAACTTTCCTCGCGCAACACTCTTAATCAACTTAGAATCGGATTCACACTGCTGGTAATTGTAACGCAACTTTCGACTTGATACAACTTTATGCAACTTCACACGACTTTTACGACTTTATACGACTTTATACGACTTTTTATTGCACACATGAAATCTATTCTCTTTTAATCCCGGCTGAGCCCCCAAAATGTAGGATTCCTTTCTCTTCTCATCAGTCTTTCTACGAATATCTGAATATTGAAGATCAGGAATACTGGTGTTAATAATAAATTGTTCTTAAAGATGAATAGACCGTTTCAATGTAAATGCAATTTAATCTGATACAATTCAATACAGTAATAGATGTTCGCTGCT
Source organism: Polistes fuscatus (assembly GCF_010416935.1). Lineage (NCBI taxonomy): Eukaryota > Metazoa > Arthropoda > Insecta > Hymenoptera > Vespidae > Polistes > Polistes fuscatus. The sequence goes on along the minus strand of NW_025113183.1, from coordinate 2,944 downwards.
TAAAGGCTAAACGATGACTAACTTAGATCTTTGTGCTTTTGTCCACTGTTTACTTGCATAGCAACGTACCGCTGCACGTCGCTACATCCCAACGGCCCTACCAACCATATCGTATTTTTTTCATAGTCCCTTTGTCTAATTTCCCTTCCACATATATATATTATTTTCGTTATAAAAATGTAATTTTAAAATGTCATATAATCAAGAATCAATAAAAGAAATATTTGATCTACTTTTAAGATGAAAAAATTAGTCTCCTGTTGATTTCGAAGAGGACAGATGTACGTCGAAGTTATATTCCTTGTTTTTAGACTACAATATGCAATTCCCTCAAGAATTATCAATCATTTAAAGTATATCACATATTTTAATGTACTTTACTAATATTTTGAATTGTTTCTATTAAAATACATTTGTTTTAACGCTCCTGTCCGATGATGAGTTTCAGTTGAATATTTTCATCTAATAAAATATTAGATCAAAATTATTTAATATTTCAAGTATATTAATGAATAATGTAATTTTTAAGTAAATGTGTACTATGTGTTAATCTTTCTTTACTAAGTAATTAATTGATTTTAATACCAGAAAATAATTAAATAAAATTTGGTAATTACTGGCAGTGTGTAATAATACTAAATATTATTTAGAATGCAGAAATGAGTTTGAAGAGGGAAAATTTGGTAGTTTCAATAAAACGAAAAATCAACAAATTACGAAGAATAAGTTTAGGCGATTTCGTAAAGTCAGTTTCTATGGGTTTTGTAGGAGAATCTACTGCAAGGGGAAGATAGAAAATGGTATGGAGGGCACAGATTATGCGCGTTGAATCCACACGCAGCTGAAGTGAAACTAATGTTTTTGAAATGAAAACTTCTTAAAGATCGTTGTGATTTGAAATCGATGAAACGCGCAGTCGATAAAAAGCAGGTGTTGAAACGAAAATGACGTACCAATATTAAAAAGAACCAAACATATACTTCTATAGAATTAAGCCTGCGAGAGAATGAGATAGAATACAGTTTACTGTGTTTCCTGTTATCGCGGTCCCTGTTTCGTGCGGTGTTTCGTAACCTCCCTACTCTTTTCTACTAAGCGATGTACATATGTGTGCTCGTTATATCTATAATATATCGAATATCTATATTGCCTTGCTTTATACTTGTTTTGTTTGTCCGATCGTCCACGTGTGTATGTTGTACGTGAATATTTTTTATATCACTAATCTTATTGAATTGTTAGATTTTATTCAAAGTATATAAACGATTTATCCATATAGATATATTTATTATAGGTATCGAACAAGTAAACGGTTTAATATAGTTTTCTTTCCTCCTGCAAGTTTATCAAATATATAGCTACACATTGAATGTTATTGAAATATGCGTGAACCTGGTAAGAATAGTCATGGAAAGAAGAAAAGAACAATAAAGGAAAAAAGATTAGAATTCTGAGAATGAGTATAAAGAAAGGTGACACTAGCAACGTACCTGCGGTAAGAACAATAAATCGCTCCAAAAAATAGCAACAGAAAACTGTTATAACAGGACGAAGTCCTAATAAAAAAAAGGAGAAAGAGAGGAAGTATAAGGAAAGAAAAGTTCCTGTAAAATGTCAAAAAATACGCATTGTAAGGATAAATAAGAATCAAACATTGGTACATTAGATTATTTTAATTTTAGAAGTTTTTTACAAATTACTGTGGGACAATGAATTTCGGTCATTTTTACAGATATCAGGAATAGAATGACGAGTCTTAAAAAAGCAGTAAAATCTATACAAATGGAGATATAAGATATATGCATAAATATACATATCTATGTTACGATAAAAAAAAACACACAGAAATGAATTCATTTTTTTTCAAAAAATATGTCCTAAAAAATTTTATCTTTGTTCAGATTATTATTGAACTTTGTGATAAGAAAATCCGTAAAAAGACGCACTTTTACGTCACACGGTTTGATATTATGAAATATAACTGATAGATTACTAACTATGTATCTACATTGTCATAGGTAGTGCCTGTTCGTATCCCCTAGAAAACGACGAATTCGACAACCGACGACTAGGAGAGGCTAACTAAGTCGAAACTAGAAAATAAGAGCAAGCGATTTCATATATTTGGTTATAATATTCTTTATTTGACCTCTTGTCTTATCTTTTGTATATATTTTATTGTATAGCTTTATTTGCGTTTATCTTCTTCTATTATTATTAATAATAATGTAATTTAATTTATTATCATTTTTTTATCTTTTATCACATTTTATCATTTTTTAATTTATTATTTTATATTATTTATATTATTATTTCTCTTACATTATTACTCTCGAACTACCTTTGACTTACTGTGAGCTCAACAGAGAGTATGAGTGTATTTTATTTTGTAATATAAAAAGTGTTAATTGTAAAATCAGTGATCAGTGTTTTCTACACCAGTCAAGTAAGTTTTATCCATTAGTCTGTTACATTCATTTCTATTGAAATTTCGCAATATTTTTGGTCACCAAACGACACCTTCCTGTGTTTGTCTCCTTTTCCTTATACTTGTCAAGACTGCATAGATAGGGTAATTTGGTTAATATATTTTTTAGGAGAAAAACCTAACTGGCGCGCACATTTAATTTTTTTCAAATTAATAAATTTATATTGTCTAAACTCAGAGCCCTGGGAGCCACATACCAAGGCCTCGCCAGTTGAAGGATTACCTCCTTTAGTATTGAAACGAAATTACTCAAATCTCAACCTCAATTTATCTTGGTCATGTTTCATCGATTATTAAGGTTAATTAGGGTTTTATGCAAAGATAACCTTTAAAATTTCATTTTATGCATTTTGAAATCGCGGATTATTACAAACTTTATATAAACTTTGCATTTAGGAACATGTGTTCACGTTCACATATATAAATTCATATATACGAATAATTTTCTACAACATG
>NW_025113182.1:0-78009 GCF_010416935.1 Polistes fuscatus | reverse complement strand
ATTAAATTTTCCTTTATTATTATCGCAAGATGTGAAAAAATTTATTATTTCTAATTTTTTGTAATAAATAATTTTTTCTTTCCTGTATATATTTAAAAATTAAAAAATATGAAAAAAATTTGGAAACAGACAGAAAAAATTATTAAAAAAACTTTCCCTCTTAAGGATCGAACACTAACTAGTGACACGAGAAGCGAGAACGCTACTAGGTACACTAGCGCGCCATTTGAAATACGATCGAATTTAAGATATAAAACATGTATAAAACAAAAACCAAAACTTCAAAAGCTTTTTTCTCAAAAATGGTTGAGCGTTAGGACAAAATACTTTATCGCGATAACAACCTCAAAGTATACTACTAATATACCAAAGCTCGTTAAAATCCGTGTCGAACTAAGTTTAAGGTCCCCTTGTCAATGATTTTATTTAATTACAGTTGAAATGCCTAATAAAGTTACCAGAGACGATCGTGAGAATATTGGTTCGAAATTGGACAGATCTAAAAAAAAAAAATTGTACCTCCACACAAATGTAAAAAAAATGAGATCGAAACAAACAGTTCGTCGGCAAAAAAAATTAAAATTGATGTTGCTCGAGCTGTACCAAAAGAATCTTTCATCCATCTAATTGCGGTGGTTTTTTCCCCTGAGAAATGATCCCCTCGAAGATGTATCTATTTCTTTCTTCTTCATGATCGACATCTATATAATGTGTCGTTTGCCGTCTACTTTTGCGGATCCTGTTTTGACTATAAAGATCGACGACGTTCGAGAAATATGATCAAGGAGAAAGTACAGAAAAGCGAACGAACTTTATTGAATCTTAACGAAGAAGAAAAGGTAAAAAAAAAAAGAGAAGAGAAGAGAAGAGAACTCCGTCTATAAAAGCAACTTTATATAAAACTTTCCTAACGAAAGAAAAAGATATAAATAAATAATTAACCTTAAAAGAACTTGCTATTTACGCCACTGCGTTTCTACGAGTAGTTGCCCCCCCCCTCATCTAATTCGATTTTGACTAGTAACTTCCGTTAGCCATATGAACTACTTTCTTTTATCTTCCTCCCCACCTCCTATACTTCATCTAACTCATCTACACTGAGAACGAGTTTAATTCACTAACATTACGATTGCGACGAGTGCATAAAGAAGACGTCGATATACGAGATGGTTAAAACGGGTAAAGACAATAGATATCATACAAGGAGGCGTGTTATTTAAGAGAGTAGGAGATGACGTACGTGTAATCGTTCCGAAAGAGATGCAAACGTCGATTATTAAGAAATACCGTGAGGTAGGTCATTTCGCCGCGAATAAAGCCAGAGTGCTCCTGGAAAAAGGATATTGGATTCCAGGATTACAATCGAAAGTAGGAAGAGTAATTTGTAATTGTGTAAAATGCGTTTTAGTTACGAGAAAAGAGGGTAAATTATAGGGATTTCTCAACCCTATTAATAAAGCGAACTGCCGTTGGATAAATTCACATAGACTATCTTAGACCATTCCCATCTACGAGAAGAAATTACCATCATATTCAGGTAATAGTAGAGAGCTTTTCTAAATTCATGTGGTTAAATCCGACTAAGACGACTTCAACGAAGAGATTCGGTATCGTCTTAGAAAGCGAGCGAGAATAAAATGTAATAAAATTTGTAAACGAAGGCGCCTATGTATATGGATGAATGGGATGAGTGTATGTATGGGGATGAGTGAGATACGAGAATGTAAAATAAAAACGAAGTTAGAACAAAAGATGTTATGTGTGAGTGAGTGAGAAACTTAATGAAAAATAAAAGTGAAATTAGAACGAAAGATGTTATGGATGAGTGAATGCATGAAAAAGAGAGAGAGATACATTCGAGGACGAATATACGTGCAGAATGGTCGAGTGTGGGATTGGAATAAATATAGAAGCAAGAGGCGTTGAAATATGAATATTCAAGAATGATCGAGTATAAGTAAAAAGTTGTTTTCGGTTAGGTATAGGTATAAGAAATGTTTTCCTTTATTATTGTAGTATGAAGGGAATGAGAGAGTATGTGTGTATGTATGTATTTAGCGTGGATGCGGGGAAGACAAAAGGAAGAAAGGATATAAGGTGAGAGAATGGGCAGGGGGCATGAGTTTGACGAGTTTGACGAATGTAATCTGAGTGTATTGATGAGTCTAATGAGTATGAGTTTGATGAGTTTGACGAGTGTATTAACGTGTGTAAAGAGTATCGACGAGTGTAAGAGTTAAAAGAATAGAGTAAGAGTTAAAAGAGTAGAGTACCAATATCAGAGTAAAGAGTAAATTAGAGTATCAGTAGGGTTAAAAAACTATTTCCTACATATATATTTAAACATATTTTAGTTTTTCTATTATATATTAAGCAAATGTCCTATTGATTAATTAGGAAAATAAACTAAATAAAAAAATTCTAATAAATTTATATTATAAAGTAAAACATAAAATCAAGTTTTCCGACCTAGTATGACTCATACATTTATCTTATTTTTTCGATTTGATAAAATACAAAAAAAGACCGTTTTCTTGTTCTTTTCAAATGCAGAAAAAAGGATGATCACACACATTGCAGTTGTTTTTTATATTAATTACAGAATTTCTACTAAATAATTGTTGAAATTTAATATACATTTTTCCCGTTTTCTATTTGAACAAAATATATTAAAGGAAAACGAAAAAATAAACGCTTTTTATATTTTTTAAATTTGATAAAATTGGACGAATATACGATACAACTTAATAATTAAATAATCTAAGTAATTAATTTAATAGTGCAACGGCAGTATAATATAATAATATTACTGTAAGAAAGTAATGCATGACGCACACGTATTCCTGGAACTTCTTTTTTACAGACAATGTAGAAAGTGCAATGTACTCTTTATCTTTCCAAACCTAAATACTGGAACTATCAACAATGAATATATGTTTATTTCTACTAAATCAGCTAAAATGTATGGATATTTATAAAATTCCTTGTACAGAAACAAATGTTTATTTAAAATTTGTAAAAAAAAAAATACGTAATATTAAACATATTTACATTATAAAAATAAATTAATGATATCCGCTTCTCACTAGAAGCAATATTTTTGACTGGTGTCAAAGATTTCATGTGATGTGTCACATACATATAATGCATACAATTATGTACCTAGTCATCCAGGGTATATGTCAAGAAGGAGAGAGAGTATTAAGGTGAGAGAATGGGCAGAGGGGTACGAGTTTGAGGAGTGTAATTGAGTGTATTGATGAGTTTGATGAGTATGAGTCTGATAAGAGTAAAGAGTATTAATGAGTATAAAGAATAAAGAGTATTGTGGGGTTTGGAATTATTTAAGAAATATAAGTATGAATGTGTATAATGGTATGAGTGTGAGAATGATTGAAAGAAACGAAAGAATGCGTCGGTCGAGGATAAAGAAAAGAACCGTTACGTTAGATAAGAATATTAGTTTAGGTTTAGGGTTACACCGTCTAGGCTTGTCGCCTTTGTGTGGCTACATCGAAATCTCCTGAACGTTCTCGATGTTGGAATACAGGAAAAGCCTTTATTCGTGATTGGAATTATCGGGAAGTTTCCAGAAGGAATGACGAGAAACAACGGGAGACGATGGAGGGACAAAAGACGACGATAGGCGACGACGAGTTAGGTTCGGGTGTTCCTTGCTAATGAGGACTTGTTTTCCGACGTAAAGAGTTACACCTAGTATATTGTAGCATTAGATTATTAGTTTAGATTATAGATACCTACTACTCTATCTCTTATTATTTTAAAAACATTATACCTTGTTATTTATTAATAAATAGATACTACCATTATAAATATAAATCTTACAGTATCGATAAGTATATCAATGAGTATAACGAGTAAAGAGTGTAAGAGTTTAAAGAGTAGTGTAATAAAGAATGTAATAACAGAGTAATTCAGAGTATCTGTAGGAAAAAATAATATTTCCTACATATTGGAATGGGTACATGTCGACCATGCAACAATTAGAGAAAAATAATTAATTGATCTATCAAAAGAGAGGTTAGACGAGAGTAGCGACGTGAAAGGATTGGTTGGGGAACTAGGCACAGAGGCCTTTAAGAGCCCAGCATCGCGTTCAGGATTGGCGGCGTAACGACGATGAAGACGTAAGATGTGTGTACGACGTAGAGAGAAAGTAGATGGTTCAAGGAAAGAAGAGTTTCCTAATGACGGAACATTCGGGGTCGAATGTTGTTGCAAAGGGGTAGAATGTGGGATGCAAGTACCTCCAAGCCAAACTTAAATAGGCGTTCGAGAGGAGATTGGACACTGGTCCCTGGATAGCTCAATGGTTAAAGAGCAGTCGCCCGGAAAGCGGAAGATCCGGGTTCGAGTCCCGGTTCAATCAGTCCAACGGCCCAATTTTTTCACGAATCCTACAAATGGGTATAAAGAGTAAATAATATCGATAAGTAGATCAATATCCAAGTTTGGCTTGGAGGTGCTCGCATCCCACATTCTACCCCCCTGTAACAACATTCGACCCCGAATGTTCCGTCATTAGGAAACTCTTCTTTCCTTGAACCATCTACTATCTCTCTACGTCGTACACACATCTTACGTCTTCATCGTCGTTACGCCGCCAATCCTGAAGGCGATGCTGGGCTCTTAACCCTTTCGCTACGGCGCTCCGTTCCGCGGGAGTAGTGCCACTGAACGGGACACCGCGCCGTGCAGTGGCACATTGAGTATCTGTAGGTTTCGACGTTCGCACTTACGTCTTTCAATGGCACTTAGGAATTCTCTTGCGTGTATACTTTTTTAAGAGTTATCTAACAAACTATTTCGTCATTTTATATGAAAAACATAAAAATAAGTATATTGTGAGTATAAAGAAATTAACATATTTACAAATCTTATTATTATTATAAATAAAAATACAGTAAAAATAAATAAAATAAAAATACAAATAAAATAACGTAGTTAGATAACAAATTATACAATAAATTAATTAATACAATAATTCTCAATAATATAACTGAGTGTGATAAATTCTAAAGCAAGGTTCCACGCAGAGACCAACATTACAATTTTTACACTCATATCGGGACTCGCGTCTTTTGTTATTTGCCGTGCAGACGACACACCTATTTCGGTTTTTTTTGATGGTTCATATAGTGATGGAAAATGCCGTTCTATTAGCCGTAGTGGATTGTTGTTGCCTCTTTGATAATGATAAGACGTATTTACATGATATTTTTGCAGTATTTCTCGGATTCATTTCAAATGAAATTTGCTATAGACAACGGTGTTCGCGTGTTATGCTTATAAAGACAATATGCATTCCACACGCATGTGTCCAGCAAATGAAAAAAATATTTCCGGTACCACTTTAGAGATTTCCGTGTCGAATTTATAGTGCTTAGCACCATGTCTGTTTTGTCGACTGAACCCATACAATTATTATAATCTATGACACATAGAGGTTTTCGAATAATTTTCTTTCCTCCATGCCTAACAACTGTTGCAAACTCTGAAGTATGCATAGTGGATAGCATATATATTTCTTTTTTATCCATCCATTTCACTACTAATAAATTTTTAGTTGAACGGGAAGATGCCTCTCCTTTTCTCAGTTTATCAGTAATCTTTGGCATTTCTTGTCGCCTTTTTGCTACGGTCCCGCAAGCATTTGTATGATTATTATATAAGAAATTAAACAAGGTTGGACTTGAATACCAATTATCTAGGAAAACTGTATGTCCTTTTCCTAGATAGGGCGTCATTAGTTCTTCTACTATCGCTCCCGATTTTCCGATATTCTTTGTGACGTCCCCGCAGTTTCGAATCGCACCCGGCGGTCGCTAGAGTTATTCGCACTTACGGGTAGCACCTTGCTAACATCCGAGGGATTTCTTGAAAGAGCGTCCGCGTTTGCATTAGAGGAACCAGGTCGATAGACAATTTTGTAGTTATAGTCCGTTAATTTGAGACTCCACTTTACGAGCCGTGAGGTGGGGTCTTTAACCGATTTAAGCCATACTAAAGGTCGATGGTCGGTTACCAATGTGAATTCTCTACCATATAGATAAGGGCGAAAATAATTCACTGCGTAAACTATGGCTAGCAGTTCCCGCTCTATGGTTGAGTAATTAATTTCTGCTTTATTTAAAGTTCGTGAACAGTAAGAAATTGGTAAATCCTTGCCAATCGGACCCTGGCTTAAGACTGCACCGATTGCATATCCGGATGCATCGGTGGTAACATTAAAAGTAATTCGAAATTTGGAAAAACTAAAATTGGTTCCTTGCAAAGGGTGTCGCGCAATAAACAAAAACTATTTCTTGAGTTCATCCCCATTCAAATTGAACGTCCTTTTTCAATAAGTCTGAAAGTGGTTTTGATAATTTGGAAAAAGCTGGTATGAATCTCCTATAATAGCCGGCAAGACCCAAGAATTGTCTGATTGACTTTACGTTTCTTGGTCGAGGAAATTCTTTTACCGCTATTACTTTCTTTGGATCCGGTTTTACGCCGTCTCCACTTATTACATGGCCTAGATAAGTTACTTCCCGTCTTAAGAATTCGCACTTGTCAGGCTGTAGTTTTAGATTTGCTTTTCGTAGTCTTTGCGCGAGCTTGTCGAATTTCACCTCGTGTTCAGAGAGCGATCTTGAATAAGTGACTACGTCGTCTAAATAGACGAACATTTCCTCACCCTGCAATCTCGTAAGAACATGGTCCATTAACCTTTGGAAAGTTGCAGGTGCGTTTTTAAGGCCAAATGGCATCCTATTAAATTCAAAGTGACCGTGTGGCGTTGAAAAAGCTGTCTTATCGCGGTCGTCCGGATGCATTTTAATTTGGTGAAAGCCTGATTTTAAATCGAAAATTGAAAAATATTTAGCTGCTCCGAGCTGATCTAAAATTTCCGTTATATTTGGAATTGGGTAAGCGTCCCCAATGGTCTTCTCGTTTAAATTACGATAATCTATTACCATTCGCCATTTGGGATTACCCTTTGAATCCGATTTTTTTGGTACGATCCATATTGGAGAGTTATATGGTGAAAGAGAAGGCCGAATTATACCGTCTTTAAGCAATTCCAAAGTTTGTCTTTTTACTTCTTCCTTGTGAACCGGAGGAAATCTGTACTGTTTGGTATGAACGGGAGCATTGTCGCTCGTAATGATTTTGTGCATTAATATGTCAGTACACCCGAGTGGTTCGCCCGGTAAATAGAAAATGTCTGCATTCTCTTTTATTAATTTGCAAACAGACCGTGCCTCTTCTAAATTCAAGTGATCGAGGCGGAGAAGAGCCTTGACGGATTCGGCTCGAGAGGAGGTAAGGGAAGGTTTGGCCTCAAGAGTATTTAACTTGGGAATCTCTTCTCCATTCTTTTTGGTAAAAATGGTATGGATAAAGGATAGGACCTCGGACGTGTCAGGATTGTCAGTTTCATTACTGTTCACGAACTTTAAATAAAGCAGAAATTAATTACTCAACCATAGAGCGGGAACTGCTAGCCATAGTTTACGCAGTGAATTATTTTCGCCCTTATCTATATGGTAGAGAATTCACATTGGTAACCGACCATCGACCTTTAGTATGGCTTAAATCGGTTAAAGACCCCACCTCACGGCTCGTAAAGTGGAGTCTCAAATTAACGGACTATAACTACAAAATTGTCTATCGACCTGGTTCCTCTAATGCAAACGCGGACGCTCTTTCAAGAAATCCCTCGGATGTTAGCAAGGTGCTACCCGTAGGTGCGAATAACTCTAGCGACCGCCGGGTGCGATTCGAAACTGCGGGGACGTCACATGTGAAAAACTGGTGGCAGCGGTGGGATCGCCAAAGCGAGGAACTTTGCTTGTTTGCTTGATTAATTAACACTTCAGAATCATGAGTAACTGATAGATTCAAAATATTAAAATTCTATTATAAAATTTAAACTCTTGAGATAGCCAGGAAGAAGAGTATTTGCCATTTCAACTTTTCGAACGACTAATAGAAATTAATATATATAGTGTTACGACCCTGTTTCGAGCCGTCCTTGGAAAAAGGACGTGAAGGCCGTTTCCAAGCTACGAGTTGTTGATCGTCAGAACTTAACAGGAGCTCGGAAAGAACTGACGTGTTTGTAATACGGGAAACTGTAGAAAGAGCCTTAACGGTTGTAAGAGTTCGCGCTGTTTAATAAAGTTCTGTTCTTGTTGCTTTACGAAATCTGTGTTTTGAGCGGGAGCGTTACATTTTTGGGGGCTCGTCCGGGATATGAACCCGGGACCACCTTAAGATGGCGCACGACAATCCGGCAGGAGGACACTTTGGAGTCAATAAAACTCTGAACAAGATTAAGGAGAGTTTTTATTGGCTGGGTTGTAAACGGGATGTCGAGGAGTGGTGCAAGGCTTGCCCCGTTTGCATCGCTAGAAAGGGGCCTACGGAAAAGGGAAGTAGTAAAATGCAGATCTACAACGTTGGGGCGCCCTTCGAAAGGGTGCAGATGGACATCCTGGGTCCATTCCCGAAGTCCACACGGGGAAATAGATATCTGCTCGTTGTCGTGGATTGCTTCAGCAAGTGGGTAGAGGCATTTCCTCTGAGGAACTTCAGAGCGAAGACGGTTGCGGAGACATTCGTAGAAGAAGTCGTCTCACGTTATGGGGTTCCGTTGGAGCTCCATACGGACCAAGGCACGAACTTTGAGTCTCGGCTGATGAAAGAGGTTGCGGAACGGCTTGGAATCCGCAAGACGAGGACTACGGCGCTACATCCACAATCGGACGGACAGGTAGAACGGCAACATAGAACGATTACCGACTACCTCGCCAAGTATATCAGCCAAGATCAAAAGGATTGGGACCGTTGGATACCGATGTGCTTACTTGCTTATCGGACTTCGAAGCATGAGACAACGGGTTTTACTCCGGCGGAAATGCTGGGAGGAAGGGGGCTACGCTTGCCTTTGGATTTGCTTCGGGGGTGTCCTCCGGGCGAAGAGGAGAAAGTATCTTCGGGGACCTATGGCTCAAGGCTCAGGTCGAAGCTAGAAGAGATACATTCGCTCGCAAGGGAGCGGATGGAGATGAAGTCCTGTAGGACGAAGGCTTGGTATGACAGAAGGGCCAAGAAGAAGGATTTTAAAGAAGGACAGAGGGTATGGTTATACAATCCTCGGCGGGAAAAAGGAAGAGCAAAGAAGCTGGAGAGTGATTGGGAGGGACCTTATTTTATTTTCAATAAAATTAATGATTTAGTTTTTAGTGTTGGTAGGTCTGGTACGGGTAAAAAGCGCGTGGTGCACGCGGACCGTCTTGCTCCTTTTACGGAGAAGGGGGAAGAGAGTAAGGGGAGACAGCTAGAGTAGCGTAGGTTTATTTTGGGGGAAAAATTAAGTTTATTTTTAGCTGTTTAATTCGGGAAGTTTTCTGCAGTTCTTGTTTTCCGTTTAGGGTGGGTATGAAGGTTCCTTATGAAGCTCTAGAGAAAGACGAGGTTTCCCGGGGGAAGGCGTTCAGTTCCGAACTACTCTGAAGGGAAGAAAACAGTCCTGGGAAAGGCAAGCTGTCCTGGAAAAAGAGCGAGGCTGTGGAAGCGAGGGAACGTCGAGCCAAAGAAGGAAACGGAAAGATTGCTAGCAGGCGTGTCGGCCTCCTAGGGGTTTTTACGCCATAGTTTTCACTCTAGGCGGAGTGAGTTAATGCTCCGGGTGAATACCAGATCGGGTTACGGCGAAGAGAAGGCCATGGCAGAACATCACATCTCTGAGCCAAAGTTAGGGCGCCAAGCGAAGACCGCAGGTGTCGGGACGACAATTTCGAAGAGAGGGAGTAGTGTTACGACCCTGTTTCGAGCCGTCCTTGGAAAAAGGACGTGAAGGCCGTTTCCAAGCTACGAGTTGTTGATCGTCAGAACTTAACAGGAGCTCGGAAAGAACTGACGTGTTTGTAATACGGGAAACTGTAGAAAGAGCCTTAACGGTTGTAAGAGTTCGCGCTGTTTAATAAAGTTCTGTTCTTGTTGCTTTACGAAATCTGTGTTTTGGGCGGGAGCGTTACAATACATATTTAAAATCATAAGGATATTAATTTTTCGTTTTAAAAGGAATTTTAATTCATAGTAACATAATAAATTTTAAGTTTAACTTCACAATAATTATACTTAAAAATGGAACCTGAACAGGGACACGTCAGATCTGACACACAATTATCCCTCGAAGACTTAGCAGGTATTGAAGGAGGGATTATGGAAAAAGAGTTTATACTAAATAAAAAAATGGACGAAATCGTACAATACCAAGAGAAACTTTTTAGGATGCAGATCGATTTAAGCAAACAGCATGAAGAACTAAGATCTCAAAGAAAAGAGATAGAGCTAAGGGCTCGCCAACTCGAACTTAGGGAGAATGAATTACAGGGATCCTTAGGTGCGGACGTTGGTGGGTTTCGTGGCTACAAAAGGGTACCAACGCCGGTAGATCCGTACGTCACACTCTCCCGAACACCTAACATATCACGACCAGACTCTCCACACCCATCCGTGAGACAAAATTTAAATTCAACCAGGGTAGAAACTAATAACGACCAACAAGCAGAAATCGAATATTTAAGACGCGAATTGGAATCTTTAAGGAGAGTTAATCAGAATTCTCCACTCCTACCCGCACCACGAACGGTGAATACATCCTTAAAATTACGGGAAATAGCAGAAGCTGTACCAAAATTCGACGGCAATAATATTCCAGTTTCGAAATTCATAAGAGCCTGTAGAAGGGCATTGGATTCTCTTCCGTCCGAGTATACTGACGAAACAGAGACATAATTAACCAGTTTAATCGTATCTAAATTAAGCGGACACGCTTACATAGTGGTAGAAGGTCTTAAATTTACAAGAGTCGAACAATTAATTGAAATACTTAAAGACGCATTCTCGCCTACACACAGTTCCAATTATTTTAGGGGACAACTAGCTACAGAATTTAAAAGATCGGAAGAACACGTCCTAGATTATTTTAGTCGAATTAGGGAGTTAACACAATCGATAATAGAAGAAGAAGCGAAACAAGTCGGTCGTCTTGAAAGGAGAGTGGAAAGAAGAATCGAAGAAGAAGGCCTCGACGCCTTCATTCGCGGGTTACCAGACAATTATCGTACCGCGATACGTTTCGAGAAGCTTACAGATTTCCGTGCAGCTTCGATGAGTGTTTTAAAAATCGACAGGCAATTTAAAGACGATGCAAAAAGAAACGCCTCACCTACATCTAGAAATCGCGTGGCTAATATACGACAAATTAAAGAAAACATAGTCTGCGAGCACTGTCACAGGCCGGGTCATAAAAAAGATGACTGTTTTAAAAAGGCGGTATGTAACTACTGTCAAAGACAAGGACACACGGAAGATAGATGTATAAAAAAAAGACAGGATAATTCAAATAAGTCGGGTCGTACCTCCCCAAATCGTCCTACATCCCAAACAAAGACGGGATACAAAAGTCCAAAGAAATGTTCTTATTGTAAAAACTTAGGACACATAATATTTGATTGTCGGAAATTAAAATATCAATTAGACAAACGGAATCCGGGAAACGGGGTGAAGGGAGCGACGGACGACGCTCGTCGTTCCCCGACACCGAAACAGCGTCCACGGAGCCCGAGTCCGAAACCGGGGACAGTCTGACCGATAACGAAGACAGTGACCTTGACATCACTATGGACAATACAAACGTCCTCAATGAAACAGCTGACGAAATAAACAACCTAACGGAATCACCGTATATTTTAAATAGTACTACAGAGACGGACGACACAAGTTCTGACGCGGGGAGTACAAGTGATTACAGTATCCTTTATTCCCCACAGCAAACACGCGTTGACATTCACACGCGAATGCTCACGTCAAATGTAAGTATCACTAGAGATCCGATAACCTTACGAAAAGATAATCTAATAATTTTCACTGATCTGGAGGGCACGCCGTGTGACGCGGGTGCAGAACTTCTTAGCGAATCAAATCTTCTACCCAAATTTTCAGACTTAACTTTAGCACGCGCTAAAGTTACCAAAATTAGCAAATTTTACTTAATCACTATTCCAATAAAGGAACATTGCACAAATAGTGTTGAATACAAAATTTTGGTAGAAGCATTGGGATCTCTACTCTCCGTCACACACGAGTTAGGTCTCACGTCAGTCAGTATAGCAAAAACCTTATATTTTGACAACATACCATGGCAACAAATTCAACGAAAAATATGTAATATATTCGACAACGAATCTTGTAAAATTACAATTTGTACCGGAAAGGTAACAACTCCTCCTCCAGAAAAGCGAGAGGGAATACTTGTCGAATGCCACTCCTCACCTATCGGTGGACATAAAGGAGTCACCAAAACTTATGCCAGACTTCGCGAAAAGTATTTTTGGAGGAACATGAAACAAGATGTTCAGGAATTTGTGAAAATTTGCGAAAATTGCCAAATTAAAAAACTAACTAGAGTGAAATCAAAAGAGCCAATGATTATCACCGATACGCCGGGGGCTGCATTCGACAAGGTGGCCATGGATATAGTTGGTCCACTTCCAGAGACCACGTTAGGTAATAAATACATTCTAACCATCCAGGACTTACTAACAAAATACCTTATCGTTATACCACTTAAATCGACGACATCAGTAAATATCGCCGAAGGGATGGTCAACTACCTTTGTAACATATTCGGTGCTCCAAAATGTATCCTAACCGATCAGGGAACGAACTTTACAAGTTCTTTATTGAAAGCCATCGCAAAACAATACAAATGTAAACACGTTACGACCACCGCATTTCGACCACAATCAAACGGATCTTTAGAAAGATCACATATTGTTTTAACAGAATACCTGAAACATTTTATAAACAAAAAACGCGAGTGGGATCAATGGCTAACGCATGCTGCGTTCTCTTATAATACCAGCGTTCACGAGGGAACAAGATTCACCCCTCATGAACTGGTTTTCGGTAAACAGGCGAACGTTCCCTCCGAAAACGAATTAATTAACGATAGGTTAGAGGATACATATCTACAATATTATTTAAATCTTGTAAAAAAAATTAGGGCATCTCAGACTATTGCAAGACGAAATTTGGTAGGAGCAAAAGTAAAGTCAAAAATATATTACGATCGAAATGCTCAAGGCCAGAATCTTACAGTTGGTCAAAATATATCTTTTGAAACAACCAACCACAAAACTTGGAAATCAATACTCTGGCCCCCACCAAATTTTAGAAGTGCTTCCGAAAAATAATATTAGAATTAGTTATAAGAATGGAAGTAAAGTAGTCCATAAAGACAAGGTTAAAATTTGTAAGAAATAAGCATGTTCCTTTCTAACTTTAGTTAATAACATTTATTTAAATTTATTAAGAAAATGTTTGCCAAAATCGCCATCGTCATGGCCGCACTTATCTGCACGGCAACCGCTTTACTTGGATACGACTGCGGGGGAGCAGCCGCCAACATAACCACCGTCTCGCTCCTGGGTGCGGGAGATTGCAATCTCCCAACAATAACGCCGACCAAGACAACCACCTACGTGCAACTGTTACAATTAAAAGACTATAGTGAAACAACGGTTTTCCAGTGTCGAATAGAAATAGACAGAACAATCTTTTATTGCGGTATGAGTTCGCACATCTCAGCCGTCCATGGTGGTCGTCGAGTATACCTACTCGATGTATCATCAGATGTGTGCAAATCTATGATAAATACCGGAACTTTCGCTCTAAATTCTTTTACACAAGTTAGTGGCCTTAAAGTTAATACCACCGATTATCGTAGTATCACCTTAGCTGGCTCCATAGGAACCGACGGCAGATGCCTTGGTACTCAATATTCTGATACCGACGGTACGTGGGATAGTGTTGTTGTACAGGGTACTATGCGTGCGAATCTCAGAACTTACACTGGCTCCATTAAAATAAAAGAAAACATCATTTCTCTAAGGGGTCACGTCAGCTGCATCTTTTCTGAGGGTTCCTGCCTCACCGATGAAAACGGGTCCGCCTTTTGGACGGTTTTTCCATCTACATCGTGCAATTTTGACCAATACACAGCACTATACGAGGGTCTGGCAACGAAGATCACATCGGTAACAGAAAATAAACACTCAACTACGATGTACACCGTTACAGAGGGGGAAACAGTATTTGCATTAATTGGGAAAGACGAGCATCACCTGTGTGGGTACAGACTGATTACGACCGAACATCCAAAATTGTTCGTTTTGGAAACCCAGAAGGGAAAGACGTTCACAACAAAGGCAACAATAACACCCAATAACATCGATATATTTGCCTATGTAAATTCTAAATTTGTGTACGTGGAAAAACATTATCGCAATCAACTAGAAAAACTCTATACAAGTGTACTCCTACAGCGATGCAATTTGGAAAGACAGGTAATCGAAAATGCACTTGCCCTGGCATACGTTCTCCCCGATGTCTTCGCCAGAACCATCATGAAGAAACCCGGATTTTAGCGGTTGTCGGAGGTGAGGTAGCACATATCGTCAAATGTATCCCAGTACCTGTAAAAATTAGGCACACGGAAGGATGTTACCGAGAGCTGCCTGTGCTGCACCAAAATTCTAGCATGTTTTTAAAACCAAGGTCCAGGATTCTAGTAAGCGGGGGCACGCAGGAGCCCTGCAACCCCCTTCTACCTCAAGAGTATCTTGTAGAGGGAACGTGGTACCAACTCTTGCCAAAACCTATTTTTACCAGAGAACCACACCTATTAACACCGGAGGTGGAAATGAAGTGGAAATACACCGACGCGGGTTCTCTCGCCACGAGCGGAATCTATTCACAAAGGGACCTGGATAACTTGCGTGACCACCTGATGTTCCCAATCGAGCAGCCATCAATAATAAATAATTTTGCTAGGGGAGCAGCCGGCCACAAAATCCAAGGAAATAAGTTGGACATTGTCAATCTAGTGAGTGAAAGTGGATTGGAAAAACTAACGAAAAACATCACCTCACGTATGTGGACGGGTCTTTTAAAGTTCGGTTCGGTTAGTGCGGCTATCTTAGGAATAATTGTGATTCTCAAATTTATAAAACTCGTAATTGACTCAGTGCTGCGTGGATATGCTTTGCATACAGTGTATGGGTGGAGCATGCACCTCCTTGGCGCCATTTGAGGATCATTGACTAACTTATTATTACATCTGAAAAACAGAAACGAGCGTCAAGGTACACCAAAAGATGTAAAAGAAATAGAATTAGGAGAAATCGTATCAGAACAACCAGGAGTTCAAATCACAAGCGACTCGCAACCTCAAAACTCGGGTAAGCATGTACGTTTTAATTTAGAAGACGATCTCCCAAATAGTTCTGATCCTTTACGAAGCACCAGAAAATAGTTTTCCTGGTTGCTTCTTCTTTAAGGGGGGAGGTGTCACGTCCTAGTGACGATTTGTACTATCCAACGGCTGTGTACTCTACCAGGGATCTGGGCTAGAGGAACCCTTATAGTCCAGTCAACGCGGGCCATCTCCTTCAAATCTCAGGAAAGAAGGTGGAAACTTAATATAAGGGTAAATAGACGACGCTGAATCGAATGGTGCTAATTTTTTTGAGGTGGAAAGTGCCGTTTTTGAGAAAAAGGGTAAAAAAGGGTAAAATATAGCCTTATCTTAGAATTTAGGCATTTAATCGAAAAAAGTTTCAAACAAAAGTTGTAGAGAATTAAAATATACATAAAAAATGTTCTATGAGTTATCTTCGTATTTTCAAAAATAAGCGAATAAAATTGGATTGAAGATGGGAAAAAAATTTTAAGAGTGGGAGAAAGCAAGCTTATCCCTCCGTCGCGTTTTACACGCAAGCGAGCTAGTATGCGTGCGAGCGTCCGTGTGCACTAATACACAAACGAAGGATCTTCGGCAATCTTCGGGACTCTCGGTCTTGAATGCAAGTGAGAGTGAGAGAAGAAACCGATATTTCCCTTTTCTATTTGTTTAGGCGATAACGAGTATTATTGTCCTTGGCCATCGATTGTTGAGCGTTCTGATATTTCTCTTTTTATATTTTTTCTTTCGGTAGCGAGAATTTTACGTCTTGGCCATCGAGCGTCGAGCGTTTTGTATACGAGTGCGAGTGAGAAAGAAAACCGATATTTCTCTCTTTCTATTTTTTCTTTCGGTAGCGAGAATTTTTCGTTTTGGCCATCGTGCGTCGAGCGTTCTATATATCTATATATATCGGCGTATAAGCGCGGCACTTTTAAATCGTATCTTGATGCTTATGGCACGCCGTTTCTTTATTTATTGTCAAAAATAATGAACCTTGAGTAAAAAAAAAATAATTCATTTTAACAGAAACTATTATTATTTAGTTGAGAGTAAAAATAATGAATTAATTTTGTGTCTCGCCATAAAATTAATTAGAATAAATAATTGATATAAATTCTTTGCCTCACAAAAATTTATTTGTATATCAAATTGAATACGTATTCTCTTTAAGACGAAATTTAAAATTTAAATATTTTTCCTATTAAATTATGTATTTTATAAAATTTTAAATTACTGACTTTTTGTCTCGTAAAAATTTATTAGTTTATCAATTTAAATACATATTTCAAAAAGAAGAATTTTATAACCACACATAAAATTAATTCAAGATATATATGAAAGGATATTCTAAAAACGTGGAATTTATTTTTTGTCTATACATAATTTTAATTCATTTTTATTATGTTATAAGAAAATAGTAATGCATTCTGATTCATCTTCGAAGTCTTAAGAATTGTACGAAATAAATTGAGCTATTATCAAGTGGTGCGTAGCGTAAGTAGTAACGTCTTCGCTTCTCGCGCTGGGTATTAACGTTCGATTCTTTGTGGGGGAATTATTTTTTTTATAAGTTTTTCTATCCTTAACAACGAGACGGTCAGTGAGTCCCACCTCAGATTTTTTTCAAATTTTGCACTAACGATATAAAATTTATTAAGAAATCAACATTATTACGCGAGTAATAAAGTTACTAATTATAAATTAAATAATATCCAATAAATAACAAAAATTAATTTTTAACGTGCCGAAACGAGACATTTTTTAGGATGATATTTACAGGATGAATTTGTAATTTAAGTAATAAATCTTCCTTTATTTGTGCAAGATGTAAAAAAATTTATTGCTTTTAATTTTTTTGTAATAATTTTAATTTTTTTCTATGTATAATTAGAAATTAGGAAATGTAAAAACAATTTATATAACCTAAAGATAGAAAAACTTATAAAAAAAATAATTCCCCCACGAAGAATCGAACGTTAATACCCAGCGCGAGAAGCGAAGACGTTACTACTTACGCTAACGCACCAATTGATAATTGCTCAATTTATTTCGTACAATTCTTAAGACTTCGAAGATGAATCAGAATGCATTACTGTTTTCTTATAACATAATAAAAATGAATTAAAATTATGTATAGACAAAAAATAAATTCCACGTTTTTAGAATATCCTTTCATATATATCTTGAATTAATTTTATGTGTGGATATAAAATTCTTCTTTTTCAAATATGTATTTAATTTGATACACTAATAAATTTTTACGAGACAAAAAGTCAGTAATTTAAAATTTTATAAAATACATAATTTAATAGGAAAAATATTTAAATTTTAAATTTCGTCTTAAAGAGAATACGTATTCAATTTGATATACAAATAAATTTTTGTGAGGCAAAGAATTTATATCAATTATTTATTCTAATTAATTTTATGGCGAGACACAAAATTAATTCATTATTTTTACTCTCAACTAAATAATAATAGTTTCTGTTAAAATGAATTATTTTTTTTTACTCAAGGTTCATTATTTTTGACAATAAATAAAGAAACGGCGTGCCATAAGCATCAAGATACGATTTAAAAGTGCCGCGCTTATACGCCGATATATATAGATATATAGAACGCTCGACGCACGATGGCCAAAACGAAAAATTCTCGCTACCGAAAGAAAAAATAGAAAGAGAGAAATATCGGTTTTCTTTCTCACTCGCACTCGTATACAAAACGCTTGACGCTCGATGGCCAAGACGTAAAATTCTTGCTACCGAAAGAAAAAATATAAAAAGAGAAATATCAGAACGCTCAACAATCGATGGCCAAGGACAATAATACTCGTTATCGCCTAAACAAATAGAAAAGGGAAATATTGGTTTCTTCTCTCACTCTCACTTGCATTCAAGACCGAGAGTCCCGAAGATTGCCGAAGATCCTTCGTTTGTGTAATAGTGCACACGGACGCTCGCACGCATACTAGCTCGCTCGCGTGTAAAACGCGACGGAGGGATAAGCTTGCTTTCTCCCACTCTTAAAATTTTTTTCCCATCTTCAATCCAATTTTATTCGCTTATTTTTGAAAATACGAAGATAACTCATAGAACATTTTTTATGTATATTTTAATTCTCTACAACTTTTGTTTGAAACTTTTTTCGATTAAATGCCTAAATTCTAAGATAAGGCTATATTTTACCCTTTTTTACCCTTTTTCTCAAAAACGGCACTTTCCACCTCAAAAAAATTAGCACCATTCGATTCAGCGTCGTCTATTTACCCTTATATTAAGTTTCCACCTTCTTTCCTGAGATTTGAAGGAGATGGCCCGCGTTGACTGGACTATTACCCAAAATAAGTAAAATCTTTTACTTACCTTGGCGTTGCCGCTGCTTGATAGGTGTTGAAGATGGTTGATAGATGTTAGTTCCGTCAGTAATTTGGATTGACTTCTCTGAATATGATTGAGGATTTTGGCCAACAGGAGTTTAATTCCAATTCACAACACACGATATTAAGTAAAACAAAGTCTTCCAAGTTAACTGAATAATAATAAAGAAGAGTATCTTGAAAAAGACTGCTCTTTTGTTGAGGTTCGTTGACGTATAATGAAGACTGTCTTGAAAAAGACTTGTCTTAAACGAGAAGTTGTTGTATTGGAAGAGAGACTTTCTAGTAAAATCATTAAGCGCTAAACCGCTGTCGTCAGCTGGGAATGGAATTTGCCTCAGAAAAATATCAGTTGCTATCAACCGCCAATTCTCCGTAGCGACTAAGGTGTCAAGTTACTATCAGGCAGAAATTCTCGGAACTGCACGTGCGCCTTATTACGACGGTAGAAATTTTATGTGCAAGCTAGCATTCACCACTTTATATAAATGTTACTAACTATTTGTTTTATTAATTATTAATAATTGTCGGAGTTTATTCCTAATTAGAAGAAATCTTCATTAGAAGAAAGATGAAATATATAATAATGTTATTTGCAGCAATCATTTAAATAAAGTTAAATGCTAGTAGTAATTGTTATATTATCTGAGTGTTAAATAATAAGTGTCGGTAAAGCAGGTTTTCATATGAACGACAATTGACATATATTTTATTATTACTGTTAAAAATGATAATTATCGATGGTCGTTCATAAGAGTGCCTAATACAAAATAGGATTACAGTGAATATAACATAAGTTATCGTGCGGTTAAGAGTACTTAATACAAAATAGGATTTATAGTGAATATAATATAAGTTATTGTGCGGTTATTTGTTATACAGAGGTAAATTATCAGTAATCGTATCGTAATTATGCGCAAATCCAAATAAATATATATAAATGACAAGAATTTTTAGGACATTAAACTCCGCGAATGTAGGAAGCGATCATAGCCTGCTATTAGCAAAAATAAGAATGAAGTTTAAACCACAAAGGAATCTTGCACGAGCAACTCAAGAATCGAAAATAAACATCGAGTCACTATGGAACTTACCAACCAAACAACTATACGAGAACAGGTTGAAAGAAAAAATCGAAAAAGACCCAATAAAAGAAGAAGATAACATAAACATAGCCTGGAAGAAACTAAGAACCAACATGTTAGAAGCTGCATACGAAGCCCTGGGAACACGAACTGTAAAAAACCGGGCTAGAATGATCAAGACTCCTTGGTTCCGCCCAGAGATTAAGGAAATATGCAAAAAAAAGAAAATGGCATACCTTAACTATAGGACATTACGAACACCTGAATCATACGAAATGTATAGACGAATCCGGAATCAAGCAGCGACATTAGTAAGGCAAACAAAACAACATCATTGGGAGATTTTTTCGAAGAGAATGGAGAGTGACTTCTATGGACTACAAAAACAAATCTGGCGATTTATTAGAAATCAAAGAAAGGAGGTCAACGAAATGATCGAAACAAATCAGATCACAAGAGAAACCTGGATTAGTTACTTAACAGAACTTATAAATCAGAAGAACCTCAAGTGGAACTAAATACGCCAGAAATAGTAACTAAAAACGACATACAAATTGAGTCCAGTGATGTAGAAACAGCTATTCGAAAACTAAAGAATAGGAAGAGCTCAGGGCAAGATGGCATCCCAAACGAATTACTAAAATATGGTGGCCAACGTCTCACACAACAGTTAACATTCCTAATCCAAAAAATACTATGCCAACACAAAATACCTGATGAATGGCGAATCAGCACAACTATAGTTATGTTTAAAAAAGGAGACAAAAAACTACCTACAAATTACAGGGGAATAAATCTTTTAAATACTTCATTGAAACTAACAACAAAAGTCATAACGAATAAAATTAACAGCTTAACGAATCTAGAAGACGAACAGCAGGGATTCAGATCAGGTAGATCATGCACAGACGCGGTTTTCATCATAAGACAGATAACAGAAAAATCAATTGAATACAACAGACCAGCATATATGTGTTTCATTGATTTGGAAAAGGCATTCGACCGAGTGCAGCTAAAGGATGTTATACACCTCCTCTATAACCGGCAAATTCCGAACAATCTTATCAAGACCATAGAGGACATCTATAGAAACAATAAGATCCAAGCAAAGATAAATGGCGCCTTGACTGAACCGATTGATGCAGGTCGCGGTATCCGACAAGGGGATTCCTAAGTCCCCTGCTTTTTAACATCATTATGGACGAAATAATAAGAAACGTAAGATTGCTAAAAGGATATAAAATGGGCAGCGAAGAAATAACCATCCTATGCTATGCTGATGACGCTGTATTAGTGGCCGAAAATGAGGATGATCTACAACGTCTACTACACCGATTTAATTGCATAGCCAAATCATTCAACATGAAAATATCGGCCCAGAAAACTAAATGCATGACAACATCAAAGACGCCGTTAAGATGCAAACTGGAAATTGAAGGAAGGTTATTCAGCAGGAAATGAGATTTAAGTACCTAGGAATAGAAATCTCAGGATATGGTGATGTTGAAGCAGAGGTAAGAGAACAGACAATGAAGGCATCCAGAATAGCGGGTTGTTTGAATGACACAATATGGCGAAACAAAAACATTGACATAGAGACCAAAGCAAGAATCTACAAGGCAATGGTAAGACCTATTATGTCACATACCGCAGAAACTCGACCAGACACGGCGAAAACGAAACAGTTACTAGAGACAACCGAAATGAGAATTCTTCGCAGAATAGCTGGGAAAACACTACTGGATCGAGAGAGGAGTGAAGATATAAGAAGAACATGCAAAGTGGAAAACATAAACGAATGGATACTGAAAAGAAAAAAGAATGGAACGAACATATTAACAGAATGGACAACGGAAGAATTGTCAGAATTGCACGGGATAAGTCACCTGTAGGCCGCAGAAGCACGGGACGCCCACGAAAACGATGGTGCGACAATTTAACAGTGCAATAGGCAGAAAAACGTCTTTTACGAAACAGGCAATTTGCCTAAACTAAAGAAAGAAGAAGAAGAAGAAGACAAGAATTTTTAAAAATTTTTCGTATATATGACAGGAGGACAAATCACAGCCGTTGGATAGTACAAATCGTCACTAGGACGTGACATCTTATTTTGGCTGTTGTTCCGTTCTGGATTTCCACGATTTCCGGAATGTTCCCGTGCAAACTTGCACGTGTAAACAAAAGGGGGACAAGCACCAGACCCTTCCTTTTGAGGAGACCGAATATCTCAAAATTATTTCTATCGCCTGTAAACTGGGATCGAAAAAATATTACATATTTATTTTAGAATATCAATACCTTTAGAATTCTTTATTTACATAGAATTACTATACAAATAGTTTTCTTATGCGGTAGTCTGGACGGTTCAGCGTAATGTAAAATAATTAAAGACACTTATTTTGTATGCCGAATATGTTTTTAGCAAGATTTAGTTCAAATTATAAAATAAAAAAAATATATAAAAAAATAATATAAAAATAATATAAAAAAATTATATTATTATAATATTATTATTTTATTCAATATTATTAATTTATTATTTATCAATATTATTAATATATTTAAAATATATTTGGAACAAGTTTTGAAACCCTGGAAAAGGAAATGTAAAAATATGGGTATACCGCTAAATGATAACATGCTATACACTCTTTTTCGCGGATGATCAGATTCTCATGGCTCAGGATTATCACGATATTGAATATATGACCTGCGAAATCATAGAAGAGTACCGGAACTGGGGTTTAGAAGTGAATACTAAAAAAACGGAATATATGTTCGTTGGAGACATACAGCAGGATCTTACATTGGAAAACGGAATAACTATCAATCACTGTCAGGAATATAAATATTTGGGGCTTAAAATTACACAAGATGGAACATTGGACAAGAATATCCAAGAAAGGTGCACACAAGGAAGGAAAGCTATCGCATTATTGAACACAATCCTATGGGACCAAAGTATTTCCAAAGAGAATAAACATAACATCTACAACAGCATTGTTAAGAGTATTATAACATATAGCAGCGAAGTTTGGCCACTTAAAGAAAAATCCGAAAATATGCTCAGAACAACTGAAATGGACTTCTGGAGAAGAGCCGCTGGTGTATCAAGAAGAGATAAAATCAGAAATACAAGAATATTGGAGATAATGGATGTAAAGCATACTATAATTGACGATATAAAAACAAAACAATTAAGATGGTTTGGCCATGTACAACGTATGGAAGACGAAAGATTACCCAAACAAGTACTAATGTAGGCACCAAAAGGACGGTGGAAAAGAGGAAGACCTAGGAAAAGCTGGATGGAAGGAATTCATAGGGAAATTGAAGAATGAGGCTTGAACGAAGACATGTGTTACGATAGAGAACAATGGCGATTGGGAATCGGAAGACGTCGGAGAACGTTATGAACCGAATATATATATATTATTTTATTCAACCGATAAGATAGATTCTGTTTTACAAACGTAAGCATAGGTGTTCACGCGGCACCGACTATAGTCGGTATCCGTACACACAGCACTTCGAGAGGCCGCCGACTATAGTCGGTGTCCGTAGCGAAAGGGTTAAAGGCCTCTGTGCCTAGTTCCCCAACCAATCCGTTCACGTCGCTACTCTCGTCTAACCTCTCTTTTTGATAGATCAATTAATTATTTTTCTCTAATTGTTGCATGGTCGACATGTACCCATCCCATAATATGTAGGAAATATTATTTTTTCTCTACAGATACTCTAAATTACTCTGTTATTACATTTTTTATTACTCTACTCTTTAAACTCTTACACTCTTTACTCGTTATACTCATTGATATACTTATCGATACTCTTTACTCTTTATACTCATTAATACTCTTTACTCTTATCAGACTCATACTCATCAAAAAACGGTGAAATTTTTATGGGATCGAAAGAGCTGGTTAGGAAAACAGAACAAGTTCTGGAGGTTTTTGCGATCGATGTGCAAACAAGTGAGTTAGAGTTATCACATATATCAGATCCGAGTGTTAGAGAGGGGGTAGAAGTAGTAATAGAAGAGTACGTTCCTAAAAAGAGTCGGAAAGTAGGAGTTAAGATGACCATAGTGTTAAAAGACGATGAACCGGTTAGCCGAAGAGCGCGACGGGTATCTCCTTTAGAGGAAGAGGAGACGAATAAGCAAATCGAGGAGTGGATCAAAGAAGGTATCGTAAGGCCATCGCTATCAGAGTACGCAGTCCGGTGGTTTCAGTAAAAAAAGAGAGACGGAACGAATCGATTATGTTTTGATTATCGAGAACTTAACAGAAAAGTAGTAAGGGACAGATATCCGCTACCACTGATTGAAGACCAGTTAGACGCGTTACAGGGTGCAAAGATATTCAGAACGTTAGATTTAAAAAATGGATTCTTTCACGTACCAGTAGATGAGCAATCACGAAAGTTCACGGCCCATAATATGTAGGAAATATTATTTTTTCCCTACAGATACTCTAAATTACTCTGTTATTACATTCTTTATTACTCTACTCTTTAAACTCTTACACTCTTTACTCGTTATACTCATTGATATACTTATCGATACTCTTTACTCTTTATACTCATTAATACTCTTTACATCCTTTTATATATGCGAATTAACCATTTCGCATTGATTTCTGTACGCTTATAAGAATCACGTGAATAGAATCTTTTTATATAATGACAAAGACATTGTAAGCAAAACTAGTATAAATTTTTAAAACATTTAAGGTAGTAGCCCACTGTGACGGGTTCAAAAAATCGATTTTTTTTTTCACATTTTTTGCAAGAAAAACATCTTAAAATTATTATCTGAAAGTTTCAGACTAAAATTTAAAATATTTTTAAAGTTATAGTCAAAAGAAGAGAGCGCGCCGTAGTGTGAATGAAATTTTATATGAAAGTGTTTGAAAAACTTTGAACGAGTTTTTCTCGAAACCACGATTTCGAAATTTCGGGGATGCACTAATTAAAAACTATTCAACCGATTTGGCTAAAATTTGAACCCGTTATTTTCGACATACATAGCTAAATGTGTAACCTCTAAAACATTAAATTTTTTAATAATAAATTAATTTTTTTAAACAATTTATCAACAGAAAAATTCGATCTTGAAAACCTTTTTCTTACAAGTCCGCTATTTTTTTTATTTTTTAATATGCATATTATAGGTTAATTCATTAGAATGAAGCCTAAAAACAATAAATTATTTAATTTTTTTAATTCACATGACTAAGGAAGGCTATGTGCTTCCCCGAAACAACTTACCTTTTTTTCGAGGACTCAACTTAGAAAGACAAAATTATTAATAAATTAATGTAACATTAATTGAAAAAATTTTTTTTTGTACACTTCAAGACACCAATAAAAACATACAAATTTCAAAACGATCGGTTTTATTTTTATATTAAAAAAAATTCATGAAAAAACGTTGAAATTTCGTCCGTCACAGTGGGCTTACTACCTTAAACCATATAGATTTATAGATAAAAAAAAATGATAATTCTAAAAACCAAAGTAAATTTAATTCTGTGACAAAATCTTAACTATTGTAAATATATCTGACTACCTATAAAATTATGACAAAATAGTTTGATCAAGAAATAATTTAAAAAATTGTAAGGATAAAATAATTCAGAAATGAACAAGAATCAGTATTTCGTGTCTCATGTGAATGTATATAATATAGAAAACAACA
This sequence comes from Polistes fuscatus, assembly GCF_010416935.1. Classification (NCBI taxonomy): domain Eukaryota; kingdom Metazoa; phylum Arthropoda; class Insecta; order Hymenoptera; family Vespidae; genus Polistes; species Polistes fuscatus. The sequence continues at coordinate 52,522 of NW_025113182.1, read as the reverse complement.
AAAGAAAAAAGAAAAAAAGGAAAAAAAGAAAAAAAAGAAAAAAAGAGAAAGGAAAGAAAAGAAAAAAAAATTTAAGACGTATACATCAGAGAACAATCGCTATTGGAAGTGCGCATATAGATATTTTTAGAATAACTAAAGACGATTTTCTTGAAAGTAAAGCTACAAGAAATGTTCTTTCTTTTGTCACGTTGTATAGTATATAATTATGAATGTATGAAAAGTGAACTTACCGCGTACGTAACCTAAAACAAAGGTAGCGGGTAGGTACTCCTACACGATCCCGGTGGAGGATAGACCTACTTCAGGGATTTGACCCTGCTTACGCAAGCCTTGGATTATCTCCCAAGACGATACGGGGGAATCCATTGTCCCATCCAGTATCCTTATCTAAACCTATAAATTTCCCTAACACACCATCCTTACACCATCTTCCAACACGTCTTTAGCCAGCGAGGAAGATTAAGGCTAAAAACCTCTCAATATGAGAGAGGCTTTTGTCCAGCAGTGGACAGTATAGGCTGATGATGATGATGATGAACCTAAAACAGAGCGCCATACAACATCGATTATCTGCGATGGAGCGAAGTAGAGATATCAAAGAAAGGGAAGATGAAAGAAAAAGACGGCGAAAAGAAATGACAATAAACAATAAATGATAGACGATGGAGGAGTAAGAAGGTAGTTATAGCAGAAAATCGGTTAGTATTTTATCACAATGTTAACATATTGCGTACAACTTGTCTTCAGGTTTCTTTGACTCAATCGATGATATAAGGAATTAAAACTAAATTATCTTGTTACGTTGTCAGGGTAACTAAACCTCTTATATTCTTCTACCAAGTAATTAGCGAAACAAAATAAATTTCGCCATTCCGAGAACGTAAAAATCAATCTTTTATTATAGCCATTACATCGGTAGCTCTTTATCATACCTTATAAAGTTCCAAAGTATTTTGTTATTTCAAAAATCGTGTTTCAATTTGTAAGGAAAATAGCTTTTTAAAAATCAATAATATTATTAATCTTTTACATGATAAATTACAATATGAATGATTAGTTTATAAAATAGTTGCAAAATGACGTACATAGAACTAATAAAAATGAAAGTCAAAGAGTGTGTGGAATTTTTGATTGATAATTTATTAGATGCACTAAATAATACTATAGACGAAAATGAATTTTCGTTATTAATTGTGAAATGTTTGAATTGATTTTGAATTGATTTTAAATTGTTATTAAACATAAAATAGCACTCAAAAATATGCGGTTCCTGAAAGAACAGAGCTGCGCACATAATATGTTAAGAATTCAAATAAGATTCTTACCTTTTCTGTAGTAGCTCGAAAAATTGGGCCTCTGGCACACCATCGATCAACACTAGTAAAATAACAGTAGTCGTGGGTAGAAATAACTAATTTTATTAAAATATGTTCATTCAAATTCGATTATTTTCAAACTGATTCTATCTCGTTAACAATCAGTTTAAAAAAAAAAATTCACCGACTTTTCATAAAGCAGATATAGACTTATTAACGAAATACATAAACACAGTATTTAACAAGACAAACGAAAGTAACTCGCTTTGCTCCCTGATCCTCTTTATAAGCCTATTCCTGTCCCCACTTCCTTGACCAGTTACTTCCTTTCCACAACGAATCAGTTTTTAAGATATGCCAACTTCGTTCCTCATTGGATAGTCATACCGACGCCCACGAGGCTCATTGGCTTAGGAAATTAACAAAAAATCGCCTTCCACGACGAAACCTTCGAGCGTAGCAGATAAAAATAGAAAACGATCTATATCTTACAAGAGATATAATTTTTGGAGGAAAAAGAAAATCGTGTATAAAAAGGGCCGTGTATATGTAAGCATAGGCGTATATTACCGTAATAATTTTAACTCCTGCTACTTACTGCTATGATACAAGGAGCCAGCTTCAATGCTAGTAAGTTTCGACTGTAAAGTCGAGTATCTTTTAAAATGTATATGTTACTGCTAAAGTGCAGAAATCAGTTATATTGCAAATTATTTAGGTAAGTGCAAATTAACTAGGGTGATCCGTTAGAGTATCGAAAATTATTTCATTTCTCAAATTAATGATAGGTAGATAATGATAGGTTACCTACTTGGTTAACTTGATAATAAGATGTTTGTTGGAACAACAGCAACGTTTTTGTTAGCTTTATTGCTTTGGTAGCTTAAATTAATATAATGTTATTTATTTATTTTTCGATATCTAAAGGATCAAATTAATACAATCAAACAATTAATAAATTAGTTGATATAATTAATCATCAATCAATTAAAAAACTATAATAGAAAGAATCAAGCGGTTTAAAATATTATTACAATTAACGAAATGAATTTGCAAAACATATGATAAATTTGTGAAATATTGAATTTATTTTATCAAATGAGAGAGTGGATAGTGTTTGTATGTGTGAGAAAAGGTTACTAGGAAACTAACTATGACTTGTTTGTTGCCTACGAATGTGTTTTGTTTGTCAGGCGACGTCGCTTGAGATAATCGCCTGATGTTTGGTCGTATCGAAACTTTCCGAATATTCTCGATCAGGAAGTAAGGAAGAATCTCGAATTTATATGATCGGGAATGGTCGGGAAACTTCGATTAAGAATGCGAGGAAATAACAAAAGATGATGGAGGGGAAAATGAGTATATATAAGCGACGAAAATTTTGTATTGTTTCTACAATGAGTGTGTGCGTGATTTGTTATTTATACAGAAGAAATAATTACTATGATACCCTCATTAACATTAACAAAACTTATGCTTAATTATTAATGCAATCTAAAGATTGTTTTTTCTTTAATTACATAGCAATTGGTTTTTACGACTAGCACACTTACTTTAATGTGTATATTACCTATGTAAAATGCGGAAAACTCTTGTTCCGCAAGTTAGCGGAGCAAATCAAATAATCTGCAGATTTACTAGATAATGTGTACATTAACGTCTTTCGAGATTTAGCGATAACATATACATTGTTGAAAGGGATTCAGTCTTAACTGGTTGGATTTCTTAATATTCTATTTAAGCGCTTTTAAAAGGGTGATTTCGACATGAAAAACAAAGAACGTTTCGGATAGCTGAAAAAATTAAAAAAATTTTGATTTGCAAATATTACTCAATGAAAATTCAATTCAAACGATTTTAGAGTTTTTGAAAGCGTTAAGTGTTACTTCAATGACTGTTTCAAAACGCTTGCATGTAATAAGAAAAATTCATAGCGAAGAAAAATGGCAACCACAACTACAACGCAGAAAATAAATTTATCACATAATATATTTGAAAGAAAATTAAAAAGAAAATATAAATATATAAATGTTTATTTACATATTTTTTAACTTCAATTTAATTTCAAATTAAAAATATTGCTATAAAAATGCATAATTAATATTATAAATATGTATACTTTAAAAAAAATTAATAATAAAGACTCGCTTCATTTGAACTAATATTTTTGACTGGTATATCAATTTAATTGAAATTAAAATAAATAAATAATAATAAATACAAGCTTTTTAATATTTTTTTAAGTATCTATTCAATGTCAATTCAGATTTAACAAAATGTTGTTAAAAATATACCTACAAATAAACATTTTTATATTAAAAAAAAATATACTGTTGAGATTATTGGATTTATTTAAGAATAATACGTATAAGGGAAAAAAGAAGGTCGAAAACTAAATATAACTTCTGTATTACGTAAGAGTGTGCTATGTTGTCAAATTGCGACGACTGAGATTATCACCTGATGTGTAGTCGTACCGAATCCTCTCGAATATTCGCGAACCGAAAGCGAGGAAAAAACAATAGGATGATAGAGGGGATAATGTATATACATAGGCAACAAAGTAACTAATAGCGAGCTTGAAGGAAAGTATGTAACTAAGGGGTGTCTCGTTTGGAAGTATTGGAAATAAGATGGGTGTCTAGCTTAAAGAAAAGAACTAAGATGTGTTGAGCTTGAAGTATGGGAATAAGATGTGTTGGGCTTGAAATATGGGAATAAGATGTGTTGGGCTTGAAAAGTATGGTACTAATTTAATATTTAATATATTTAATATTTAATAATATTTTATTGACCCTAGAGCCTAGGCTCCCTAAAGGCCATTAATTACAGTAAAGTACAATATAATGTATAGATAAAACAAAACAAAAATTAAAATTATGTAATTATTATTAGTAGCAACGCACAGTAAATAAATAAATGTAAAAAGAAAATAGTAAATAATACATAAATAAAAGTATAACAGTTCTATAATAGTGGTATAGTATCAATAAAGTAGGTATAACATCTTAATCTGAATTCTTTATAGTCACTTAGAGCTACGATATCTTCCGGTAGTTGATTCCACATACGAACAGCAGTAACCAAAAATGATTTGTCATAAGTCCTGGTTCTTACATAAGGTAAACATAATACATCCAATTGCCTGACAGCACGACCACGAACAGAAGTAAGGATACTAAAGTTCGTTCTTAATATTTTGTCGTGCTGAAGACGCAACATTTTGTATACTATGCAGGCCATTAAGAAGTCACATCGACCTTGTAAAGTAAACCATCCTAAAGCTCTTCTAAACGGAGTAATATGCTGATATCGTTGCAAACGAAAGATAAAGCGAATACAAGCGTTAAACTTTCTTTGTAATTTAGTTTGTAATGTTCCTGAGATGTTTGTATAAGCTGCTGAACAATAATCAAAGATTGGTAATATTAAGGAGGCAACTAATCTTTTACGCATAGTCATATTAAACAAATGATTGTTCATTTTCAACCGGGACAGAGACTATTAATGTTTGCTAGGTCCATTGACGGCAAAATTTTCACTGGTTCCGATCCATTTTTAAGGTCTATGCAAACAGAATTAGACGTAATCCAAATATATTTTTTGCTGATGTGAGGAAACTTTTTAATAATATTTTGTCGCAATTTATACAATGCCGTTGGATAACGCTTATTTACAAAAATTGGCGTCTTTTGTGACCCATTGATGATTAAATTTGCTGTAACATCATTGCGTTTCCTCCTGCAGGCAATAAACTTGTCGACCAAATTTGATGAATGGTATTTTACGATGATGTCCCGTTCGTGAACAGAGTTTCCTCTAACATTTTTCTTTGTTTTGTGTCCGATTCTCTCTACCAATGAAAAACTATTTACGCTAACGTCAGGAACCTCTAGAATTTTTCCGAGTTTGGCCACTGCAGCTGGTAAGCTCTCCAAAGCCGCCTCTGGGAGACCCGAGATAACAAATTGGTCACGAAATTGATTAGATTTCATATACAATTGGCGCATTTCTATCTCTTGGATGGCTTGCAATTGCGGATTGATTGCTTGGCCAACCGTACAAGTTGCGTCCGATGATGACGCCGATTCAATTGCACCAACTCGTTTTTCTAAAGCTTTATAATCTTCATGTAGAGAGTCACATTTGGCATTAAGTCGCTTTTCTAAAGCTTTATAATCTTCATGTAAAGAGTCACATTTGGCATCTATTCTGTCCAGTCTTGCAGTCATCCCATCCAATTTCCTACTAATTTCCTCCAAAATAGAAATAGGGTACTCATTCTTCCCTGAACACATAGGACATTTGCTGGTAACAAAGTCCTTGACTTCGGATCTTGAGTGTAGAGCATATCTAACTTTGACACAAGCCAAGTGAAATTTATGTTTACAAGTATCCCGGGTCGTAGCAGCGAGATTGTCAACAATTGGACGTATACAAATACCAAACCACTCTGTAGTTCTGTCAGGCATGGTGTAGGTGGCAATGTTAAGATAATAATAATAGAAATAATATGACAGTACTGTCTGAATACGATATAAACTGTGGTTGAAAATCAACGGCCGAAACACAGATTAATGGCTTTTAACATACACCCAAAATAAAAAAACTCCAATGTTACAGATAAAAATAACAAAGCACTGTGTTAAACAGTAGAAAAAACATAAAAATTATTTTAATTATAACTTATAACACAACTAAATACAGCAGAATGCAGGAGCACACTTTTAAACAGCTGTTATACTTTACTGCGCCATCTATATTGTAAGATAATTATATAATTATAAATAATTATATAATATATATAATTAATAATTATATATATTATATATAATTGTAAGATATATGTATAGTTTGGTTTGAGATAAGAAACAAGATTGAAAGTATAAGACGAAATGTGTAAAGTAAAATGTATAAGGAAGTAGTAAATATCCTAAAGAAGAATGTATGGTAATTATATTAAAATATATATTTATATAAATATCCTAATTTATTCTTAACATATGCAAATAATAGAAACAAGCTTTACTTAAACCAGTAAATTTGACTAACTCAGTTAGTGTAGTTGTAGTGTTAATGATGTAATCTCAATCTCAAAAGTTATGAATAGTAAACCACTAATTATGATTGTGAGCACTTGTTACACTACTCGCTATTTGATATACATATCTTACAATTAGATTATATTGTTAGGTGCTACGTCATTTGTACCAATAGCTACACTGTGACTATATGAGATGTGACCTTAAACTAATTGTGAGTTATAGTTACTATATTAGAATTAATAATTGATATAAATTAGGACAATAAAAAAGGAAAAAGTATGCAGGAAAAATCGTAGCTCAGAAAATGATGAGAAAAGAGAAGAAATAATTCCTAATTGATTGGACGTGTTAGATTGTCACATATTGTTCACCACGAATATATTTAAATAAATTTTAAAACTATAATCGCCATTATACATTGCTTGATTCAACTAATTTATTTTAATTTCATACACGTTTGTAATATTACATAAATATTATCAAGCATATCTCCGTTTAATTTATAATACGTGTTTCGAGCATATTCAATCAGTTCATTAATTGTATTAGGCGAAGCTACATGTTATATAGGCTATATAGAATTGAAAAATCCTAGATTTTGATCGTTTAAATCCTTTCTCTGCTTATGGATATAAGAAAGTGAAAATTTAGAAATTTAGAAATTTAGATAGCGCAACGCTACGAGTCTTTCTTCGACGAGTCAAAGGAACACTTTTAATTTTAGTCCAACTTTCAGAATGAATCTTGCGTTTTTTCTGGAATTTTTTTCTTTATTTTTAAAGAAAATTTACAAAGATTTACTATTGCAAGGATAAGAGAAATTCGAAGTGAACAAGAAAGCAGTATTTCCTGTCTCGAGTGAAAGAAAAGAAAATTAAGACGTAAATAACGAAAAGTAATTACTATTAGAAGTGTGCGTATAGATGTTTCGAGAATAACTACAGACGATTTCCTTATAGGGAAAGTTAAAGAAAATGTTGTTTCTTTTGTCGTGGGTGATGGTGTGAGTATGAGTGCATGAGACTGGATGTGTGTGTGTCGGATGCGTGCTTGTGGCGTACGTGACCGAAAGCAAGGAAATCATACGAGCAATTGCCATCCGCGAGGATGCGAAGTGGGGATTCAAAAGAAAGGAAAAATTAAGAAAAAAGACATTATAAAGAAATGACGAATGACGATAGGGGGTATTAATACGTATGTGTAACGAAAGGCGACCGCACTGTATGTTATTCTTCTTCTTCTTCATTCTTTAGTTTAGGCAAATTGCCTGTTTCGTAACGACGTTTTTTTCTGCCTATTGCACTGTTAAATTGTCGCACCATCGTTTTCGTGGGCGCCCCGTGCTTCTGCGGCCAACCGGTTACTTATCCCGTGCAATTCTGACAATACTTCCGTTTTCAATTCTGTTGATATGTTCGTTCCATTCTTTTTTCCTTTTTAGTATCCATTCGTTAATGTTTTCCACTTTGCATGTTCTTCTTATATCTTCACTTCTTTCTCGATCCAGTAGTGTTTTTCCAGCTATTCTGCGAAGAACTCTCATTTCAATTGTCTCTAGTAACTGTTTCGTTTTCGCCGTGTCTGGTCGAGTTTCTGCGGTATGTGACATAATAGGTCTTACCATTGCCTTGTAGATTCTTGCTTTGGTCTCTATGTCCATGTTTTTGTTTCGCCATATTGTGTCATTCAAACAACCCGCTATTCTGAATGCCTTCATTGTCTGTTCTCTTACCTCTGCTTCAACATCACCATATCCTGAGATTTCTATTCCTAGGTACTTAAATCTCATTTCCTGCTGAATAACCTTCCCTTCAATTTCCAGTTTGCATCTTAACGGTGTCTTTGATGTTGTCATGCATTTAGTTTTCTGGGCCGATATTTTCATATTGAATGATTTGGCTATGCAGTTAAATCGGTGTAGTAGACGTTGTAGATCATCCTCATTTTCGGCCACTAATACAGCGTCATCAGCATAGCATAGGATGGTTATTTCTTCGTTGCCAATTTTATATCCTTTTAGCAGTCTTACGTTTCTTATTATTTCGTCCATAATGATGTTAAAAAGCAGGGGACTTAGGGAATCCCCTTGTCGGATACCACGACCTGCATCAATCGGTTCAGTCAAGGCACCATTTATCTTTGCTTGGATCTTATTGTTTCTATAGATGTCCTCTACGGTCTTGATAAGATTATTCGGAATTTGCCGGTTATAGAGGAGGTGTATAACATCCTTTAACTGCACTCGGTCGAATGCCTTTTCCAGATCAATGAAACACACATATGCTGGTCTGTTGTATTCAATTGATTTTTCTGTTATCTGTCTTATGATGAAAACCGCGTCTGTGCACGATCTGCCTGATCTGAATCCCTGTTGTTCGTCTTCTAGATTCGTTAAGCTGTTAATTTTATTCGTTATAACCTTTGTTGTTAGTTTCAATGAAGTGTTTAAAAGATTTATTCCCCTGTAGTTTGTAGGCAGCTTTTTGTCTCCTTTTTTAAACATAACTATAGTTGTACTAGTTCGCCATTCGTCAGGTATTCTGTGTTGGTATAGTATTTTTTGTATTAGGAATGTTAACTGTTGTGTGAGACGTTGGCCACCATATTTTAGTAATTCGTTTGGGATGCCATCTTGCCCTGAGCTCTTCCTATTCTTTAGTTTTCGAATAGCTGTTTCTACATCACTGGACTCAATTTGTATGTCGTTTTTAGTTACTATTTCTGGCGTATTTAGTTCCGCTTGAGGTTTTCTGATTTATAGAGCTCTGTTAAGTAGTTAATCCAGGTTTCTCTTGTGATCTGATTTGTTTCGATCATTTCGTTGACCTCCTTTCTTTGATTTCTAATAAATCGCCAGATTTGTTTTTGGAGTCCATAGAAGTCACTCTCCATTCTTTTCGAAAAAATCTCCCAATAATGTTGCTTTGTTTGCCTTACTAATGTCGCTGTTTGATTCCGGATTCGTCTATACATTTCGTATGATTCAGGTGTTCTTAATGTCCTATAGTTAAGGTATGCTATTTTCTTTTTTTTGCATATTTCCTTAATCTCTGGGCGGAACCAAGGAGTTTTGATCATTCTAGCCCGGTTTTTTACAGTTCGTGTTCCCAGGGCTTCATATGCAGCTTCTAAAATGTTAGTTTTTAGTTTCTTCCAGGCCGTGTTTGTATTATCTTCTTCTTTTATTGGGTTTATTTCGATTTTATCCTTTAACCTGTTCTCATATAGTTGTTTGGTTGGTAAGTTCCATAGTGACTCGATGTTTATTTTCGATTCTTGAGTTGCTCGGGCAAGATTTCTTTGGGGTTTAAACTTCATTCTTATCTTTGCTAATAGCAGGCTATGATCGCTTCCTACATTCGCGGAATTTAACGTCCTGATATCTAATATTTGGTTTGGTTGGACGTATCTGTTGGTAACAATATAATCAATTGTAGACCTGAAGCCTCTGGTGTTGCTGTATGTAAATTTATAGTGTTCCTTATGATTGTAAAATGTATTATTAATCCTTAGCTCGTTAAATGTGCATAACTGTGTCATTAGTTCTCTATTATCATTTAACACGTTTTCGTTGAACCTTTGTTTTATTCCAGGTATTATTTCGTTTCTGATGCGGGCGTTAAAATCTCCAAGGATTATCATTTGTTGGTTACTTGGTAATGATCCGACTAAATTTTGTAGTTGGTCGTAGAAGGCTTCTCTTTCTTCTTTTGTTTTATTATCTTCGGGTGCATAAATTGACACTATATTTAATTTTTGATTTTTCGCTTCCATTTTTAAAACCAAGATTCGTGAAGATACGTAGTTACATTCTTGTATGTTATTTTGATACTTCTTAGACACTGCGATGGCTACCCCTTCCTTTGCCTGATTAGTTTTTCGACTCCACTATAGATCACTAAGTAGTCGTCGTACTGTATTTGTCCTTTGCCTTTCATTTTGGTTTCTTGTAAGGCGCATATATCGATGTTAATATCTTTCAGTTCTTTCAGGGTTTCTTGATCTTTATTATTAAATGATTTGATGTTCCAGGTAGCCAGACGCATTATGTGTTCTTTTTTCCAATTCGTTGTCCTTTTCGTCGTCCTTTTCCTTGCATGTGTCGTCATCTGTAGATCAGTCCTATTCCGAGGCAGAGTGTCGGTTCTATGAGCAATAATCTTTTTTTTACGTTGGGTAGGGAGCTAACCTGATCCAACAACCTTCCTCCTTTTCCCGGGCTTAGGACCGGCAACATGATCGCTGATCTGCGATCATGCAGGCGGAGTTACTGTATGTTATTGTTTTGATAAACTATAAAGAATGTATTTTGTACGACGAAAGATTCTGTTAGAAGTACGACGAATAGCACAAAGAGCTACGTACGACTTCATAAGAGATAATTTTGTTGAGAAAAAAGACGCTAAAATTAACATATAACACGAAGATACTTAATTAGTAATATGGTCAATTATAGACAATTACGAGTTTATCCTATCAGATTGTATCTTTCGATATATATATATTCTCTCTCTTTTTTTCTTTAATTATTAAAAAAAAAAAACAATATTAAAATATTAAACAAATAATTAATCTAAACATTAGACTATATTATTTTTAATCCGCATGCCAAATTCAAACCACAGTCAAACGATTTAATCAATAATTTGCTCAAACCTTATTAACAGTACTGTGATGTTACATTTCACCTTTCTTCAGTTATTATAACTTTTACAAGTATTAAAGATACTACTTTTTTTGCAATCAAATGTTTCTTTCACTAAAATTTGCTATTTTTTAAAAACAGAGGGTATTTTTTTGTTCTACAGAAAATACAACATTTTTCCTTCTAAAAACTTTCCTCTTAACAAAATACAAATGTCTGCGTACTATTGTTACGTCCTAGGACTTTTTTTCTTCTTTTTACCTGTTATGGTCGAGATTTTCTTCGCCGAAAGCTTATATCAAGTAACCCAATATAATTTTAATACTTGAACTAAAGAAATGGATGACAACAAATATTTCCCAGAATCGTGCCGTATCGTTCATAAATAAAAGGTACGCATAACCTTAAATAAATATTCTAGAGATTTCGTATTTATTATCGTTCTTAGGAGATATAAACTATTTGACAAAGGATCAGTTCTCCTACCCATAGGCGTAGACTCATAGAAATTCGTGAATCTAAAGTCGTCTGGACTTTACCCCCAAAAGATATACTCTTTGTTAATTCTTTTAATCATTCAGCATTCTAGGCCTCAATGTAATCACTAATAAGAAACTATCAAGGGGACCGTCAGATCGACCTCTCTCCGATTTTATCAAACTTTGCACTAGCCCAGTCAACGCGGGCCCACCACGGAACTTTCTTACTAACAGCTTCAAAATTTGATCTAAGGGTAAGTTGACGACGCTGAATCGAATGGTGCTAATTATAATAAAGTCAGCAACCGTGATCTTGGGGAAAAAGGGTAAAAAAGGGTAAAATATAGCCATATCTTAGAATCTAGGCATTTAATCGAAAAAAGTTGCAAACAAAAGTTGTAGAGAATTGAAAAATACATAAAAAATGTTCTATGAGTTATCTTCGTATTTTCAAAAATAAGCGCATAAAATTGGATTGAAGATGGGAACAAAATTGTAAGAGTGGGAGAAAGCAAGCTTATCCCTCCGTCGCGTTTTACACGCGAGCGAGCTAGTATGCGTGCGAGCGTCCGTGTGCACTAATACACAAACGAAGGATCTTCGGCAATCTTCGGGACTCTCGGTCTTGAATGCAAGTGAGAGTGAGAGAAGAAACCGATATTTCCCTTTTCTATTTGTTTAGGCGATAACGAGTATTATTGTCCTTGGGAGCGTTCTAATATCTCTTTTCATATATTTTCTTTCGGTAGCAAGAATTTTACGTCTTGGCCATCGAGCGTCGTGCGTTTTGTATACGAGTGCGAGTGAGAAAGAAAACCGATATTTCTCTCTTTCTATTTTTTCTTTCGGTAGCGAGAATTTTTCGTTTTGGCCATCGTGCGTCGAACGTTCTATATATCTATATATATCGGCGTATAAGCGCGGCACTTTTAAATCGAATCTTGATGCTTATGGCACGCCATTTCTTTATTTATTGTCAAAAATAATGAACCTTGAGTAAAAAAAAAATAATTCATTTTAACAGAAACTATTATTATTTAGTTGAGAGTAAAAATAATGAATTAATTTTGTGTCTCGCCATAAAATTAATTAGAATAATAATTGATATAAATTCTTTGCCTCACAAAAATTTATTTGTATATCAAATTGAATACGTATTCTCTTTAAGACGAAATTTAAAATTTAAATATTTTTCCTATTAAATTATGTATTTTATAAAATTTTAAATTACTGACTTTTTGTCTCGTAAAAATTTATTAGTTTATCAAATTAAATACATATTTGAAAAAGAAGAATTTTATAACCACACATAAAATTAATTCAAGATATATATGAAAGGATATTCTAAAAACGTGGAATTTATTTTTTGTCTATACATAATTTTAATTCATTTTTATTATGTTATAAGAAAACAGTAATGCATTCTGATTCATCTTCGAAGTCTTAAGAATTGTACGAAATAAATTGAGTTATTATCAATTGGTGCGTTAGCGTAAGTAGTAACGTCTTCGCTTTCGCGCTGGGTATTTAACGTTCGATTCTTCGTGGGGGAATTTTTTTTTTATAAGTTTTTCTATCCTTAGGTTATATAAATTGTTTTTACATTTCCTAATTTATAATTATATATAGAAAAAAATTAAAATTATTACAAAAAAATTAAAAGCAATAAATTTTTTTACATCTTGCACAAATAAAGGAAGATTTATTATTTAAATTACAAATTCATCCTGTAAATATCATCCTAAAAAATGTCTCGTTTCGGCACGTTAAAAATTAATTTTTGTTATTTATTGGATATTATTTAATTTATAATTAGTAACTTTATTACTCGCGTAATAATGTTGATTTCTTAATAAATTTTATATCGTTAGTGCAAAATTTGAAAAAAATCTGAGGTTGGACTCACTGACCGTCTCCTTGTTAAGGATAGAAAAACTTATAAAAAAAATAATTCCCCCACAAAGAATCGAACGTTAAATACCCAGCGCGAAAAGCGAAGACGTTACTACTTACGCTAACGCACCAATTGATAATAACTCAATTTATTTCGTACAATTCTTAAGACTTCGAAGATGAATCAGAATGCATTACTGTTTTCTTATAACATAATAAAAATGAATTAAAATTATGTATAGACAAAAAATAAATTCCACGTTTTTAGAATATCCTTTCATATATATCTTGAATTAATTTTATGTGTGGTTATAAAATTCTTCTTTTTCAAATATGTATTTAATTTGATAAACTAATAAATTTTTACGAGACAAAAAGTCAGTAATTTAAAATTTTATAAAATACATAATTTAATAGGAAAAATATTTAAATTTTAAATTTCGTCTTAAAGAGAATACGTATTCAATTTGATATACAAATAAATTTTTGTGAGGCAAAGAATTTATATCAATTATTTATTCTAATTAATTTTATGGCGAGACACAAAATTAATTCATTATTTTTACTCTCAACTAAATAATAATAGTTTCTGTTAAAATGAATTATTTTTTTTTTACTCAAGGTTCATTATTTTTGACAATAAATAAAGAAATGGCGTGCCATAAGCATCAAGATTCGATTTAAAAGTGCCGCGCTTATACGCCGATATATAGATATATAGAACGTTCGACGCACGATGGCCAAAACGAAAAATTCTCGCTACCGAAAGAAAAAATAGAAAGAGAGAAATATCGGTTTTCTTTCTCACTCGCACTCGTATACAAAACGCACGACGCTCGATGGCCAAGACGTAAAATTCTTGCTACCGAAAGAAAATATATGAAAAGAGATATATTAGAACGCTCCCAAGGACAATAATACTCGTTATCGCCTAAACAAATAGAAAAGGGAAATATCGGTTTCTTCTCTCACTCTCACTTGCATTCAAGACCGAGAGTCCCGAAGATTGCCGAAGATCCTTCGTTTGTGTATTAGTGCACACGGACGCTCGCACGCATACTAGCTCGCTCGCGTGTAAAACGCGACGGAGGGATAAGCTTGCTTTCTCCCACTCTTACAATTTTGTTCCCATCTTCAATCCAATTTTATGCGCTTATTTTTGAAAATACGAAGATAACTCATAGAACATTTTTTATGTATTTTTCAATTCTCTACAACTTTTGTTTGCAACTTTTTTCGATTAAATGCCTAGATTCTAAGATATGGCTATATTTTACCCTTTTTTACCCTTTTTCCCCAAGATCACGGTTGCTGACTTTATTATAATTAGCACCATTCGATTCAGCGTCGTCAACTTACCCTTAGATCAAATTTTGAAGCTGTTAGTAAGAAAGTTCCGTGGTGGGCCCGCGTTGACTGTGCTACACTTGTAGTAGTCTATGAGAATATTCGTTGTACTTTTTAAAAAAACTAGATACTCAATTGTTTTCGAAAAAACAAGGATAGAAATTTCGCAAAAATGATCCGTTTATCTGATGTTGCCGGATCGATTCTTCGACTGGGAAAATATTTTTTCCTGGTCATTTTTTATTTTTTGTTTTCGTTATTGTAAAGTATATTATACAAAAACAAGAAAAATAATAAAGCTATAAAAATCTTGAGATCAAATACGCACAAGAGTAGCCGAATGCATTGTTAGATATCGATAAACAATCTTAAAACAAGATCTATCGCAGCGAATAAATTCTTTTTAAATTATGAAAAGACGATCAAAGAACTAACCAGTGTAATATGACCAAACACTATGCTGATTTTATTGTAACAAAATAACTGAATACATTTTTAATTATTATTAACTGTACTTGTATTTTTTTTATTTATAATCAATACCGACGAGACCGGTTTAAATTTCTATTTTGTGCGTCAATACGACGAATATTATCCTGGAAAGTGAATCGTTCCAGGTACGTAAAAAAACAAATGTTTGTTATTTATTATTTGTAATTCTATTTATAATAAATATTTATATAACTTGCGTAATATTGTTGATTTTTTTATTGTTGAAGTGAAACTTCTTTGCGCGTATGAGGGTAAAATTTTTACGGATGAAACGCAATAATAATAATATTAGTGACACGAAAATGTGGGACGTTTTTGTCCAAGAAGAGGGAGTGAGCGATTGAAACCTAATGAGAGAGAGTGAGATAGAGCGAACGTCGCATGAAGCACATAACCATTGAGCGAAAGGACGAAGAGAGCAAGTGAGAGAGGGCGAGAGAGAAAGGGAGATCGAGAAAAAATACACGCTATTGGTTGATGTATTCGTTTAGTAGTTAAATATTAGAACTTTAGATGGCATTTCTGTCGCATAACGTCTTGTACTATAGTAAACGCAGATCTTTTTTATTTATTTACATTATCATTAGTATGCATACAGTGTGTAAACAGTAAGTTAAATTTATAAATAAACATTTTGTGATAAATTTGTAAATCGTCTTATACTAAGCAGTTGTTCAGAGTAAGTAATATATTTGTTATCTTTTTGTTAATTTACAATTTTTTATGTTAATTCGCTTAAAGGTTAGGAAATTTTAATATTTACAAATAACATGTGGCATTTTAATTTACCACTCGTCATTTGAGAATTTAATATACTACTTTTCATAAAATATAAAATAAAAATATTTTATAAATTCTATTTTCTAAATTTTAATTTCAAAAAAAAAATTTAATTAATAATTTCTCATATTGACAAAAAACACGTGTCATTTTAATTTACAATTCGTCATTTGAGATTTCAATAAATTATTTTTCATAAAATATAAAATAATAATATTTTATAAATTCTCTTTACGAAATTTTAATTTTAAAAATAGAATTTCTATAATAATTAATTTATAATTATTTTGTATAAATTTAAATTGAGGTTAGGTATTTTTACTATTCACAAAAAATCACGAGGAATTTTAATTTAATATTGATCATTTGAGATTTTACTATATTATTTGTATTAATTTTCGCGACATGCACCACTTTTATGATTTTAATTACAATTAAGTTCATTTAATTCTTAATATTCCTAATTAAATTCCTTCCTTTGTCCCTCCTTCTAAATCTCGGAAATCTAAGGCTTTAGATTTGTATAAATTAGCCGTTTATTTTGAAAGTGGCCTAATTCCATATAACTTTAAATTGAGATATTTAAAGGTTTGCGTTTCAATGCAATTAAAAATATACGTAAAGAATAACAATGAGTTATGTTGCTTAAGTGTTTCTAAAGGTGTTAAATTTACAGTTCCTATTAAAATAATGGCAATTATTAAGTGAATAATATGCGTTTTCTTACCAAGAATGGAGTTAGGCTACTTTCAAAATTAACAACCAGATTCGTTATAAAATTTGAAGGAACCGAAGTCCGTTCATCATAATTTAAGATGCTTCAAATTGCGAAAAAAACAATACTTATTTTATTTTACATATCTTTATAACACTTTAAAAACATAAATTATGCGATTCAAAATATTTTTTACAAACATAAATTACAAAACAATTTTCTACTCATCTACATTTTGTGTATGTGAAAGGGATTTAAAGAAATCATGATGTTCCGGTGGTATATATTGTAATAAGTCAATTATGTCCTTGAATTTTGCGGTTGTAATTTGTCTTATATTTTTATACAGTGGTGTCAATACAATATTTTCGAACTTTCTTAGTCCACCTCGACGTGGTATTAAATTCAGGACTTTCAAATTTTCGTTCTCATTCATTGATGTCTTATAGAAAATCTTATTCATTTTTGACAAAACGCATCCAACATATTTTTAACCAGTTTATTGGTTCTCCGTTAGAATTCTTGACCCTTTTTAAAATTGCGTCTTCTAATAATTTTATTGATACAAAATCTTCTTGTCTCATTTCATGCACAATAAAGTTATTACCTTTCCGACACTTTTTGATAATATTGTAATACTCTCGGGGGACAAACAGTAAATTATATTTTTTTAATGCCATTTCTACCACACCAAAATCTCTACTCCTAATGGAGTTAGGCCACTTTCAAAATAAACGATTTCAGTGATTCAACTAACTCTGAAAACTTATGTGTCCAGAATTACCGTATTTACTCGGAATATAAAAAATCTTAAATGCTTTATTGATAGATAATTTGAAGCTGTACATGTTACCGTGGGTAACCGGAAAAAAATGAAAAATGGAGTTAGGCCACTTTCAAAATAAACGGCTCAAATATAAACGAGATTTAAAAATTAATTTGCCAAAGAAGTTTCACTTCTGACATGTGTACTTTGTACGCACGCACTTTTTTTATAATACAAATGTATCTTTTTTTTTCTTATATTCCCTAAAAAATTAATATAACATACTTTAGAAAAAAAGAATAAAATTAATTAAACTTACTCTGTGATAATAAAAATAAAACATAAAAAAAGATCAGAAAAGAAATATTTTCCCAGTCGAGGAATCGATCCGACGATATTAGAGACTCGACATGACTTTTGCGAAATTTCTATTCCTGTTTTTTCGAAAATGCTTGAATATCTAGTTTTTTTTTTTTTAATACAATGAATTTTTTAATAGACTACTGCAAGTGTGCAAAGTTTGAAAAAAATCAGAGAGGTGTCAATCTGACGGTCTCCTTGTTAGTTAGTAAGTCTGTTTTACTTAATAAGTCTGTTTTAATTATTAGGTTTGTATTCAGTTTATAAGTCTGTATTCTGTTTTTATTAATAAGTCCGTATTCTGCATTCTGTAAAATCAATGAATTATTCTGACGTAAGATTAATCGGTAACGTAAAAGAATAAATATTGAAGATAAACGAATTTGAGAGTCAGTAAAATACATTTATTACCCGCGAAAAGAATTTTCTGGAATTTGTGTTGATTGAACTAGAGTCAGAGGCATATCCAACTAGCAGCAAAAAAAAAGTAAGCACCTTATTTTAATATTTAATTATTTATTTTTATTGCTATAGAACTCCAATCAAATTCGTATTTTAATTACCCACTTCCCCTCCAGTTTTTTACATTCAAATTACATTACTCGTCAATCCAGTCACAATTCCTTACATCATTCCCTTCACAGAAAGACTTCACAGCTTGACCAATAATAAACCACACCTTTTATTACGCCACAAGACGTAATACTATTATCCAATATTTTACAATTATTGTTAGTTTCAAACTAAAATTACTTGATTACTAAATTATTTACTTCATTCAATACTTTTCAATATTTTAAAGATATATACTATATTTTTGGATATATAAAATATTATATTATTTTATACTTCATTATTTTATTATTATATTACATTATTTTATATTATATTATAATATTATTATATTATTATATGACTTCAATCCGTGTGATAGTAACAAACACCAAATAATCATCATTTTTTATTTTTGCTTACAACGTTTTAATAAAGCATTTAAAGACCTATGTTTATATGATATTGTGTCTTATTTTTGCTTGTAAAATATATTGGTAACGTTTAGCGAAAAAAAACTGCGATACCCTGTGTATATCACAATAATGTAATGAATTTAACATAATGTAGTTAGAGAAAGTTAAATTTCCTACATGGGGAAGGAAATAAGTTCGATAACAGAAGAATGAAACGGAAATAACCCGTACTTTCCCATCCACCTGAGTCACACAAACAAAGTGATCAAAGAAACCAAAGCACAAATCAAGACACACCGTCCGTTTCTATCAGAGTGCAATATTTATATTTTATGACGTACAAAATATAACGAACGTTCACAAAAATATCCTGTGTAAAAAGTAACAGAATTTATCTGTGACGTACCGTCACGATTTCATTCCTTTTCGCAGCCGTTCAAATATTACGCGGAAATGAACTAAAAGATACAAATATTATAATTCTCTTGAAAAATATTTATCCAAAATATTAGAAAACTTATTCTCTTCGCATAGGTTATCAATCATTTTACTGTAAGAGAGAAAGCATTATTTTAAACAACAATAAGAAGAAGCCAACGGCATTGAAATCATGAAAGATTTTGGAAGAGAACATCTTAGAAACCTTATGCATTTATATTCTATCAAAAGAATAAAGGAAATAATGTGGGCATCTTAGCTATTTATAAATTATTTTCTACAATAATTCTTATTAAATAATAATCCCTTGTAGCTTTTTAACCAGTGTCAATATACATTTAAATATCTGTTTCAGTTTTCGAGATTTTTGAAACTAATGCAGAGAAGTGTAATTACTACCTAATACTATCGTTACAAAAATGTATCTAAAAGAAAGTATCCATCACAAACAAACGCGGAATGTTGTAAGGCATATAGGCTGCAAAAAAAATATTCTGTTACGCCAAAGAAACGTATCTTCTTACGTGCGTCCATTAATCCACACAGCAGCTTTTTTTTTTATTTATTAACTCCATACATCTTTACATATTGTCCGTAGAAATATGGTAAATTGTTATATAAGTGAAAAAGATGGCACGTGGACGGTTTCTCTAATGAGATAGCGTCGCTATTGTCGTTTATTTCATTTAGTTTTAGTTTTTACTAGGTCTTCTGGGTGGATTCTTTTAAGCCTTCTAGAGATATATTGGTTGTAGTTATCTTTGGCTAGCGAGTTTATGCGCGTATCAATTCTTCTTTTATATCTGCAGGTTGCCTTGGTTATTTCTTCTTCTATCGTGTTAATATTTTGGTCCTTTCCTATCTCTTCGTTACGGACGTACCATGGAGAATTCACGATTGTGCGCGGCTATGGATCGTTGAGATTGGCAATGTGACTTTTCGCTGCTATACCTCATAGCTGTAATCCATATGTCCAGATTGGTTTTATTATAGTTTTGTAGATTTAAAAAAAAATAAACTGTGCGGTTAAATCAAGAACACTTTTAATCAAAATCTCTTCAGTTACAAAGATTACTTGTGTTGAAATAGTTTTTTCTTGTTAATTTTTTGAGTTTTCCATTAGCTAATTGTTATTCTTCCTCTAAAAAAATTTTATATATATACGTTTCCTGGATATTATTAATTCTACATTCTTCTTACCATCTAAATTAATTCCTGTGAAAGTTTCTTATGCGTGCAATACTAACAATTAGAAACATTATCTCAAGTATTGCTATGTTATGAGATTAATGATTCGTATAATGCTTTAAAAAGAATATTAAATAAAATGTAAAATAAAATATTACTTGTAGTTGAATGTTTTTTAATGCTATAAATTGTTAATTTTCCCTAATATTTAAATACTTTGATGCTGCATTAAGAATGTTCGAAAAGTATTTCTAACAAAACTATATTATACGGAAGTATATTACTACTTACGTCTATTCAACATATTTATAGGGTCTTGAAAAAAATGTTCTAATCCAGCAAGTATTAAATTTTCTTGAATTTAAAAGAATTAACTATCTAGAATCGTTTAACTTATCGTTCATACGATACGACAAATATTTTTCTTATATAAAAACAATTTTAAATCACAGGTCATCGGAAGTCCTGGGGAAGACTTCTTTTACATAATAATGCATTGATAATGCAGCATAATCCATAGTAGACGCATTGGAATTGCAGAACTAAATGGTATAATTACAAATTTCAATTAGACTTATTTGATTGTTTATATAAACAGCCGTTTCAATGAATAGCTTTATTTGGCGTAGGAATTAGTAGATAGCAGTTTTGCTCGTATGGATACATTTAGCATACATGAGATTAGAAGGCTTAGAAGATAGTGCAGCTGTCATCTCTAGAGTATCAGGCAAATTTCCAAAGAGTGACAATATTAACGATTTAAAGTCGAATCTAATGAATGGCGAAGATTGCGTGTCTCCCGATCATACAAGGTAGAAATTCGGTAAGAATAGGTTAAATTATATTTCATACAGGAATTTATTACATTACAGTACGTTATTTTTGAGTAAATTGAATTATTATTTTTTAGATAATTCGTCTAAAGTACCATCGCGTTTAGGAAGAGTTTCTAATTTATCCTAATTCGATAAATTTTTTTTTTGGATTAATGCAATACAGACACTATTAATTCCTCGAGCAGCGTATTTTTTGACACCGTTCAGACAGTGAGAATCGAATCCGAAGATGCAGAGAAAAGACTCACTCTTATCACTCAAAACTAATAAATTTATATTAAATTTAAAAATAACCATATGATAATTTGACTTCTGTAAATGAAATTAAATATCCTCATTATACCCAACTTATCGATAAAAGCAACTTGAGTGTCTTTCGAGTTATTTTGTAAAATACTTAATTATTAGTTAAATGTGTTTATTTTTCAGTCCATTTGTGATATTGTATCCTCTATTGTTAAGAATACCAATACCGATATCCTAAATGAAAACTGGAAACGTATAGTTTTTAAAAATTATTTTTTATTTGTACAGTTAATTATTACAATTATTTTATTAGGAAAATAGTATCGACAAAAATGATAAATATTATCGTTTGTTAAATCTCAAGAATACAGTTTCAGCTGGTTGCAAAGTTAATCCGAATTTTAGGTCAACATTTTCAACGGAAACTGGATCGTCTATTCTAACAGTAAATTTTCTGAATAGACTAGAAGCTATTACCTTCATTTGGGTCATAGCAAATATTTGACCTAAAAAAGTAATATTAAAATAACAAATAGTTTATTGATCAACTATTTAGAATATTAATTCAAGAATGGATAAAAATATGCTTTTACCTATACATCCTCTTTTCCCAAAGCTGAACGGACGAAAACATTTCTCGTTATAATTTCCCGGCAAGAACCGATCCAGATTAAATTATAAGGGATCATTCCAGTATTTATCTTTTCGGTGCAATGTAAATATTGAAATAGCTACGTGACAATTTTTTGGTATTACCATATCGTCGTTCACTTTATAAAATAAATAAATACTTATTATTACTACATAAGACAATAATGTCAATGGAAAGAAAATATAGAAAAAATATTTTATTATATGTATAAATATTTTTTGTATCTCTAGACAGTGTGCGCGCTATAATTGGACCAGCAGGAAATAGTCGTAAAGTTTCTTTAATTACTCATTCTAAATATTTCATTTTCTTAGTATCCTCCATTGTAATAGAAACATCTTTAATATCGCTTGAGCCGTACAAATCGTACAACTCTTCGTATACTTGATTCTAGAATCAAAAAATTCGAATACATAATAAAGGAGTGTTTTATATAAAAATATATATGGTTTTTAAAAATAATGACAAATAAGGTACTGCTTAAGAGCTATCTGTGCGTACTTGAATGTCCGGAAACGTGGCTAACATTAAAAATAAAAATGAAAGTGTATTAGTGGCAGTATCGCTTTCCTAAAAAATAATACATATTGTTTTATACTTTTAATGGATAAAAAGAAATTTCATCTAATCTGAAATAAATTCATCTTACTGTTAAAACCATTGTATTTATTTCATCGCGAATATCTGTCTCCGAATATTCTCCAGTCTCGTAAAATGATTTGAAAATAGCGTCTAGAAATGAACTGGTATCTTTTCCTTTAATTAGAGAAGAACATAATTAATATATTATTTATAATTATTATAGAAGGAATTTTTCTATAAATACATTATTAAAGGAATATTTTTTCAAATGGTTATTTTTACTTGAATATGGACCTTCTCCTTCCTGGGTAAAGTTATCCTTGTGCATTGACTCCTTCTTTTTCTTTATAATCTTGACGATATATATATACATATATATATATTAATGTATATTAATATATATATATATACATATATATATATTAATGTATATTAATATATATATTAATGTATATATATATATATATATATATATATATATATACATGAATAAAATATTAATTTTTTTAGAAAAATATATATTGAGGAATATTGAAATAATTAAAAGTGTGAATAATCGTTTTATTTATACCTCGCTCGTTATTTTATTAACGTGTGAAAGATATTCTTGTAGACATTTTCTCTTAGATGAATTGTTAAATAAAATATTTGGACGTAACCAGAATTTCAGTACTCTTTGTGTAGTTATTTCTATCCCTCTAAATTAAAATAAAATTCAAAATAAGAAGACAAATTTGCAATAATAGTAGATTACAATACACATAAAAAAATATTTTACTAATTATTACTTCGACAAATATTCATCAAGTTTACAATCCGGATTGCTCTGCAAATTTAAATCACTTTCCAATAGGCTATCTGTCAGTATAAAAAAAAAACTATTTTTAGAAAATTTTAATGGTTCCATACATATTTTTTAAACTTTTCCAAATATCCAAATCTCACCGTATATTATGTCTAACGTACAAAGATGTACGTAATGCATGAAATCAATGTTTTTTCCGTTAGTGGTTTCTTAAATGTTATTTAGTCTGTTTGAATTTTTTACCATTGAGTCCACATAAGAAGAAACTATTTTTTCTTTGAATACTGGATTTAAGATTTTACGATGAATCTCCCATATTGATGCTTTAATTAAGAGAATATGTCTTAATTTAAATGTTTATAGTGTCTTTTTTATATATTTATTAATAAAAAAATAGGAAAAAAAGAGATACTCATATATACATGTGTGGGTGTGTAGATGTTATATGCAACCATAAAAAAAGAAAACTATTTTTACCAGCAATCCTCTGGAAGACATATTTAAAAAATACTGTTTTATAATTTGATATAAATTGTTTTTTTGTATTAATAAAGAAAAAAGCACGTGTGAACTTATAGTTTCCCTGGTGCAGTAAACAATCCATTACCCAAACAATATTTTACAAAGTCATATGCAGAACTTTTTTCATAACCGTTAGAACTTTTCGATAGAAACTAAAAAGAAAGCAAAAAATTGATGTAAAAAAAGCCGAAATAAGAAAAAATCTAATTCTAGCAAACTGTTTATAACGAAGTGCAGTAAATTTGATAAATCTTACCTCAATACTTTCAGGATTATCGAAGATTAGGATTAATTTAGGGCCTAACCACAATTTCCACGGCGAAGGATAGTTTGCAGATAATTTTATTACTTTAGACATTATAAAAATGGAATAAAATGTACCTTATAAATCACCAAGAAATATATTCAGGTTTCCAATCAAAGGGTAAGCTTTAGGTCCCCAAAAAATTTTTTACCATGTTATACTCACGAAATCTATTAATTATATATTTAAGAACATAGAAAAACATTATTATTATTGCTGTTGAAACACTAACTTTATTTATATACCAAATGTTTAGTTAAGCAAATACAAAATTATAAAACAAGCAAAAATAGTTTCAAAATACTGCTGGGCCCTCTCTTGTAAGCCAAGAAGTGATATTAAGTTTACACTCCGCAGCTTCTTCTTGTATTTTTCGTGACTTAACAGAAACTAGGAAAGAATCATCAAACGGGAAACCTATTTAGCAAAACCGAGATCATATTTTTTTCAGTTGTCAATGATAATTTCATCACGCATGTAAAAAATTAGATAAAAAGCTGTATTTTATCAATTCATTTATTCCGTGCCTATCGATACTAGTTTGCATACTCGGAATGTATCATCTACGTAGTTTCTTACGTTAGAAAAAAGAAGTTGATCGATGTTATAAACATAATTTTTTCTTAAAGAAAACTTGTTTTTTTCCCTTTCCTCTATCTGCTGACTTTGTATTATGTTAATAAATACTTACCAGATAAACAAGATACATTAAATGAAAAGCAAGAAGTGTTTTAATTAAGGGTCTTTATTTTGCAAAATGACGTTATTTTGCATTATTATATAAGTGTTTCGATTAGTTTCTATTATTCAAGGTAAAATACACAAGAATTAAACCAACACAAGAGTGAATGTAAACCTACTAATGCACAAAAAACCAATACCACCGCGTTAGCCGAACATCACTTTAATAGAGGACACAATTTTAATTTTGACAAAGCAACTATTTTAGATAAAGAAGACAACTGGTACAAAAGAAATGTAAGTGAAATGTACCATATAACAAGTAATAACACAGTTAACTACAGAACGGACACAAATAATTTAAACATTATTTACAACGAAGTTTTAAAATTTTATTATCATAATAAGACATGACTATAGAAAACATCATAATATCGAGGATATCGAGACTATTGAACGCTAGTCTAGATAGAATCAGTAGTGTTTGATTATATGTGGTAGGAAAAAAGTTTTGTAAAATGTTAAGTATAAGTTTAAATGTATGTCTTGAAAAATAAAAAAGTGTATAACTTGCGAACGATAAAGAACAAGGTAAAAATAACATCTTCTAACTTATTGTAATTTTTTTGTATATATATAAAAAATGTCATAATAAATTACAGTTGCCGAGGAAGTCCCAATTAAGAGACGAAACGTTCAACTTTTTCAAAATAAAGTTCAAAAAGAATTCATAATAGTCCAAAATTCCCTATTATACCTATTTTATTATTAAAAATTTGTGGATAAGATAAAAAAATCAATTAAAATAAAATACACAGTTTTTCTTATCTTATTGAAATGGTAAATTAATATGCTAGACAAATTTTCCTTTAATCGCACGTGTTTTTCTCCTACGATTTATTATATATTTTTATTTCGTGTTTTATTACACGTCTATCTTGTCTGATAATGATTCAATAGAAAATCATTAGAAAATTTTTGTTACATAGAAACGCAATAATCCAAGAGCCAGTGGCCAGCAAACTGCATGTAATTACCAAAATCCAAATTTCGTTCAGTCAATCTCTCATACCTACTCTATATTTGGCGGAAATTAACTAATCTCGACGGCGGTCCATACAGCGTTACCCGGATAGCACAGTTACAAAATTTAGACCAACTTTAAAAGCATTTTAACAAGACTGTCATCTGGATATTTTATTATTTACTATTATTACTATAAAAAAAAATAATGGCAAACAATTGTGACGGTTTTGAGTTTATGGCAGTCATTATAGGAAGTGCCAAGAAAAATAAAATTTAAAATGTATTTTAACGCTTTGACGTCCGGGCGTTACGAAAAATTTTCTTCGTTAACGTTAGCGTGTTCAAAGCCCCTAATCTATAGTTTTTTCTTATTGTTTGGACATTTACCTTTAATTTAGTAAAAAAAATTATATCAATGAATTCTTTGGTTTTGTGTTTATCTTAATTTAAAAATGGAAAGACGAGACGTACACTTCAGATATTTATTATTGTATTATTTCCTAAAAGGACAGAATACATCGCAAGCACAAAAGAAATTATGTGCGGTATTTGGGAATATTCTGATACTAAAATTATATTACCGATATTATAATAAGATAATGAAAATATAATTATATACGGTGTGTTCTACATTATTCAGCGCCTGGCGATAGGCAATACGTTCGTACTACCGTGTAATGAGTGATAATCGACTAATAATCGCAGCTTTTAGAAGAAATTACCGAGCACCATGTGGTAATGATACATTCGATACATTTTTATAAAATTTATGAACATTCATGAATATCTATGATTGCCCTATTTGTAAAACATACAGTCCTGTTGCAGCCCGCTTAAGTGGGAGATGCAGCAAGATGCGTAAATAAAGAAGAATTTTGAATAATTTCTTTTTTATAATCATTAAGTTTGTTTTATAAAACTGATTACACAGAGTTTTTATACTATGTTTCAACTTGACTTCGACAAAATTTCAAAAAAAAAAATTAATTATTTATAAAAGTATCGTCATTTTTGTTAGACCCCGTTTCGTAAGTAATGCTTTGCGGTGATCATCAGAACATCTTACCGGATCATCCAAAAGAAAACAAAAAAAATATAAATCATTAGTTTAAATATTAAAATATTAATAAAAAATTTTGTCCTCCATCGAAACTTTTTTATTTATTTTGTAAATTAATAAATTGGCGGCTTTTGACATTTTTTTTGAGTTTTGACAAAAAATCATGAGTCTTTTGTTAAAAGACATTGTTAAAAAACTGGTGTGTGTACCTATGTAGGCATTTAGGAAGTTATCTTCTTTGGCGTAACAAAATGAATATAGCATCAACAACCTCAAAAATAACTTCAAAAAAATAAGTATAATCTTATTTATTTATACATAAAGAAGAAGAAGGGTTTAATTAAAATAAGAAATAAAAAATAAAATAAGAAATAAGAAATAAAAAAATTCATCAAATAATAAACTTTGAGGTAAATTTTCTTCGCCAGGTGCAATACGTAAATATTGTTCTTCATCTCACATTAATGTCGATTGGTGCGCCGTAAGAATCTCTTCTACAGGAATGTGTTCGCTGACATCATTTTGTCCAACTTTGTCGGGAATTTGATTATCATTAAAATATGAATCATCAATTTTAATATCGTACATTCTATACAACAGAGACGGTATTAAAAATTGTAGCCAAGCTTTAATTGTACGCTTGTTAACAATGCCATGTAAGTAACTAGATCGGTCAATTTTCTTACGTTTAATATGTACATTTATACAATAATCGTTATCGATATTTCTTTGAAGAGATTTGACCATTGTATTAACTGAAACAGGCAGGTTAATTAATTGACCATAAATGGCGTATTTACCATTCACATGTCTCAGACGTCTGATCTGCATAAAAGAAATACGAGGCGAAATTAATTTTTCAGAAACTAAATCTAAAGGTGGTAGATTCTAAGGTACATTTGGATATTTGAAGCCGTTATATGTTGATATTAAAGGAATATTCTTCTTGTTTAAGGCTTGTATGCATGTATTACAAAGCTTAGTATTTTCCATAGTTACATTAGGTATAAATTGTATTAGAATATCCTTATGTTCATTATATGGCTCTTCTAAATCCTTTTTAAACCACAATCTGTCACATACTGAGCATGGATGTCCAAATGAATTGCCCAAGAATTTTATTTTAAATTCCTTATGAGCTCGTTTAAATTGATGATAATTGCTATATGGTAAAGAAGGATTTAAATCCATATCAATTTGCTCGCCAGTGGAATGACTAATTACTAACTGGTCTGAAGAGTTAGAATAAATAGATTCGTCTGATTGAGGTAATTCCTTATCCCTGATTGTGTCTTGGTTTGACGAATTGCGTTCTTTTTTCGGTACAATGTCTTGATTAGACAATACATGTATAATCGAAGCATCAGCTAAATATTGATTATTTCGTGCTTGAGTTCGCAAAGTAAATTAGAAGTTGACGGAGTACATAATATTTCATTTGCAGGCAATTCATATCCTTTTTGAATAATTTTTCTTCGCTGCCAATGAACCCTACAACGTTTTGCTTTAGCGTGCTTTATATTTTCCTTATTTTCCTCATTATTTTCCTTATTTTCCTTATTCCTTTTTCTACGAAGACGACAATCTCTACATTTGTCTGAATTAGTTTTAGGCATATTGAAAACTTAAACAGAAATTTAAATGTATACTGATCCGGGTCAATAAGAAAGCTGCAAGAGATTATAGTTTAATAATAACTTTAAAATTAAAATAATTAAAATAATTAAAATAAAATAAAAAAATTTTCAATAATTAATAATAAATAATTAAATTTAAACTATAGATAAATGTGAACGCTTAATCTTAATTTTTGTATTGTTGCTAAGGAGAATAGTTGAAGATCTAGATCTTCATCAGACTCATCATTCATCAGACAGATACATCAGACTCTTACTGTATCTTGGAATATGTCGCCGGCCGTTGAGTTACACTTTGCGTATGACACGTCTGTGGTGTAACCGGGCAGCATAATGTTAAGAAATCTAAAATTTGTGTATGTTATCTATTATAGTATTCGGAGCCTACATTTTATATGGTAGACATGTTCTACGGTATCATTAAATAAAATAACATCGCGGCAGTCAACGAAACCTTATCTACAAACAATAATAAGTATCAAAGTATAATGACGATAAAAATAATATAATTGAAATTTGTATTTGTATTTTTTATCCGTTTAAAACAAAATAGGAAATTGATAAAAGAAAGTAATAGTAGTTAGTTAGTTAGTTTTCATATGTATAACAAATTTTATGTTGTTCTATCCATCGATGTCATCTTCGGAATCATTTCCATCATACGATGGATTTTCATTTTTCACTCAATTGATTTTTTTAACATGTCGAGCGAAACGCGAATTCTTAAGGAAATACCCGTAAGGGTACGCGCGAGTTATATGATTCGGTCTCTAGGCATCTGGTTGCCGAGCGGCCAACGTCCTTATCATCATAGATAGACTAAACATCCTCGATGCCCGGGCAAGGCGGCTTGAGATAAAGGGCCGTGCAATTGGAGTGCGATAGGGGGCACAAGGAAAGTGCTTACCATCACTTCTCTCGTACCGGCGACGAATCACTCTCTGTCGGGCATTCCAACTTCATTTAGTTTGATTATTTACTCACTTACCTGAACAAAATAAATCATTCGTTATTATTTACGTGTGTGAATTCATACCTCGTACACTGTAACATAATTGGCGCAGCCGGTAGGATACTGTGAGGCTGACAAATCCGGATTCTCCGCCAGACCTTTGACGGAAATCATCAAAGAGGAGGCAGCAGGTGTTTTAACCCCATTGTCACAGTCTACCACGTCGAGCTCTGAGGCCCACCTGCAAGCAGAGTGTCATCTGGAATCACCAAAAAAAAGTAGTAAGTCTTCGGAATTCCTTTCACTCCATTTCATTATAACCCTACCTCAAATACGATTGTTACGTAAAAGCAATTACTATAAAAGTGATACATACGTACATATAGAGTAAGCGAAAATCAAAAGAATCAAATAAGCATTACGAATATACAGCGTGTCTTTTATTATTTAATACTTACGTTATATAAATAAAATATAAAATGGCTCAAAATCAAAATGCACAAATTAGTTTAGAACAATTTAAACTAAGACTAGAAATATGGAGGGACGCGATTCCCATTTATGAGGGAGGAAAAAGGTTTTTATCGTACTTTTTACAAACATGTGATAAGTTTGTCGAGAATTTGATGACGAACGACGACGCTATAAATACATCATTATTTGCGCTTATCAAGTCAAAAATACGGGGGGAAGCATTGGATTTAATAGTCTCAAATAGCCCGGAAAATTGGGCCGCGTGTAAAACGCTTCTAATAAATAGATATAGCGACGCTAGTTCAGAGGAATTATTATTTAGCAAACTTAACACATGTTACCAATTACCGAATCAAAGCTACGAAAGTTATGCTGATGAGATCAAACAGCGATTGAACAAACTGAAGGAGCATGTTCAATTAAATATTCAAGACGCACAATTAATCATCATGAAATTTACGTTTTATGAAAATGTTGCAAAAAATGTATTCATTAGTGGTATTAGAGAACCCTATCATACACATCTTACGCACTTTGAATTAGGAGATATCGAAGTCTGTCTAGCGAAATGTAGGAGACTGGAAAGCTATGAGCAACAAGCGGCATTCCTCAATTTTACAAAACAACGAGAGATCAAACCAAAACCTAACGGTTTCGGTACAGGCAATCAATCAAGGAATTCTAATCTCTTCAACGTACCCGGAACATCGGGAAATGGAAATTTATTTCGACCATTTCAGCCACAGCCAGTAACTGCACGGGCACCACCCAGAGCCATAGCAAATTTTGAAAATAATTTTGGAAAAGGTGCTAATAATCAACCTGGGCAACAGAAGTATGGATTTACACCCATGTCGATGGGCGCTGGAGATACCAGTGGGCTAAGGGGGAATCTGGTTGGTAGATCGAATAATTTACCGACATCAAATAACAACGTTGCTAAACCGAATAACTTCGTACCAGGAGGAAGTAATTTCTTTAGGAATACGGGACCTTCTCATTTTATTTCGGAGGAGCTATATAATCAGGAAGAACAGGAAGAAACACCAGAATGTCAGGAGGAACTGCCCTTTATTAATGATAATGTAGACGATCAGGGGAATGGGGAAATAACTGACGCTGAAAATTTTCAGGGGGGACCGCAATTTCGCCGAAGGCACATAATCAATTTAAACAATATTGGAAATTCGCCTGAATTACCACATCTCGTAACTACCAACCCATCATTGAAAATTCTCATAGATACTGGAGCATCGTCATCTGTCATAAACCCAAAAATAGCATACGAATTATTTTCAGAACGTATTTTCCCATATAGGTTTGAGATAAAGTCTGTGCACAAGGTAACACAGGGTACGCATGCTCTCACGTTTCCAATTTTACAGGAATTTGGAGACGATAGTCCTATTACATTTTTGATAGCACCTTGGCATTCAAAATATGACTGTTTAATTGGAAATAAAGATTTACAGAATTTACAAGCAAGTATAGATTATAAAACCAAAACATTCAGCACAGGAAAATTTGAGATAGATTATTTGGATAATATACAGGAGCCATGCAAGCCCGTCTTTGTGAATCACCATCAAGAGGTGGGGATGTTGATAAGAACAGATCATATGAACTGCGAGGAGAAAGAAAAGATCGTAACACTATGCCGGAAATATCAGGATTGTTTTTATAACGATAACGAAAAGCCCAAGGTAGCGGGTAGGTACTCCTACACGATCCCGGTGGAGGATAGACCTACTTCAGGGATGCGAGCCTGCCTACGCAAGCCTTGGATTATCTCCCAAGACCATACGGGGAAATCCATTGTCCCATCCAGTATCCTTGTCTAAACCTATAAATTTCCCTAACACACCATCCTTACACCATCTTCCAACACGTCTTTAGCCAGCGAGGAAGATTAAGGCTAAAAACCTCTCAATATGAGAGAGGCTTTTGTCCAGCAGTGGACAGTATAGGCTGATGATGATGATGATGATGAACGAAAAGCTATCGGCGACCATCGCAGTGACACATAATATTAGAACGAAAGATGAATATCCGATCTATGTCAAAGGTTTTAGATATCCGTACCACTTAAAAGAGATTATACAAGAACAAATCAGAAAATTGTTGAACGACAAAATAATTCAGCCAAGTAACTCACCTTATTCGTCACCAGTTTGGGTCGTTCCGAAAAAATCGGACGCCAGCGGAAAAAAGAAATGGCGCATGGTCATCGATTACAGAAAATTAAATGACAAAACTATTGAGGATAAATACCCACTACCAAGAATGGAGGAAATCTTGGAAAATTTGGGCAAATGCGCTTACTTTAGCACACTGGATCTGGCACAGGGATTTCACCAAATACCCGTGGATAGAGATTCAATAGAGAAAACAGCCTTTTCCGTCGAGAATGGACACTTCGAGTATGTCCGAATGCCATTCGGACTGAAAAATGCTCCTGCTACGTTCCAGCGAATGATGGACAGAATACTGATGAAATATTTACACCGATTTTGTTTCGTATATATGGATGACATAGTAATATTTTCGAAATCACTACAGGAACACTTACAACATTTGAAACTCATATTTGAAGAATTAAGAAAATATGAATTGAAGATTCAGATAGACAAAAGTGAATTTTTAAGGAAGGAGGTTCCATTTTTAGGCCACATAATAACATCAGAGGGGATAAAGACAAATCCCGATAAAATCGATTCTATAGTAAGATATCCCATTCCGAAAACGCAAAGGGAGGTGAAATAATTTCTGGGACTCTCCGGATATTATCGCAAATTTATAAAAGATTACGCCACAATATCCAGGCCACTCACAAAGGTGCTTACTAAGGGCGAACAGATAGATTGTCAAAATTCTAATTACGTAGAAGCATTTAATAAATTAAAAGAGTTAATTACAAATGCACCTGTTTTAGCATACCTGGATTTCTCGAAGCCTTTTATCATTACTACGGATGCATCGAATGTTGGAATCGGAGCCGAGTTGTCTCAGGATAGGCATCTTATATCATGCTATTCGAGAACGTTAAATTCTGCAGAACAAAATTATTCCACCATAGAGAAGGAACTGTTAGCGATAGAGCAAGTCAGTCTTTTACAACCTCTTATAATCAAGAACCACCAACTGAATTTTGAACTGCTAAAAACCTTAGTCATACCAACAATAACTACACCAAAATTCACAACTCCTAATAAATCATTCGGACTAGAATTTCATACATCAATAACCTCAATCGCATTAGTTCTATTACTGATATCCGTTATGCTTTTTTACTTATTGTATAAATGCACGAATAGGAGGAGACAACATACGAAACAACATACCCCAGATGTCAAGGACGAGGACGTCCTTGAACTTCGGCAGGGAGGAGTTATATGATTCGGTCTCTAGGCACCTGGTTGCCGAGCGGCCAACGTCCTTATCATCATAGGTAGACTAAACATCCTCGATGCCCGGGCAAGGCGGCTTGAGATAAAGGGCCGTACAATTGGAGTGCGACAGGGGGCACAAGGAAAGTGCTTACCATCACTTCTCTCGTACCGGCGACGAATCACTCTCTGTCGGGCATTCAATCTGTAACGACGTATTAATCAGTAAAAGCATTTTAACCAACTTCTTTTAGTTTGATTATTTACTCACTTACCTGAACAAAATAAATCATTCGTTATTACTTACGTGTGTGAATTCATACCTCGTACACTGTAACATAATTCGCGCGTTACTTATGTTAGTATTAAATAAAATAATTGTGTTAGTCACCGGTAACAGGTGACATGGAACTTGACGTGTTAAAAATTAAATTCAAATTTGTAAATTGAACCAATCGAATTTAAAAAAAAAATTTATTATAATTAGACAAAAAAGAAAGAAAAAAAAAAAAATAAAATAAAAGCTCACAAAATTATAAATTTAATTACGCTCACTATATATACGATATTACGTACTCTATACCACCGTTCCAAAATACTCTAAAAATATTCGACGAAAAACCGTTACTGAAATGGACTGCAAAAAAAGTGACAATTTTTTCCAGGGAATACAATAATACTGTATCATTGAGAATAGAGATATAAAAAAGATCTCTTCAGTCTTTATATAATACAGTACTCATATATACACGTATACTCGGACTGTAGGTAAGATTTCGCTGTTTGTCGGGATGTTACTAGTGGAAAGCATATCTGCCGTATAAAATAGCCTTCTAATACTGTAATAAGAAACGTATAATAACGTATTAACGTGTTTTAGATTTGTAAAAGTACATTTAAAATTTTATTTTTCTTGGCACTTCCTATAATGACTGCCATAACCTCAAAACCGTCACAATTGTCTGCCATTATTTTTTTTATAGTAATATTTTATAATTTTATGCGTTTTTCTCGAAACTAAGTTTATCAATTCAGTGACTACTATAATTCAATAACCACTTGATGGATTTTGAGGAAATTTCTACTACTTATTAATAGAACTAAAAACTAATCTAGCACTAGAAGGATTTTTGAATATGTGGAAAATTTCGATTTTTTAATAATTTTTTTTAACGAAACATTTTCATGATTTTTCTGTTGAAAATTGAAAAAAATGTAAAAAGCCGTTATTTTGTTAATTTACAAAATAAATAAAAAAGCTTTGATGAAGAAAAATATTGTTTATTAAACTAATGATTTATTTTTTTTGTTTTCTTTTGGATGATCCGGTAAGATGTTCTGATGATCACCGCAAAGCATTACTTACGAAACGGGGTCTAACAAAATGACGATACTTTTATAAATAATTAATTTTTTTTTTGAAATTTTGTCGAAGTCAAGTTGAAACATAGTATAAAAACTCTGTGTAATCAGTTTTATAAAACAAACTTAATGATTATAAAAAAGAAATTATTCAAAATTCTTCTTTATTTACGCATCTTGCTGCATCTCCCACTTAAGCGGGCTGCAACAGGACTGTATGTTTTACAAATAGGGCAATCATAGATATTCATGAATGTTCATAAATTTTATAAAAATGTATCGAATGTATCATTACCACATGGTGCTCGGTAATTTCTTCTAAAAGCTGCGATTATTAGTCGATTATCACTCATTACACGGTAGTACGAACGTATTGCCTATCGCCAGGCGCTGAATAATGTAGAACACACCGTATATAATTATATTTTCATTATCTTATTATAATATCGGTAATATAATTTTAGTATCAGAATATTCCCAAATACCGCACATAATTTCTTTTGTGCTT
The DNA here is from genome assembly GCF_010416935.1 of Polistes fuscatus. Taxonomy (NCBI): domain Eukaryota; kingdom Metazoa; phylum Arthropoda; class Insecta; order Hymenoptera; family Vespidae; genus Polistes; species Polistes fuscatus. The sequence goes on along the minus strand of NW_025113182.1, from coordinate 17,054 downwards.
GCGATGTATTCTGTCCTTTTAGGAAATAATACAATAATAAATATCTGAAGTGTACGTCTCGTCTTTCCATTTTTAAATTAAGATAAACACAAAACCAAAGAATTCATTGATATAATTTTTTTTACTAAATTAAAGGTAAATGTCCAAACAATAAGAAAAAACTATAGATTAGGGGCTTTGAACACGCTAACGTTAACGAAGAAAATTTTTCGTAACGCCCGGACGTCAAAGCGTTAAAATACATTTTAAATTTTATTTTTCTTGGCACTTCCTATAATGACTGCCATAAACTCAAAACCGTCACAATTGTTTGCCATTATTTTTTTTTATAGTAATAATAGTAAATAATAAAATATCCAGATGACAGTCTTGTTAAAATGCTTTTAAAGTTGGTCTAAATTTTGTAACTGTGCTATCCGGGTAACGCTGTATGGACCGCCGTCGAGATTAGTTAATTTCCGCCAAATATAGAGTAGGTATGAGAGATTGACTGAACGAAATTTGGATTTTGGTAATTACATGCAGTTTGCTGGCCACTGGCTCTTGGATTATTGCGTTTCTATGTAACAAAAATTTTCTAATGATTTTCTATTGAATCATTATCAGACAAGATAGACGTGTAATAAAACACGAAATAAAAATATATAATAAATCGTAGGAGAAAAACACGTGCGATCAAAGGAAAATTTGTCTAGCATATTAATTTACCATTTCAATAAGATAAGAAAAACTGTGTATTTTATTTTAATTGATTTTTTTATCTTATCCACAAATTTTTAATAATAAAATAGGTATAATAGGGAATTTTGGACTATTATGAATTCTTTTTGAACTTTATTTTGAAAAAGTTGAACGTTTCGTCTCTTAATTGGGACTTCCTCGGCAACTGTAATTTATTATGACATTTTTTATATATATACAAAAAAATTACAATAAGTTAGAAGATGTTATTTTTACCTTGTTCTTTATCGTTCGCAAGTTATACACTTTTTTATTTTTCAAGACATACATTTAAACTTATACTTAACATTTTACAAAACTTTTTTCCTACCACATATAATCAAACACTACTGATTCTATCTAGACTAGCGTTCAATAGTCTCGATATCCTCGATATTATGATGTTTTCTATTGTCATGTCTTATTATGATAATAAAATTTTAAAACTTCGTTGTAAATACTGTTTAAATTATTTGTGTCCGTTCTGTAGTTAACTGTTTTATTACTTGTTATATGGTACATTTCACTTACATTTCTTTTGTACCAGTTGTCTTCTTTATCTAAAATAGTTGCTTTGTCAAAATTAAAATTGTGTCCTCTATTAAAGTGATGTTCGGCTAACGCGGTGGTGTTGGTTTTTTGTGCATTAGTAGGTTTACATTCACTCTTGTGTTGGTTTAATTCTTGTGTATTTTACCTTGAATAATAGAAACTAATCGAAACACTTATATAATAATGCAAAATAACGTCATTTTGCAAAATAAAGACCCTTAATTAAAACACTTCTTGCTTTTCATTTAATGTATCTTGTTTATCTGGTAAGTATTTATTAACATAATAGAAAGTCAGATAGAGGGAAGGGAAAAAAAAAAGATTTTTTTCAGAAAAAATTATGTTAATAACATCGATCAACTTCTTTTTTCTAACGTAAGAAACTATGTAAATGATACATTTCGATTATGCAAACTAGTATCGATACGCACGGAATAAATGAATAGATAAAATACAGGTTTTTGTTATTTTTCTGGTAACAATATGATTATTTGATCTATTATAAGCGTTTTTCGACAACGCTGAATCGAATGGTGCTAATTTTTTTGCAATTGGATCGGCTATTTTGTAGAAAAAGGGTTAAAATGGGTAAAAATAGCTTTTTCTTAAAATCTAGGCATTTAATCGGAAGAAGTTTCAATCAAAAGTTGTAGAGAATTGAAAAAAAAATAAAAAATGTTTTAAGGTTTATCTTCGTATTTACAAAAATAAGCGAGAAAAAGATGGTAAAAGATAATTGTAAAAGTGAAAGGCGAGTCCCGCCTCACCAACGGTTTTACATGCGTGCGTGCGTCCGTGTGTACTAATCCACAAACGAAGCATTTTCGACAATCTCCGGGTCTCTCGCCTTTGAATGCGAGTGCGAGTGAGAGAAGAAACCGATATTTCCTCCTTTCTATTCGTTCGATAAAGAGTATTTTTTTTTCAAGGCCATCAACTGTTGAGCGTTCTGTATCCAAGTCGAGTGGGACAAGAAACCGATATTTCTCGTTCTATTTTTTCATTCGGTAGGAAGCATTTTTGTTTTGGTCATCGGATGTGTCGGGCGTTCTGTATATCTATATATATCGGCGTATAAGCGCGGAGTTTTTAAATCGAATCTTGATGCTTATGACACGCCGTTTTTTTATTTATTGTCGAAAAGAGTGAACCTTGAACAAAAGAAAAACAATAATTCATTTTAACAGAAACTATTATAATTTAGTAGAGAGTAAAAATAATGAATTAATTTTGAGTCTGGACACATCAAATTTATTGGTATAATTAATTGATATAAATTTTTTATTTCACAAAAATTTATTTCTGTGTCAAATTGAATACGTATTCTTTTTAAGACGAAATTTAAAATTTAAATATTTTTCCTATTAAATTATGTATTTTATAAAATTTTAAATTACTTACTGATTTTTTGTCTCGTAGAAATTTATTTGTGTATCAAATTGAATACTTATTTAAAAAAGAATATATACAGTATACTGTCGATTTGGAAGCATCTTCGTTATTTCTAAGCAACAGGTATGCCGTATAAGTATTTGAGAATGTTTCTAAACTGTTGATACCCTTTCGTATCAAGTATCACAAGACACATCTTGACAAGGATAAGATTAGAACTAGTAAACAGTTATTTTGAGTCTTAGACAATGTTTTGTAAATTATCATACAAAACGAAACTACAGACATTAAAATTACAAAATTATATTCTTAATGGTAGAAATACAAATAAACTATCAAAATATAACAATTTTTATAAGATAATTTATGTAGAAGATAATTTTATTTTACTTATAATGTGCCTGACACATGCGCGAAAATCGCGTCGACCTGCTAATCACCCGGCCGAAAATGTCGCCGACCGCAAAAGATAAAACTCTTTTTTTTTTGCACTCTTTACTCTGATACTACTCTTACTACACATACACACATTCTCCTATACATTTATATTCGCCTTTATCTTACATCACTTATTTCTTCATCTACGCAAAACATACGTACACACGCATACACACATACTCTCTCATTCCTTCATATCATAACAACGGAGGACAACGTTTCTTGTGGCTTTACCTATCAGAAAAAAATCTTTATCTAATCTAGAAATAGCTCTGTCGATTTGGAAGCATCTTCGTCTTATTCTAGATGTATCTGTTTATAGTCTTTTCTTTCTTGCGTATTTCACCTTAAACTAATTTTTCGGTTTAAATCCCCACTTCGCATCATCGCCAATAGCAACGGATTTCATAATCAATGTACGCTACAAGGATTTTCTCTTTTACTTTCTTAGATTCCCACAATATCTTACTAGATCATCCAAAAAAAAATAACATATAAATTATTAGTTTAATAATAAATCTAGTTGTTTATCAAAGCTTTTTTATTTTTTTGAAAATGAACAAAATGACGGCTCTTGGCTTTTTTTCCCTATTTTCGACAGAAAAATTATGAGTCTATTGTAAAAATAAATTGAAGTTTTTTACGTAAATAAAAATCCTTCGATGAAGCACTAGTATTTAGTGCTTTTAATAAACATTCCAAATTTCATCAAAATCCATCGAGTGGTTATTGAATTATAGTGGTCACCGACTGGACAAACATTGTTTCGAGAAAAACGCATTTAAGGATTTTTTATTTGGATACTGTATTATATTTTCGTAACATTTTGAGCTCAATGGGTGAAGCTAAACTTTTTTATATATTTTGATCCACTGAATCCGAATATCACAATTTTTCAAAAAATTATAGTTTTTCGGGATGAATTAATCTTTTTTTTTTATATTTTTGGCAACTTCAAAACGAAAGTATTCTATACAAAATCTTGCTAAAGCTCATAGTTTCTGAGCTATACATTTTTGAAAATTTTTAAAAGAATTTTCCAATCTTACACTTAATTTATGTACTTATAGAAATACTAATTAAATAATTACTTACATTATTATATATATTAGGTGTACAAATAAGTTTTCGCAGTTTTTTGTCAAAAAAATAATATTTATTGTGAAAGAATGGTAGTTTAAATTTAATCGAAGTATTGTCCATCATTAGCAAGTACTTTTTCCCATTTTTCAGGCAGCGTTCGGATTCCATGTCTGAAGAACTCCTTATCTTTTGAGGCTATCTACAAATCAACGCAATTTTTGGTATCTTCATATAATGTGAATCGCTTCTCCGACAGAGCATGTGCCATTGACCAGAATAGATGATAGTCGGACGGCGCAATGTTTGGTGAATACAACGGGTGGGGTAGTACTTCCTAATCAAGTGTTTTCAAATAATTTTTCACCGGAACCGTTACATGCGGACGAGCATTATCATGTAGAAGAATAATTTTTTCGTGTCTGGAGTAGTATTGAGGGCGTTTTTCCTTCAGAGTTCAGCTCAATCTCATTAATTGTGTTCGGTAGAAAGTTCCAGTGATTGTTTCGCTTGGATTAAGCAACTTGTAATATACCCCAGCTGATCCCACCAAATACACAGCATGAGTTTTTTTCCATGAATATTCGGTTTTGCTGTGGATGTTGACGCGTGAGGTAGTCCCCATGATTTTCTTCTTTTTGGATTATCATAATGTATCCACCTTTCATCACCAGTGACGATTCGATGTAAAAAAACTTTTTTTTTGTGCCTAGCAAGCAGCATTTCACTCATGCATAATCGGCATTAAACATCTCTCCGCTTTAATTAGTATGGAACCCAATTACCTTGTTTATGAATCATTCCTAACGATTTTAAACGATGTGAGACTGCTTGCTTGGTGACTTCTAAAGTAAGTGCAAGTTTCTTTTGTGTTTGAGATTAATCTTCCTACAATAATTCCACTATTTCTAAATCCTTGTAAATTTGTGGCCTTCCACTGCGATCTTTGTCTTTTACGTCGAAATCACCGTTTTTAAACTTTTGAAACCACTCATAAATTGTTCTCTCACTCAAAACAGCCTCATTATATGCTTCTACGAGCAATCGATGCGCCTCAGCTGCAGATTTTTTTAAATTAAAGAAGTAAATTTAAAGTTCCCGCAAATGACGCTTATTTTGCTCAAATTTAGACATTTTTGGATAAAAAAAAATATATGATGCTAATAAGAAGTTAATAATATGATAGGGTTATGTTGCTCTTGAATGATAAACCTAATTTTCAAGCCGGTTATCATCTGCGAATTCTAACGTAAGCCTTATGCAATGCCATTTTTCTCAAAACTGTTAAAACTTATTTGTACACCTAATATATATATATATATATATATACAAGGAATGTTATCTTTAATACAATCTTCACGTAATACCACAATTTTAAATTGTGTGTATATAGACCACGTATGCTGGATGTCTGAAATTTCACATCCTCATTACACTTTTTGCACTTTACAAGATTCGAAATGGCCGTAATATAGAAATAAAATTTATTATTCTATATTCAACACGACTAACTGCAGGTACATAAACATCTATGTTACATTTTAATTTTTTAGCTGATAAACTTGTAATACTTTCATCACGTTCCACAGTTTTCGGATTGAAAACATCTTGCCTTTTAACGGTATGCGACTATACAGTCAATTAATTCGTTTCTTTATTTTGAACTTTCGATGTTTCTTCTTTCTTGTTGTTTCCACAGGAATATTCATAAAATATAATGGGCAGGTCGAAAACGGTTGCTTTCTGCTTCCGTCTGTTACCTATCAATTGTAGGATATCTCAGAAACTATTCATCGGATTAACTTGAATTTTGCAGAGAATATTTTGTAAACATCATTCTTCAAGAAAAAAAAGCCAAAAAACAAATCCATTTTTAGAAAATCCTGACTGCATCTTACCCCTTAAAAGAAACTGAACATTACGCTGATCTTTATAGTAACGGAAATTAAGAATAATTATATTTATATAATATATATTATATATATATATATATATATATTTAATATACTAAATAATAACTTAATTTTTAAGTTAAATGATAACTGTGAATAAGTTATTTATTTAATTAAATTAGTTACAATTTTAATAAGATTAAATAATTACTTTATTTTTACAATAATAACTTTATTATAATAATAATTGAATTCGTATCTTTTTCTATATTACCTTCTTCTACCCATACAATGTGGAAGTTTAGAAGAAAAAGTTCTTGTAGTCAGACAGTTGAGAAAACGCGTGCACGGTACGAAAAGTGACGATTATTTTATGACCATACGAACATGCACTTAATGTGGTTTGTTTCATTTCCTCCTCTCTCTCCCCTCCATTAGCTCTAAAAATAGGCAATGAAAACACATTTCATAGATTAATCAAAACTTTCTGTGCATTCTATAGATTTACCAGAATATATACATTGACCGTGACATATACAAAAAATGATATTGAAAGAATGAATTGGTTCGCGTACTTCGTCTAGGGACAAAAACGTTGAAAGAAAATTATATATTCCGCTGCTGATAATAAGTTATTGTAAAGAATCGTTTCTATATTTCCTAACACAACGAAAAGTACATAGATTTCTGATGAAATTCTCCGATTTCAATTTTAATTTCAGAAATGGCCGAAGAGACACCGTTATGGCTGAGCCTCGAGTTTTTGGAAAATATGTTGCGGAAGGTGAAAAATGACAATTCGATCAGTGTGATCGATATATCTTCAAAACCGGCGACAGCTAAGGGGGACAACTATAGTAGCGATTTGTACAGAGTTTCAGTTGAATTTGCATCCAAACAAGATGACCGAGAAGTTATGAACAAAATATCCTTCATTGTTAAAGTCGCACCATCGGGAGATACTGTGCAAAGAAAAGTGGTAGGTATTATAGTCTTTTGTTTTTAAATTAGATTCACGATTGAGAGCATGATGCCTAGGTACAAGGAGGACGATCGAGATATGCGTTTTCGTCCAATTTGTGTTGTTGAAAATGAGGAAATAGCAGGTACTATAATTCTCCACGAGGGGGGTGGTTGTGTTCAGGAATTCAGATTTTAGTACGTGTTTTTTAAAATAAACAAATTAGTTAGGGCGAAGTTAACGTAACTGATTATATATTAATATATAATTTTATTATTTTATAAAAGCTAATGTAGGATTTTTAATAGGAAAAACAGTTTTATTACAATTACTAATAGCACGAGAGCCCGTGAGTGCCAGACCTTCGGATTTTCATAAAAGCTGAAAATTTTTCTATGTGTGTCCCTAATACAGGTAAAAATGATCCCCACCCATGAAGCTGAGGCAGCGGTGGCTTTGGCAGGTAACAGGTAACAAAGGTGTATAAAATTCCATCTCAAATTTATCATAAAATAAAACTGAATTAAATATTAATTTATTTATTTTTTTTATTTTTTTTTATTTTTTTTTTTTTTTTTTTTTATTTTTTTTTTTTTTTTTTTTTTTTTTTTTCTCTCTTACGACGCTCAACACTCACTACTCTTTGTCGCTCGTGCATTCATTCGTCGCATTCACACCGTCCATTATTTAGTCCGTTGTATCAGGTTACTTAAAATCTAACCGATACCTATCGCCTTATGCTAACAAACTAGCGTCTTTGTCGGCAGACCCAAAAAATAAGACGGCGACGCTTACCGTCTCCTACACTAATAAGAATAAAAAAAATATTTTTCTGTTACATAAAATTTATAATCTTATACGAGGTATATTTATTGCGATTTGATTAGCTACTCCGTTAACTATGATTAATTAATCGATTAATTTTCTTACAGCTCAACAGGTTAGTTTATATTGTTGATTTTATGGTTTACTGTCTAAACTTAATGTAACTGGCAATTACATTTTGCATGCGGTATTATTCATTTTATACTCAATAATTGAGTTAAAGATAAATTGATTCCATTTCACAATTTTTTACAGATATACAGAATGATTTATAGAGATTTTTTCATGCTATTGTTATTTTTTCTTGACTTTGTGATCATAACCAATTATTCCATTTTCTTCAGTTTTTAATTTTTTATTTACTTCGTCGACTTATATATATCTATTTTTTTCCTAAGTTAAAGGTACAACTATATATTTGAAAAATCAGATCCATCAATCGACGCACTCTCTAGTGGCAATAGAAATCATCCTTTCTTACTGCATACACGTAGACAAATTTATAACACTGCGATCGTTCTCTTTGATTAGCTTCGTTATTGAGAGTAAGAATAAAGAAAGACAATCTAAATTACGATGAAGCGTGTAATTAATCCTCTGTACTCGGCGCCGTTTCAAAACGTACCTACCGGCAATTCGACGCTATTCTTAAGTCATCATATTATATAGCATAACTTTTGAACTAAGTAAGGTATCGTGACGATGTTTGATTTATCTAAATTTGTCCACATCGATGAACATATATTTGCAAACAAATCAGAAATTATTTCTTATTATTTTATACAGTTATATGCTAGACTTACGTTGTCACGCACTGACAGCCGAGTGCAAAGGGTAAAATTGAAAAAAATAAGATTAATGATATCGAATTATTCGCCTAGGTCGAGCAATCAAAGATCTTCGACACGGAAATATCGATGATGGAGAACCTGTTGAGGAAAATGAACGATCTAGTTGGACCAGCTCATATTCTCAGTCCACAGGTCTTCTATACTAAGAAAGAATATCCGGGGTTTCTAGTGATAGAGGATCTAGATCCACTTGGATTTCGCATGGCTGCCGTCGAGCTGGTCTTGACCTTCCTCACTCCTTGTGTGCGATGCGAGCATTGGCTAGATTTCATGCGAGTAGTTTGGCCATATGCGAAAAGGTGAGAATCTATTTTATCGAAAAAAGGGATTTTCACCTACAGGAGACATTACGGTTGTACACAAACGAATTTTTACTAGCTTTAGTATATTAGTAGTACACCTTTTAGGTATTATCGTGGTAATATATTCGGTGAACTGGACAGCCAATTGTGAGAAAAAAGCTTCCAAAATTTGCTTTTTTTATACTCGTGCTTATCTTCTTGTAAATTCAATTTTTTATCAATTGGCGTAATAGCGTAGGTAGTAGCGTTTTCGGCTGTCGATCCGATGGGTTTATGTCCGATTCTTCTAGGGGGAATCTTTATTTTATAAGTTATTTAAATATATAAGTTTAAAAAAATTTTTAACTTTATTAATTTTTAATTATAACAGGAAAGAGAATAAAAATATCACTAAAAAATTGGAAATATAATAATAAATTTTTAAAAATCTTGCGCAAATAATAAGAAACGATTATTGGTTGAATTACTGTTATCATTTATTCTTTAACCAGTAAACATCATATAAAATATATACAATTTTAATAGTAATAAATAACGATTATATATATATATACTTTAATCATTAAAAATTTCATGCAAAAAATTTAATTAATTCAAAAAATATTTAATAAATATTAATAAATGTGTGTGTGTAAAAAAATTGTTTTAAGCCTATATATCGAAATAACTTAAAAAAAAAAGATTCCCCAAGAGAAAAGTCGGATACTAACCCATCGGATCGGCAGCCGTAAACGCTATTACCTGCGCTATTGCGCTAATTAATAAATAATTAAATTTACAAGAAGATAAGCACATGTATAAAAGAAAGCAAATTTTGAAAGCTTTTTTCTCAAAATTGGCTGGCCAGTTCACCAAAATATTTTATCACGAGAATACCTTAAAGGTGTACTACTAATATACCAAAGCTCGTAAAAATCCGTTTGTGTACAACCGTATTGTCTCCTTACCAGTAGAAAAAAGCTTCAGGATTATAATGCTTACCATAAGCTGCAAATTTTGTTCCTATGAATAGGAGTGCGAAACTCGCGTAGCTCGAATCAAAATGCATACATGCGAAATGTCTATCTGAAATAAATGAAGTTCAATATCCCTTATAATCCTTTATCGTTGAACGTGTTCCAATGTTAGGCAGGCTTTTTCTTTAGAAAATTTAAAAAGGCTTCTATGCGGATATGTGTAAACGGACATGATGTAACAATAATTATTTCGTAAATCATTTATTTGAAATTAAATATATGTATATCAATAATTAGATAATACAATATGTTTTTAGGAACCCGATCACAAAACGCTTTACACCAGAGGATTATACTACGATAAACAAACTTCCGGATTAAGATGCTTCTTCATTCTTGCAACAAAATCGTTAGCCGAACAAGTAAAAAAATGGCCTAATTTTGAGAAGTGAGTTCTATAAATACTTTAGTAAGTTAAAAAAGTTTTTATAATAGAAACAATTTTGATATTGGTCAAATTTACTTAAGTTTTTCCATACATACGGAGGCACTACCAGATGTTAACTTTAGATCGATATAAGACTTGATGGTATATCAATAGTATTCCTTTAAGGTGTTCCCGCATTGAAATTTTAAAACAAGCTGGCTAGCCAATTCCGAGGAAAAAGCCTTCAAGTTTTGTATGTTTTTACCTGTAATATCATTAAATTATCAAGTTGAACGGTAACGTAGATACTAACGTACTTGCCTATCTCATGAGTGAATTAAAATTCGATTCCTCGTACGGAGATTTTGGTTTAATAATTATAATACAATTTATAATCTTAAATAAATTCATAATTACAAATATTATCAAATTAAATCAGAATAATTTTATTTATCTATAAATAACTGTTAATCTCAATACGATACTTGAATTACAATTAAAGAATTATATATAAAACTTCAATAGTAATCAATAATTGTACACAAAATTCAAAACTTACGAATGATAAAAAATTATACAAACATTTTGTATAATAATGAAAGCAATAATGTTATTTATTAGTTATTATCATTACTGAAATGTTATATACGTAATTATATAACTGTTGAAAAATTAAACTTTAACGATAATTCGATATTATAATAACTCTTTGACTGCTAAATGCTTTAAGTTGAAATGTTTCGCGTGTGCTGAGGACTAAATACTTTTGCGCGCAATGCCGACAGTCGTTATCAGAAAATAAGTAACAAAATATAGCATACCATTCAAAAATGCAAATTTTACCTTTAAATTTCAGATGCAACTAATCCTAGCAACAAAAAATTGACATTACATTATACACCTAAATTTTTCATGCAACTTTTGTTGTATAAACTTTTCTGCTACTATTATACTTTCGGAGCTATCTTGGTGGCAAGAGTTAGTGAATCACTCTGTATATTAGAGATATACGAGAGAAAAAATTTCCAACAATACGCATGAGACAGCAGTAAACAGTCAAAGTCTTTTCGCTGAGCGCGCATATGCGTCCATGGGCACTACCGATGGTTTACGCTGGACGTATATCTGCGCCAGTAGCAGTCAAAGGGTTATTAACACGTTCGTCGCCACGTCACCCAGATCTGGGTGATGGGTATGCTTCCGTGGGGGCCCCGTCATCCAAATATGGGTGACGCTCTTCTTATTCAAGTTAATACGACTTTCAGGTGGATTTTTAAACCGAATTTAATGGAATCAGTATTGAAATATAAATATAGGATATACAACATAAAAATACTACAAATATACATATTATACTATACATTTTACTAATTTATATAAGATAACATATTGCATTATACTATCTCGTATGGTGTGCGTTGAAACATTGTAAACATATTTGTGGTGAATTCGGACACTTGGAACAATAGGTCGTAGTTTTTTTTACTAAATATTAGGTCTACCGGAAAGTTCTGTCCGTTTTTAGAATGAAACAAATGAAACAAAAGGAAAAAAATTTTTTAGAGTGCAACAAAAAGGAGTCCTGATAACAAAGTATCAAAAGGAAAATTATCGAAGTATCGAATGAATATCAAAGTATCGAATGGAATATTATGAATGTTATGAATGGAAAACAATACTCGAGTTACGTCCCTGTTATTTCCCGCTTATCGCTCTGTTTATGTTTCGGCGCTCCGACAGTCGAATTTGTTCCTCGGGGAAACTCATTGCAATCGCGCTTGGCGACGAACGTGTTAAACTATTATTTTGTAGATAACATCAAATTATTAGTATTTAATTTGATAATATTGGTCAATATTGATTTATTTAAAATTATCAATTTTACGAATTATTAAAAAAAACAAATCTCTTCACGAAGAAACGAGTTCTGACCATTTTAATATTATAATTAAATGATTTATACACGAATATAAACACAAGCAAGCGAAACATTAAAAATATTTTTCTCGAAATTAACTAGTCAGCTTGCTTAAATATTTTAATGCGAAAGTACTTTAAAATATGCTCTACTAATATACCAAGTCTTATACTGATCTAAAATTAACATCTGGTAGTGTCTTTTTGATAATCTAAAAAATTCATGGATAAGAATAGGCTCAAAACTTTTCAACCAACCCTCGTATGTATAAGTTATATGTGTAAATAATTTTATTAAATGTATTCATAGATATGGAGAGAAAATTGACAAAATATCGGATAAAATCTATTATGAGACTAGCAACGCAATAAAACACCGAGATGATGAATTTAATGTTATAAATCATGGTGACTTCTGGGTGAACAATATGATGTTTCGTTATAATGATGAAGGAAAACCGATCGATCATATCTTTGTGAGTATAACGATACGATTTCTATTCGTCGTTTCCCATTTTTCTTTGATCATTGGAAAGATTTTAAAGGTACATCGTTTGTCGAGGGAAAATGTTCAAAGTAAAAACAACCATTGATGAAAGCTTAGTTTTTGAACGATAAACGATTCAAAATATTTCTGAATCTCATAATTGATTCGACATGTAATAGATAATCGATTAATCTGTTTGTAAGATTTAATAACGAGGGAAAGAAATCTGAAAAGAATTTCTTATAGGACTGCAGGTATACATAAACATGCAGCTTGGTAAATACCGAAAGCCGGAAAGTTAAAACGTTCGAGTTCAATCAGATTTAGCTTATTCTTTATTTCTATGTAGGCTACCTAGTTTGGAAACTCATCAGCCTTTAAATTAAGACCAAAAGGTTTGCCATTTTGCAAAGGAAAAGCTATGCGCTCATATTTTTTTGTTATCCTCTACATCTGAAAAAAAAACAATTCAACAATATCGAAAGATAAGATATTCAGTAAATCATGGTCGTCGTTTCAAGTCACAAGATAACAAAATCATCTTAAACAAATATAAGTGACTTTATTTTTCGAAGGAAAAGAAACAAATCCAAATTCTATCGTATGTTTATCGAAAGAGAACATACCCGGAATAGATTTTAGGGTAAATTTTGATCGATGAAATTTTATTTTTTTCTATATTCACAGGAGAGCGACATCTTTATAGCAAAAGATAAAAATGTTCGGATATGTAACGTCAAAGGTACAACGACTCCTCGTATTGATACGCGTTATGAATAATGAAATAAACTCGATTTTATCGCGTACAGGTGTACCAAGAAAGGACCTGTCCGTACTGATCGCGATTAACACTAGAAAATCCGACGATTGACGTATACCTACTTCTATCAAAAAGCTCAAATATTTGTTTTTTTAAGTTATTATTTAAGAAAAGACGTAGCAATTTTTACGTTTTTATATAAATTTATCTATTTTATGAGCGAAAATTAAATATTAACTGAATAATATATAATCATCAACTTTAAAAAGAATTACGCGTAAAATTCAAAGTCATTCTTTACAAGTTACAATTATTTAAGAGGTAAGATGCAGTCTGAGGCGTGAAAAAAAGGAGAATTTTTAATAATTTTGTTCTTATAATAATTAGATTTGTTTTAAAAAACTGATTACACAGAATTTTTATATTATGTTTCAACTTGACTTGTACAAAATTCCAGAAAAAAATATTAATTATTTATAAAAATATCGCCATCCTTGTTGGACCCCGTTTTCGCATGTAGTGCTTTGCAGTGACTGTCAAAATATTGTGGGAAATAAAAGGCCTGGTGTTAATTGATTGTAATTTCTTTAACCTAAAAAAATCAAATTTTATTAACTAACAAATGATCTTAACTTAAATTCATTTTTTTGCACTTTTTATTCTGATGCTTATCTTTACTCTGACGATTCTCTTTACTCTTTACTCTGATACTTCTCTTACACGCGACTATTCTCTTTACTCTTTACTCTGATATTACTTTTCACACGACTAACTAAAATCCGTCTTTTCTGTATCTCGCTGCTTACCGCATATTACACATACACACTTTCTCCTATATATATATATTCGCCTTTATCTTACATCACTTATTTCTTCATCTACGCAAAACACATTCACACGCATACTCTCTCATTCCTTCATATCATAGCAACGGAGGACAACGTTTTTTGTGGCTTTACCTATCAGAAAAACATCTTTATCATATTGAAATAGCTCTGTCGATTTGGAAGCATCTTCGTCTTATTCTAGAAGTATCTATTTATAGTCTTTTCTTTTGCGTATTTACCTGAAACTAGCTTTTCGGTTGAAATCCCCACTTCGTACCATCGCGAGAACAACGGATTACATAACACAATCATCATCGTTAATACAATCATCACGTGATACCACAATTTAAAATTCCAGACCACGTGTGTCGGCTATCTGAAATTTGACATTCCCATTACACTTTTTGCACTTTACAAGATTCAAAATAGCCGTAATACAGAAATAAAGTTTATTATTCTATATTTAAAACGACTATCTTCAGGTAAATCATCTTCTATGTCACATTTTAATTTTTTAGCTGATGACTTGCAACACTTTCATCACGTTCCGCTATTTTTGGATTGAAAACATCTTGCCTTTTAACGGTACGCGACTATACAGTCAATTAATTCGTTTCTTTATTTTCACCTTTCGATGTTTCTCCTTTCTTTTTGTTTCCACAGAGTTTATAAAATATAATAGGCGGATCGAAAACGGTTGCTTTCTGCTTCCATCTGTTACCTATCAATTGTAGGATATCTTGGAAACTATTCATCGGATTAACTTGAATTTTGCAGAGAATATTTTTTAAACATCATACTTCAAGAAAAAAAAACCAAAAAACAAATCCATTTTTAGAAAATCCTGACTGCATCTCACCCCTTAAGCAGAACACGTACGACAAAAAAAATATTCGTCGCTTTATTATTAGTATATTCTACGTTCAATCGTTAGTAAATACGGACATGTTTATCTACCGCTCCCGAGAGAGAATGTAAGTATTTAAATAATAATACATTATGTTGAGATACTGTGTAACGTATATTAGGTTTACATCGCAAATACAAGGGTGAGCGACCAGTGTTCTATCGAGGTAACACTGCACCCACGCAGATAACCGCGTGTTCAAGCCTTTAGCAAAAAATCTTTGACCATGGAAATTAACAACATCCCACCTCTTAAAATCGTCAATAACGGCAACAGATTCATTATTCAAAATACCGAAATAGGTCAATCGTCGATGGAAACAAAACAATCCTCTAACCTAGCTCGTACAGAAAAGAGAATAATCAAAATAGATAATAGAAACTCGTGTATGGAAAGTGAGATGGATACAGACTCGGAAGATTCGTAAAACTGGTTTCCCGCTAAATCAACCAAGTTACAAAACTCAAAAAAACTCAAGATAAATGAACAAAAAAACATTAATAATAACTCTTATGCATCATTGCCAACAAATGACTCCAAGACATACCATTAAATATAACACTATATCAGTGTGGTTTTGTATATGTATATAAGGTAAATAATCTTAATTCCTATACTGTTGAGATTTTTACGGAAAGTAAAACTCAATCGGTTGTTCTGTAACAGAAAAACGACAATGAAAGTTACTTTTTCCTCGTTACACTTTTATTTACTCTTTTTTATTAAGCTTCTTATCTTATTATGACACTAAAAATTATCACACACGTGTCTTCTGTTCTCTTTGTTCGTATCTATGTATTCCTCTCTATCCATCAATCCATGTTGTCAAGTTCACTACCGACCGCGATAGCGCGACAAATTCAATTTAAAGAAAGTACATTTTCTTACATGTATATACAAAATTTATAATAGGTTTGATTTATTGAAAATATTCAAGACTAGAATTTTATCCAGGCACTTAAGCAAAACCTCAAATTTATAGTAAAATAAATTACATTTTCTTGAAAGTAATAAGTTATTTATTTGATTAGAAGTGAACGATAATTACATTGATAGCATTATTATTGTATTTGCCAAAATTCTCCAACACGGAGTCCTCCGGCGATTGGATTAAGCTAATTATGAGGAGGGTGAAAAGGTGAATTAAAATAAATAAAACACTTGGTTGAGCCAATTAGTGCAATGCTTTATTGGCTCGTCAGGGAAAAGCCTTGCGGCAATAAACCCACGAACTATGTCCGTGATCTACTTCTCGTCACGATTAACCCGGATGGGCAATCTCGTTGAAAAAAAATAGAAATTATATCTCTCACCGTTAATTATCGCCTCTACGTCTCGGTTATCGTGGTTATATATTAATTATCGCTTATGCGATATACCACTGTGATGGCGCTATACTCTTAGGTATAGCCGTTACAATCCGTCAACTCTCTCCTCCACGGTACGAGTCACCGTCCTCTTATATTATCGACTTTGCGATCCACCACCGTCGTTATAATATCTGTAAGACGTATTCGTCTTAACAGGTAAATTTTGTCCTTCTAATACTTCTCTCGCTCGTTGTCTCCAAGTATTCTCGTAGGCGTCCAGCGAAGGACTAGACTGAATGTTTTTTGTAATGGGACCTTCAGGGTGCACTCACTCGACGGTCGAGTGGTGGGGGTGTGGACGCTAGTTCTAGTAACTCTCTATCGATTAGGCGCGCACAAATCTCTTTTGTTAGTACTATCGATTGTGGATACGATCGATTCCGATCGTAC
>NW_025113181.1:78085-80088 GCF_010416935.1 Polistes fuscatus | reverse complement strand
TCATTGGATGATTTTTACGTTTATTTTTTCACAATCACTTTTTTACGATTAATTCTAATTCTATGAAAGGTAATGAGACGTAATAATACAATGAAGAATCGAAACACGAAAAAACTATGCATATAATTTTTTTTTTGTTTTTTAATATTTTGTATTTTTTTTTTTCAATATATATTCAATATTAAAGAAAATATTTTTAAAAGGTGTCGATCAATCGTAGTTGAAAATCAATCAAATGAGGCTAAATGATGAGTTTTTAGCAATAAAAGAAATAAATTATTTAAGAACAAATTATATACATATATTTGATTTAATTTAATTTAAATTATAATAAATAATATTTATATTATATTTATTAAAAAATTATTTATTTATCATTATTTAAGATTTTTTTGAGTTAATTTTTTTTTCAAGTCATCTGCAATTAACGTTCTAGCTTCTTAAATGGTTTTATATACATTTGTTAAAAATATTGTTAATATAATTTTTCATTGGATGATTTTTACGTTTATTTTTTCACAATCACTTTTTTACGATTTAATTCTAATTCTATGAAAGGAAATGATAATATTAAAATAAAAATCTAGATAAAATTGTCGTAATATATATATGTATATATAAACAAAATTAGATTTTTTGAATTTAATCATAAACGTATTTATATGTGTTAAATGATGCATTAAAGTATTAAAAAACTGATACCTGCATTACACGTGTGCATAATTAAATATGTTTGGAAACACACACACACACACATATACTATATGCATTTATATTCATAACTACCTGTGTTTTACCAAACCATTTTTTTTTTAATTAATATACATAAATATTCACTTTTTAAATTAATATATAATTTTTTTTTTAATAACTCTCTATCACAAATTTATTTAATTTTTATATTTAATTTAAATATTACGTTTCGTAGGTTTTATTTAAAATATAAAAAAGGAAAAGAAAACAAATAAATTTAATTAAAGATGAAAATATTATATATATAATTTATATACAACATATGTATATGTATAATAATATTAATTAATAATAATAATATTTATTTATATAATAATATAAATTATATAAATAAATATAAATTAATATAGAATTTATTTTTTGTTATTAAATTATTATCATCAATTTATTAAATTTATTTCATTTCGATATATTGTGTATCGTAAATTTTATTTAAAATATATAATAAAAAAGAAAAAGGAACAAAAAAAGTGAATAACACTCGTTTAACTTATGAATTATAAAATATAATAAATAAATATTATTTAAAATAAAATTATATAAAATAATTATGAATTATCAAAAAATTAAGAAAAAAAATTAATAAAATTATTAAAAACGTTTAACTTATGAAATTATTAAAATATAAAATTATTAAAAAAATATAATCAATGATTTTCCTTTTTTATTCTTCCTCTTTTGGGTTTATTTTTTTTTTTCAAATATAAAATTATATCATACGTATAAGTGTATATAAGTATATTTGAATTGATCGGTATACTAAAAATAATCTCTAACGAGTTTTAAAATCTTCAATGTATTCTAATGATCCTATAGACAACAATAAAGGGTTGGTCACATTCGTAGGGACTACAATAGAAAGAGGGCTCGGCTTTTAAAACCTCTCCTCATCCTGAACACACGACACACATACAATAATTATCTTTCACTTATATTAGTAACGTCAAAACCTCTAAACTATTATAAACTTATATCGTTTAATTCTTATTCTCCTAATTCTAATTCGAACACAAACTTTCTTCTTTTTTTTTTTTAACTTTATTTGTTTAATATATCAATGAAATATTATTTTATTATTAAATTTAATCACGTTATCGTTTTAAACAAATTGTTTATTTATAATAATATTCATATTATTCAATTGAATGTATTTTCAAATTTAATTAAATTTATTTTATTTTATTTTTAGTATTTTATGTGCTACCTATTAATTATAACACAAATTAACATTAATATTAATTATTATTAAA
>NW_025113181.1:63182-65164 GCF_010416935.1 Polistes fuscatus | reverse complement strand
GAAGAATAAAGTCCAAGAACTATAAAGAAGGTAAAGTAGAAATAGGAATTAACGTGGAATTGTAGTACGACGGTTTATAAGTATAAAAAAAAAGAAAAGAAAAGTACGTAATAATGATAGGAAAATGGAAGAGTCATGGGAAACGGGGGTGGAGAGGGGGAGGGGATTAAACGCATACTGGTTTATACTATTGGGAACTGACCCGAGGGGCGGGGCTTTAAAAAACATGGCTTACTATTGTGTCCAACCAATGAATTATTCGTTTGTTTATATTCGGTAATTATATTTATTTTTATTAATTTATTTTATCTTTAACGTGAGATATATTTTTATAAGGATTATTATATATATAAATATAATATTGAAATGTTTTTAAATCTTATATTATATGCTTTAATAATTTACATTATATTTTGCACACTAAAATTAGTTTCTTTTTTGGCCACCAGACGTCGCGACTGAGGTTGTCAGTTCCCAATTGCATGAAAATTAATATCTAAATTTTCATGTGATTTACTGTGACAATCATTCACAGTATAATAAACTCTACTTGTGTTATTTTTACGCAAAGGTAATTTTATCATTCTCATAGTATATGTTAAAAAATATTTAATAATTTATTACATTACGCTACACACTAAAATTGGTTTATTTTTTGGCCACCAGACGTCGCGACTGAGGTGGTCAGTTCCCAATTGCTAATCTAAATTTTCATATAATTTACTGTAACAATTATTGACAGTAAAATAAACTCTACTTTTATTTTATTTTCTTACTCAGAGATAATTTTATCACTTTCATGGTATATAATGAAAATTTGTTAATAATTTACATATTATATTGTACACTAAATTTGATTTCTTTTTTGGCCACCAGACGTCGTCATAAAAGTGGTCAATTCCAAATATTATAATAAAAAAGAAAAAGTACAAAAGGCAAATTGGTATACGTTTGCGATAATCGACGTCATTGGTTAAACAGCTGAATGCACCTGCTGTATATTTGCGCATGCATCATGTTAGCTTCTTCGTCGTCGTTCACAGTGCATTACAATCGACCTGTGTGTGTGTGTGTATATGTGTTCGTATGAGTCGCGTAGATTTCGTTCCCGCTCTCGCTTTCCTTTATGCTTAATCGGAAAGTATAATTGGAAATTATACGCCGGACTAACCAACCAACAACCGAATACGCGCTTCCTTCTTCCGACATTGTATTTGTTTTTAATTTTTACCTTTCTTTTATTTTCTTATTTCATTTTTCATTATGTGATCATGTTTATGGAATTTTGAGATTTTCCTTCTTTTATTTTTTGTAGGTTAGAAAAATGTAATTTCGTTTCTAGAAATGTTTTTTTTAGCACCTTATAATATTATAAATAGTTAAAATGGCCGCCTAAATCGCGACATCTGGTGGCCAAAAATCAAACCAATTTTAGTGTGTGTAATATAATGTAAATATTATTAAATAGATTCTATAATATATATTATGTAAAAGTGATAATAATTAAATCGTAATAAATAATATTGTTTTGTATTCCTATATTTGTTTATTATTAAAAAAAAATGTTTCTTATTTTTCTTTTGCGTATAATTTTGGAATTTAATTAAATAGAAAAAGGAACGTGAGAAAAATAATAATAAAATATTACGTTGAAAATAAATATAGGAGAACAAACAACACGTTGATTTTCTTTTTTTCTTTCTTTCATTTTATTTTTACAAATTTGTAAAATTTAATTAGAAAAAGAAAAATGTAAAGTAATTTTCTTATTAACTTTTGATAAACAGCAATATTGGAATAAATGAAATTCTTTTCAACGATTTCTCTAATAGGATTTTTCCTACAATTAAATAAGAAAAATGTAGTTTGTGAGAAAAAAACAAACTCGAACACGACATTCTGTCGTCTGTGTTTTCATCGCATTTTATACATATGCATATAAATGTTATATACATTTTATATATATATATTATATCTTCGAG
>NW_025113181.1:54815-57120 GCF_010416935.1 Polistes fuscatus | reverse complement strand
TATTATTTTAATATGACAACATTAATAATTTAGTCAATAAATTATTTAAAAAAAAATAATTCATAACAAAATAGTTAACTTTATATATATGTAAATTATTTGAATATTACAAAATTAATATTTCAAAATCAATGAATTATTTTAAAACAAAAATCCATGTAAAAAAAGTAAACTATATTTATATAAATTATTTGAATATGACAAAATATTGATACTTTAAAGTCGCATAACTCGAACGTTTAGGGCGTGTCTCTTTGAAAAAAACTTTCGAGATCAGAGATAAGAAAGACCCTTACGCGTTAACCTAAATCCGATGTCTTCCAAGGTAAATTTCTCTTTCATGCGATATACGAAAGTGATGAGAAAAGAAACACAGGTATGAAGAGTTAAACGTATATGTGTACGTGTGTGAGTGTGTTAAAACCGTATTCATATATTACACATATATATTAATTTATATTTGTATTTTATATATTTATATGTTCATTTATATATGCATGTGTAGGTGTTCTCAGAATCATACTAATTCATTTCAACGTTCCCGTTATTTCGGTGAAAGTGAAAGTCACGTGGCATGCACAACTTCCTAGTTCAAATGTATATGTATATGTTTATGTGTGTATACACACACACACACACATACACGTACAATATTACAGGTACTATATTTACGTTCGATCGGTGGTTTTTTTTTTCAATGTGGCTTTTTCAAACGGATCAATTTACTTTCGACGAATCAGGATTGAAAATACATACATAAGAAATGTTTTCAAGGTTAAATTAAACAAACTTACCGAAATACGCGTTCTTACGTGAATTTAAATGTTTAAATATTTAAATGTGTTTTTTTATTGACAATCGTAATGGAAACTTCGAAAGGAAAGGTGTTTGTTATATTTTATTGAATAATTATTAATTCATTCTTTTTCTCTCTGTGAAATATCATTTCTAACGGGTGACAAAATTATTTTGCAAGACATTATTTTGTAAAGAATGTTATACTTTTAACAAATATAATTAATGAAAAATTTAATATTTTAATTTTAACTTTACGAATTTTGCACATCGTAAAAAATTCTTTTAATTAATTAAATTTAATTTTGAATACTTCATGGATGTTTTATTCATACTTAAAATAGAAATATTTTATAAGAAATTGTTTTATAAAGAATGTTACACTTTTAACACACAAATATAATTAATAATAAATTTAATATTTAAATTTAAACATTACGAATTTTATCATCAACATCGCGAATTATTTTGTTTATTAATAATAAATTTAATTTTACTTCAAGGATGTTTTATTCATATTCAAAATAGAAATATTTTATAAAAAATTGTTTTATAAAGTATGTTATACTTTTTACAAATATAATTAACAATAAATTTAATATTTAAATTTTAATATTACAAATTACACATCGTAAAAAATTCTTTTAATTAATAATCAATTTAATTTTAAATATTTCAAGGATGTTTTATTCGTATTCAAAATAGAAATATTTTATAAGAAATTGTTTTATAAAGTATGTTATACTTTTTACAAATATAATTAATAATAAATTTAATATTTGAATTTTAACATTACGAATTTTACACGTCGTAAAAAATTTTTGTAATTAATAATCAATTTAATTTTAAATACTTCAAGGATGTTTTAATCATACAAAAAATGAGATATCAAAATCAATTAAATTAATTTATCAATTAATTAACTAAGTACATTAATAGAATGCAAAGAATGAATTATATTGTTTATAGATCTGATTTCATCGATTTACGTTCTCGAAACGATTAACATTAATGAAAAGCTAATTTTTTTTATTATTTTACTTTCTTTTATTTATTTATCTAACAATAAGTTGTCAAAAAAGTTTAGAACTTCCGATAAATATTTTATAAAATTCTCATTTAATTTAATATATATACACGTTAAAAAATACATTCTGCTTTTATATCACAAAATATATTATTATTAAATAATATAATATTAATTATTAATAAAATAATTTTAAAATTAGAAGAAAATCTTGTGTAAATAATCTTTGCAAAAAAAAAAAAAGAAAATATTCATATTATATCAACACACAGCTTCTCATTTAACCTTGAGGTCAAAAATATCGATTCGATTTATCGAATAAGACGAGATGAAAATAATATGAATTATAGACATCCAGGAATATAAGGGAAAAAGAACACGAAAAGAAAATTAAATAAAAATCCGAGATTGGTAGGTTAGTTAATTTTTTTTTTTTTATATTTTCTTTACATTATTTTATATTTATAGATATGATGTTTGTAT
>NW_025113181.1:36750-40044 GCF_010416935.1 Polistes fuscatus | reverse complement strand
TTGCATATACATAAGTAGATATATATGTGTGTGTGTGTGTGTTGATATGCATATATATATATATATGTGGAAAACGTGCTTCCGCGTGGTATCCACCCCAGATACTTACAAACTCGAGTAAGTTAAGTTGAACACTCGCGTGACTGACTCTGATAGATAAATCGACCACCCAACTCCTTTCTCTCTATTTTTGTTTTGTTTGCTTTGCTTTGATTTGATTATTTGATTTGATTTGATTTGAATTGAATTGAATTGATTTGATATGATTTGATTTGATTTGATCTTATCTTTAAATTGAATTCTAACGAAATGTTTTGGAAAAATTTTAGTGATATTTATAATCCTTTTCGGTTTCTTCCGGTTTATGTATGACAAGTATGATTTGTATTATAGTGTATTATAGTTGTTAATAGGAAATTTTAACTGTAAGATTATTTATTTTTTTTTTAATATGATATAATTATATAATAGATATTTTTAATCGATAAATGCAATATAGTACAAAATTATATAAAAAGTCTAATTATATTTTTTAATTCCATATAATTATATAAAATTTCTATTAATTACTATTAGTTTAAAATGAATAAATTTGAATCGTAGAATCAATCGAAATAGAATACAATAAAAATGCAATACGATATAACTGCATTTTATTTGCCACCTGATATTATATCCTTCAATAAAATCCTAATTAAATTATGTATATAATTATATAAAAATTCATATTAATTATGATTAATTAAAGTTAATAAATTTGAATCGTAGAATCAATCGAAATCCAATACAATAAAAATGCAATACGATATAACTGCATTTTATTTGCCACCTGATATTATATCCTTCAATATAAAATCCTAATTAAATTATGTATATAATTATATAAAAATTCATATTAATTATAATTAATTAAAGTTAATAAATTTGAATCGTAGAATCAATCGAAATCCAATACAATAAAAATGCAATACGATATAACTGCATTTTATTTGCCACCTGATATTATATCCTTCAATAAAATCCTAATTAAATCATCCATATAATTATATAAAATTTATATATTATTTATCAATAATTAAAATGAATAAATTTGAATCGTAGAATCAATCGAAATCCAATACAATAAAAATGCAATACGATATAACTGCATTTTATTTGCCACCTGATATTATGTCCTTCGATAGATCGCAGAATCTCGACTCGTCCTTGACAATGTAACAAGTCGTCGTCGTTGTCGTCGTTAGTCGACGTAATACTTCGCAATCCTTTTAGGTAATCCTAACCGTTACATTCAATACAAACACGATACTTTTCTATATACTATTACAATTACAAACTCAACTCTCGTTTCATCGTAAGACATTCTTCACGAGTCTGACTGACTGACTACCTGCCTGCACGTAACGCCTAAGTATACCTAACTATACATCAATAGATATATATCTCACAGACAACATTGCTTACGATTATTTTTCACTACTACTTTATAGTACCGACGACGTTATGTATATCCGGGAACGAGGAAGAATTCACATACTTTAAAAAGATCTTTCAACGTCATCTTTGACTTTCCCCCCTTTTCGAATTCTTTCGTTCCATTCGAAATTTCTCTTTTAATTGATTTCTATCTTTTTTTGTTTCTTTTTTCTTTTTTTTTTCGAACCACCGACAAATTTCATCAATCTCAATCTCAATCGAGAAATCTCATCAAAAAATTGTATTTTTAATTTAACTCTGCAAACATTTCCGGGAGATCGTTTTGAATATTTTATACGAGAAAAGAAAGAATAATTAATGTTTCGATTAGTTTTGTATATATTTCGTATAAAGAGTAACATTTTTTTATTAGGATGATAATCGTATTGGGAAAAATTCATTCTAAATAATAATACAAGATTATAAGTTATAGAAATAATTAATGCAAAAATGATGTAAATATTTGAACAATTGTTAATTTAATTTATGGCTTAAATTTATAAATATTTTAATAATATCTATGATTAATATATTTAATCAAGATATCAAACTGATTAAATTGCTTTATTTTTTACTGAAGATAAATTTCAAATAAAACATTTAAATACGTTGAAAACTGATCACTTCAGTGACGACGTCTGGTGGCCAAAATCGAAACTAATTTTAGTATCCAGTATAATAAATTATTAAATATTTGTCAATATATATCCTACGAAAGTGATAAAATTAAAGTAAAAATAATAAAAATAATAAAAGTAGAGTTCTTTTATTGTGCTACGAATGATTATCACAGTAAAAATCATATGAACATTTAGATATTAATGTTTATACAAGTGAAAACTAACCTACCTCAGTCGCGACGTCTGGTGGCCAAAAAAGAAACTAGTGTGCAATATTAGTGTGCAATAAAATGTAAATTATTGAAGTGTATATAAGATAAAAAAGCAATTAATTATTATACTTATATACATAATATTCCTTCTTATAAATATTTCACATTAAAGATAACATAAATTAATGAAAATAAATATAATTACTAAAATGTAAACGAACGGATATTTCATTGGTTGGACACAATAGTCGGCCATGTTTTTTAAGCTCCGCCCACGAGTCAATACCCAATAGCGATAATAAATTAAAAAAAGAAACAATAAATACTAGTCGTAATATCTTATTGTTTGAATTACAGCATCGAATCCTTTCAGTAGTCGACGACAAACTGTCGAGATATTACGATGAGGGGTCTGTTGTCATTGTCGTCATGACGATGTAATTATTATGTAACGAAAGGTAAAGAGAGACGACAATCGGGCGAAAGTCGACGTTTTAAACTGACCTATGACAATGCGCTTGACCGCATTTCGTTTTGCATAGAATCGGGAGAGAAAAACATTTATCTCTGTTTTTTATACATTTAAACAAAAGAAAAAAAAAACAAAATAAACTTTATTTCTCATAGATTTTAATTAAAAGATGATTCAAATTGTCGACGACAAATAATAACGATGATAAAAATATTAAAGGAAAAAAAGAAAGAAATTTATTACCATATATTATGAAATAATGAACATTTAACAAATATTATATAATATATATTGTATAAATATAATTATTAAATAATTATAAGTTTTCAGAGAGTAGTACAGGTGGTATAACATTTGTTCGAATTCAGAGTACGAATCACTGTCTAGACAATCAAGATTTAAATAATATTATAAATATATAAATAAACAATACAATAAATTACACTAATTTTATATATATTTAACAAGTATAATATATTATATATATATTAATTTATATATTCATTCATACATA
>NW_025113181.1:24805-27207 GCF_010416935.1 Polistes fuscatus | reverse complement strand
TTTTCCTGATTTTTCTTTTTTAAATTAAAATCAAATGCTGTGTTTTATATAAACCAGTGTAAAGAAATGTTTTATTTTTACGAATTGTTTGGGAACGTATTCTTCGTCTGAGAAACAGAATTAGGTTATATTTCATATAAACTAATATAAAGAAATGTTTTTTTTCTGCACAAACCAAGCCAAATTCTATGAACAAAATTTGAGAAACACATGGTTCATTGTATTATTTTGGTTGAGTTTCTTAGAACAGAAATATATTTTTTTATACGAATTGTTTGGAAACTCTCATATAAATAAAACTCTCATAAAATTAGGTTATATTTCATATAAACGAATACAAACAAATGTTTTTTCCACACAATTTCAATTAACCTAATAAATAAGGTTATATTTCATATAAACCAACATAATCAAATGTTTTTTCCACACAATTTTATGGAAAAAAATTGAGAAAATTCATAATTTATTATATTATTTTATGCCAATTTCTTAATCTTCTATTTTTCGATAAATGAGATTTATATATATATTTTTTTCACGAATTTTTGGAAACGTTTATATCGTGTGAGAAACAAAATTAGGTTATATTTCATATAAACCAACATAATCAAATGTTTTTTCCACACAATTTTATGAAAAAAAATTGAGAAAATTCATAATTTATTATAATTATTTTATGCCAATTTCTTAATCTTCTATTTTTCGATAAATGAGATTTATATATATATTTTTTTCACGAATTTTTGGATACGTATATATCATATAAAAATAAAATTAGGTTAATATTTTGAATAAAGCAATGTAAATAAATGTTAAAAGTTCGATAATATCGAAAATAAGAATAACATTTTAGTTGAAGAAAGAAGATACTTTACATTGAATGATGTATCTCGTAAAAAACGGTTTATATATGAAATTATATATGAAAGGATAGAGAGCAGGAGTGAAAGGGAGTGCAGGGATCAACAGGTTGCTCGATCCTCTCCTTTCGTACATCGACGTCACCGTTTCTTGCTTAACCTTTGCCTACGTAGAAACCAAACGAACTACCTTTTGCACGCGTTCACATCTCTTCAACGAGTACGAGAAGTCTCGTCCTTACTACGAGAGTCCATTTTAACGCAACTTTGAATATCATTTACGAACGTTCAAACGATAATTATTAATAATTAATAATGATTAATAATGATAATATTTATATACATGCAAGACAAATCATTTATTTATATTCAAGTTTATTTTATTAAATATTATTTTGAAAAATGATTTATATATAATTAAATTATAAAAGAATTTATTTTGTTCAATAATATTGTTGAAAAAATTGTATAATTGAAAATTGAAATTAATTTTATTTAATATGTTATTTTATTCGATAATATTTAAAAAAAAAAACAAATAATTATTAAATTATAACAGTTAATTTTAGTCAATATATTATTTTGTTCAATATTATTTAAAAAAGATAAATAATTAAATTATAAAAGTTAATTTTTTATTTAATAATATTTAAAAATATAAATAATTTAAAATTGAAATTAATTTTATTTAATATATTATTTTATTCGATAATATTAAAAAAAAAAAAGACAAATAAAAAAATTAAATTATAAAAGTTAATTTTATTCAATAATATTTGAAAAAAATAAATAATTGAATTATAAAACTTAATTTTAATTAATTTAATTCATATTAATTTAATTATTATTTCATTCAATAAAATTTATACTGCAACTGTATAATAATATTATCTAATAAATCTTTTTGTTTTTTGAACAATTTTACGCCAAAGTTTATATCGATAAATAAATATTAGATATTTTACAAATACACTACACATCAAATATACAATAACACGATCAAATTAAAATAAAACAAATTATTTTACTAACGAAATAACAATGTTATTTTTTTCCTTTTCTTTTTTTTTACAATAAAATGTTTAACGTTCTAATGAAAAACTATAAATATTGAATAGTACAATTAGAACTTAAAGTTGTGATGTTTAAAAAATTCATTAATTACCGATGTTCCTTCAATTTTTACAATTATTGTATAAATATTCAATGTATACCGAGGTTACCTGATAAACACACGATCTTCAAAATATTTTTAATAACAATATTCTAATCATCGATTAAAAATATCTAATATCACTCGAATTTTTCTTTTATTCATTATTACCAATCATTATTATTACGTAAAAACAAAAAATAGAAACCAATTAGAACAAAACAATTAGAAACAGAAAATAAATTAGAATTTTGCTAAATTTTGCATTTGTTTTACTTATTACTTTTAAGAAAGAAAGAAATAATAATAGGATTTTATATGAGCACGTATTATTTCAAAGAACCGAAACTACGTCGAAGCAAGGATTAAAAATAGATTAAAACAAAAAG
>NW_025113181.1:0-2293 GCF_010416935.1 Polistes fuscatus | reverse complement strand
TTAAAAATTGAATAATAAAATAGAAAAAAGGGATTCATAGTAAATTAGTATATTGCTAATACAAATATATAAAATATTAGGGAGAAGATCATAATATAAATTGTCTGAAATGTTTCGGAGAAAAACTTTCGCTGTCAGATTGAAACCCACGTGAAATCGCATGAATTAACAAATCAATTAACAACCGATGATGATCAAGTTTTCCTTCATAACACTGCAATGAATCTCGATAAAGCATATGCCAACGGCAGACATAAGCTTGTGCAAACATGTCTGCCTATTGAAAGCAACAACGAGAATCCGAATGGGGGAGGTTAAATAAAACGTGTTTTCAGTTGACTAGGATGTCCGGGAACGAAGAACTCATTTTTACGCGTCGATGATTACTTTCCCTTCTTCTAGAATAATCCCTAAAGAAATGAACATTGTTTTTTAAACAATTATCCGGTTAAAACGATCGTTAGTTGGATAACTAAAATTAAAGAGTGGAACCACAAATTCTAATTAACTTGTGTACATATTTTTTTTTTATCAATTTGTTTGGAAATTTAATATGAAAAAGAAAAAATAAGAATAACAAACGAACAAATGTATATATATGGATAATTAGAAAATAAAATTGATGGAATTGATAGATTAAACAATTTAGATATGCAGTGTATTTGAATAACAACTGTATTATAAATATAATATGTATAAATAATAAATTTTTATCTTTTAAATCAAATAAATATGTAATAACAGAATAATATTAATAGATTTGATAATTAAAAATTTAGATTTGCAGTATTTGAATAACAATTTTATTATAAATATAATATATATAAATAATAAATATTTTTATTTTTAAAATTTAATAAATATGTAATAACAGAATAATATTATTAGATTTGATAATTAAAAATTTAGATTTGCAATATTTGAATAACAATTTTATTATAAATATAATATATATAAATAATAAATTTTTTTATATTTTAAATCAAATAAATATGTAATAACAGAATAATATTTATAGATTTGATAATTAAAAATTTAGATTTGCAGTATTTGAATAACAACTGTATTATAAATATATAAATAATAAATATTTATTTTAAAAAAAAATAATTCAAGAATCTTTTAATAATCAATCAATGAACGTATAATTAAACAACGTTTTAAACAACAACAAAAAATGTTTAAATAATATTTCTATCTTGATTTCAATTCATAAATATCCACACACACACAAGAAATATTTTAATCCTAATATAATATAAAAATAAAAAATAAAATAATTGTTTCTATTCGCGTGATAATTAACGATAAAATGATCTACATTACGAAAAGAAAGTTCGAGTTATAAATTAGGATTGTTGAAAATGTTGGATAAACATTTGAAAACACAAGCTGTGTGTTCTCGGCGACTAAATGGCACGCGAAAATACTTTAACGAATGTTGTTACCAACTGCGTAATTGCGATTAGGAAAAAAGAAAAAAAAAAAAAAATACCACGAGCAACGCGGAAAAAGATAGGTGTGTAAGTATAGCAAAACTCAAACTACTATCGTTTATCTCGATCGAAAGTAACAACTCGTATTCCGCGTAAGGACTAATGCCGACTCGTAATTCGAATCCGGAAACAAAAACGGGATTGGTTACGAATTAAAATCACTGATTCTTCCGTGATACCAATCAAAATATCTTCATTGATTTCCTGTTATCTGTAGATCGATCGAGATAAAAAAACGTAGATAAAAAACAAATAAGGAATACAAACGCATACAATTTTATATTAAATATTTGTGCATATATGAAATTAATGAAATTTTTCATATTCCAAAATGTATGATAATTTATTCAAAAAGAATTTTTAATTAAATTATATTAAACTTTCTAATAAAAAAGTAGAAACAAATGTTCATGGAGCAATATTGTATAATATTAATTAAACCTTGTTAAAAAAAAATAAACAAAAAATTCAATAATATATGTGTATATTAAATTAATCAAATTTTTTATATGATTCATAGATGAGAATTTAAACTTTCCAAAATGTATGATAATTTAATCAAACAGATCTTTCAAATAAATAATATTATACTTTCTAATATAAAAAAAAGAAACCAATGTTCATGAAGTAGTATAATATTATATAATATTAATTAAACCTGGTTAAAAGGAAACAAACACAAAATTCTGTAATATATGTGTGTATGAAATTAATCTAATTTTTATATGAACCATAGATAAGGATTTAAACTTTCCAAAATGTATAATAATTTAATCAAACAGATCTTTCAATTAAAT
>NW_025113180.1:0-81059 GCF_010416935.1 Polistes fuscatus | reverse complement strand
TTGGTTAACGTCGTAGCCTTAGCTCCTAGATAGTACAGATTTTCAAAATCGGCGCTTATAAGATGCTATCTCAGAAAAAACTAGGGAACGTTAGCGAACTAGACAACGCCTAGTGACCTGGTACCATGAAAAGTAACCCGCTTATTTACCATGAAAAGTACCCGCTTATTTCTTCGATAACGAAGGGCACTACGCTGATAGTCTTTTGTGATCTCGGTTGTGCTGACAGATAGTAATTATCACTAATTTATATTAAAGATCAGTTCCCGGTAATCGCTAGTAATACGAACATGTTATCTACCGTTAAATCAACCGTCTATAGAAACAAACAATCTTCTAGCCTTGCTTGTACACAAAAAAAAGAATAATCAAAATAATTATAGAAACTCTCGTGTATGGAAGTGAGATGAATACAGATTCGGAAGATTCGCAAAACTTGATTTCCGCTAAATCATCAAATTAAAGGGTTTAGAAAAGAGCAAAATAGGTGAACCGAAAAACGACAATAACAACTTTTCCGCACAATTACTAACAAAATTGTTTTAGGACATATCCCTAAGAAACTCCTATGATCTACTCAACGATTAAACGGAACAACAAAACATTACTAGAAAATTAGAAGAATTACCTTCAAGCCAACACAATTACGCAAACATTTGCAGACGCCACAGCAATGCATACCATAAACAAAGATCCGCAACAAGCAATTCAATCGTTACAAAACCAAATCAACTCTTTCGAAGAAGGTTACGTAATAGGAAAATCAAGGTAAACTCTACTAAGTGTAAACATATCACATTTGCATTGAGGAAAAACCAAATATACCGAACTACAACTATATAATACAGAAATTCCGCAAGTAACGACGGTCAAGAGAGAGTATTTGGGACTACATCTAAATTTCAAACTAACATTGAAAAAACATATAAATGCCAAAATTGAACGTATTCGTTTGAAAAGGAGGCAGAAAAAGAAATAACAATCTGCATATACGAAAGAAGAATTGATACATACATTGTTCCGTCATTTGTCGGAACATTTAAAAGAATTTATCGCAACGGATAATTCTGATCGTATTCACAAAGAGAAAGATACCAGAGAAAAACTTTTAAAAAAAACTAATGTGTATACTTATGTACGCACGTAAGAAGTTATAATTCTTGGCGTACCAAAACGAATATAACCTCAAAAAACTCAAAAATAACTTCAAAAAAATAACTTCAAAGAAAAAAAAAACTTAAAAAAAAAAAAAATAATAATAATATTATTATTATTATTAACATTATTAATTTTTCTTATACCTTTTTAATTTTCCTTGTTAATATATATATAAGAAAGAATAAAAAAAATCAAAATTTAGATATCAGTCCACACTAAATATAAGAGAGATATATCGAATTACTTATTTCAAAATCGTTCGTGTACTTTATATCATAGATCCTTAACACTGTTTTGTTTTAAAACTGTATTGTATTTTATATACTACTTCAGTTTATTGTTTTACACGTACCGGACTTTTCAATTTTTTGCATGTTGCACTAATTTATTAACATTTTAAAACGCAAATATTAAGTTGGAACCTCTAAAATAATTGTTGATTTTATAAGATAGCTTTGGTATCGAAATAAAGGACAATATCTCATAACGTTTATTGGACTAATTAAATAGTTTATAACTACATGTCGCTAATATTTTGTCAAATATTATCGTTTCTTTTTCGGGAATTCTTCATTTAACGTTGTAGTAGTCTAACGATTTAGCAAATTTCTCATAAATGCGCTAGAAATTATATTCTATATAAAACACAGGAAAAACAAATTTTGTAGATATTGTTAAACATATTCTCTTGACATTTTACTATTATAAATCGTTTGTATGTATCTGTGTGCCAAAAACTAATAGAAAAGAAACGAATAATAAAACTATTTAATTTGTAAAGGGATTAATCATTAACAAGCACATAAATCTTTAGAAAAATATAAAGCTTGAAAATAATGATTAATACGTAAAATAGCTTCTGCAAAATTCATAGTTAAATTTTTAACTTTTTCTATGTTCCAGATAGGATGATGCTCGCAATCTTTTTAGGTACAATTTTATTTCTATTTGGATTACATTGTTTTATAAGATATAGAAGAGTGGGAAGATATTTAAGTCTAATTCCAGGACCTCACGAATATCCGATAATTGGGAATTTGTATCACTTACAATTGAAAATGGTGAGGAATATTAAAATATTTTACTTAGGAATTATACAGTAAACTGTGATTTTTCTCAGTCGATAAAGTTGTCACTTACTAATAACTTATTTCCAATAATAGAACATTTAGTTGAGAAATTCTGGAGATTATGTAATGAGTATTATCCAATTTATAAGCTTTGGATCTTTATTTTTCCTTAGTAGTTCTACTTGATCCGGAGGACGTTCAGGTAAATTTTATTATAAATTTCATTCATTATAAAAAATACATAGTCAAATATTCTTCAAACCAGCACGAAAATTTAACATTACTTTAAAATAGCATAGCAGGATTACCTATGTATCTTTCTACTGATACATATCTAAAGTTTATTTTTAATTTTCGCTAATTAATTTTATGGAATAAAAATTCTCAGATAATGATAAAAAAAACTTGGACATTTATAAGAGTAAAATGTCTTGCTTCAAAGAATTAAATGTAAATCTAAAAATATCAATTCATATAAGTTAAAAAATATGAATTTTCATCGTAGGAACTATTAAGGAGCAATGAACATATTCAGAAAGCACTCTTTTACAAATATCTTAAGCCCTGGCTTTCCTATGGATTATTAACTAGCAGCGGTAAGTAATTTAAACGAATAAAAATAATCTTTTTATTATAAATTTAAAATAAAATATACTAAATAATAAAATGAAAAAGGGCACGTTAGTAATACGTCTATATTTGTTTGTGTCTTACAAAGAGAGTTTGTAGCACTTTTTCCTTTTTTCGACATTTCAATCCGTTTCTATTACAATTAGAGTTTTCGATTTTAATAATTATAACACATATTTCGAGACAGTTTCATCAGTACTCTATCCTCGATGTAAGCTTGCTTGGCATAGCAGCTTTTCCGGATCAGTTATTTATCTTTTAACAGTGCAAGCCAAATGTCGTAATAATCAGTAAACTGGAGATATTTCTTAATTACAATTATTACAATTTTTTTTATTTTTGTTTTTATTTATCTCCTTACTTCTTTACAATTTGTCCGTAGACATCTGGTAAATTGTTAGACAAGTAAGAAATACAGCACTTGGAAGGCATCTCCAATGAGCGAGCGTCGCTTTTGTCATTTATTTTCCGCAGATTTAATATTTTATTGGGTCTTTAGGGCTGATTCTTTTAAGCCTGTCTGAGACATCTTATATATTTTTCTGAGTTGCTACCGTTACAACTAAGGCAACTGACGTTTTCTTTTCTGTCCTTTTGGGGACAAAGTATTGTAAGACATTTCTGTGCGAATTTGACACAGGCTGGATTTAGATTTCAGTAATTTTTTATGTATCCATAAATTTAGCACCTTGTGCATTATGACATAGGTGTATTATTAGATACATATCCTTTTTATTTTTCATAGTAGTCAATTCGATAGAAAATAGTAATAGCAGCTGTTTAGTCTCGTATTTTGTTATATTATTTATTGATCTTACCTTGTGACCGAGTTTGTCTAATTCATTTATTATTTTAATTGCGTTTGATTTTAGATGACATTCTCGAACAACAATTTCGTAACACTTTTCGTTTTTTGTTGATACATGTGTTATCTTCCGTCGTAAATTTTAGTTCATTGGTTATAATTATCTTTCTGAGCGTTTCTGAAATGATAGTTTTTACTTTGACTTGGATATCATTCAGGTATTCTATTATATAATTATATTGTCCAGCAATGTTTAGAAAAAGTAAAAGAAAGAAATCACTAATTATCAAAGCCATGAGTCGGCAAAATATGCAGTAGTTTTATCGTAGGAATGAGTGAGATAGGGAAGGTTACGTAAATCAATGTACTCCAATTTACTCGTTAATGAAACAATTTGTCACGTCATAAAAACTCTCATGGAATTGAGAGAAAAGCCGATACAAATTATTGCTTTATTGCAGAAGGAAATAATATAAATAAATAGTAGTATGAAGATAGACTAGATAGAGAAAGAAATAACGCAAATACGTCTCGAGGTACCTTTTAACCTTCGTATTGCAACTGTAGCACTCAAAACACGAACCGCCCGGATATACTAGAACGAGTCTACCCACAAAAATTGGTTTTATCCAATAACTCGAGCAGAGAGTCCTTGATTTTCGCGTAGATGTATATTGGTGGTGGTTTCAATGCTTTTTCTTTTTCTAAATTGTCTTTTGTGTTTTAAGGTTCTGTTGAATAGTCGAGTAGATCGGAAATATTACTTAGGGGAATGTCTTGAAACCATTGTGTTGCAAATGATACGTAATAGTTATTGTTGTTGTTTTTCGGTCCATTAATCTTACGCTTTTTGACTTTAAAATTTTTGAAGACTTAGCGGGTTTCCAATTTTGCGAAGTTTCCGAATCCGTTTGCATATCGCCTTCTATAGACGAGTTTCTATTATCGAGTTTGATTAGCCTCTTTTGTGTATATATTAGGTTGGTTCATATGAAATGTCGGATTTTCTTTACAAGCGAACGTTTGTCTCTTGGTTTGCATTATTCTTTTGTTTTTGTACTACTTCGTTTATAGTCGTATTGTCCATTGTTAGAGTCACATTTCAACAATGCAGATTTTCTAAAAAATGTTAAATCTATAATTTTTTTAAATTTCGTAAGGATTTGAATTCAACCGATATATTCGTGCAATTTTTTTATGAGCATAAACTTGGTAATAATACTACAAAGGCTGCACGCAATATAAATCAGGCATTTGGGAAAAATACTGTTAACAAACGTTTGTTGAAAAAATTTCAGTCTGCTGAATTTTCTCTAAAAAAAAACCTCGAAAAAGTCCCGTAATGTCCATGAAAAATGATACTCTGAAAGCATTCATGGAAAAGAATCTTACTGTATCTTCGAAAAAACATGCTTCCAGAAAAAAGTCGACCATACAACAATATTGCGAAATCTTTCTGAAATTGGCAAGTTTAATAAAATTGATAAGTGAGCATCGAACGAACTAACCGAACGAAATAAGTTGGATCGGTTGAACGTATGCCTATCATTCCTAACCCGATTTTTACAAATGAATTTATATATGAAATTGTGCAGCACCCAACTTATTCACCGGATCTTTTCGCTAATAGACTTTAATTTTATCAAATATGACAGGCATCTATGCATTAAAATCTCTTTGGAAAAAGTGTATTGAGAAATAAATAGAATTTATTTTAATTAAATAAATAGATTTTTAAAAAAGACATCTAGTTTTATATATTTACTTTAAAATCCGACATTTCGTATAAACCAACCTAATACAAGGTTAGATGATCGTTTTGGTTCCATAGTCGGTTGATTTGTTTCGGTATCAGCTATTGTTCGAATAATGAAACTATGGGCGTTATTAACGATTTTAATAGGTTAAATATAGTTTATTACAATGTTCAATGAGTTAAGCCATAAACTTGCACACGCGATTAGCCAAGAGAGTGCACCGTTTTTCCTCACAAGGACATTGGTCATTTAACCCTTGTATATGCGACGTAAACTTAAGTACGTTAAACTATACCTCAACGTATATACTATTTGAATACTTGTATATACTCGAGAGCGGTATGTAGACACGTTTGTACTTAATAACGAGTAAAAAGGAAGATCCTTATAATAAAAAGAGAATAAGACGCAATTTGCCCTAAAATATTTAATAGATTAAATAATATTTTAAATATATCCTAATTTGACAGGTAAAAAATGGCACTTACGACGGAAAATGTTAACACCTGCATTTCACTTCAATATGATTAATTATTACTTTAATAATTTAAATGAGGAATCACGAAATCTTGTCGAATCTCTTAAAAAGGAGGGAGATGGAGACCCTGTTGTCAAAGATTTACGAACATTTATCAGCCAGTACACTCTCAACGCAATATGCCGTTAGTGAAAAAAACAATT
Organism: Polistes fuscatus; assembly: GCF_010416935.1. NCBI lineage: Eukaryota > Metazoa > Arthropoda > Insecta > Hymenoptera > Vespidae > Polistes > Polistes fuscatus. The sequence goes on along the minus strand of NW_025113180.1, from coordinate 74,958 downwards.
TTTTGTATACATAATTAATAATATTAGTAATGATTTTTTAATTGCCAAATCTCTTTTGTAGAAACAGCTTTCGGTACAAAATTGACAGGAAAAAGCAAGCTGGAATCTGAATATCGTAATGCGGTCCATGTTTTTAATAAAGTTGCTTCATATAGGTAATTGAATAATGTTTTGTTAAGAAACGAAGTCGATCCAATAAAGAATGTGATTTATTGTTCACTAGACTCGTAAGACCTTGGTACTTCTACGATAATATATATGCATTTACACCACGCGGTAGAGTACAAAAAAAAACGTTGAAAACCTTGCACAATTTTTCGAAAAATGTACGTCTTTCATAATAATCATTTATAAGTACGTTTTTCGAAAATATTAAGATTAGGAAAATATTACATTTATTACAGATAATTGCGGAAAGGAAACGTTTTCATAAACAAACTAATGGAAAATATTTGCAAATCTATGAGAATATTGAGGAAGAAGACACTTTTAATAAAGAGAAGGAGAAGGACGATGAAAGTATTCGCATTTTTTAAATAAGAATAAAATTAAATTAAAGAAGCAAGGTCAATAGAATTTTTATGTTACAGATAGGCAAAACAAAAAAGACTTTCTTTGCTAGATCTGCTTATAGCCGCGTTTTGGAAAGATAATCAAATAGATGAGGAAGGAATTCGTGAAGAAGTTGATACTTTCATGTTTGAAGTATGTATTTGTAAATGTATTCATTTAAGAAACAAAAGAGGAGAAAATTCTACGCAGTAACATTTTCTAGGGTCACGACACTACTGCAAGTGCACTGAACTTTGCTTTAGGTCTTTTTGCTAAGCACAAAGATATCCAGGTAATGTTTCCAGCAACAATTATCAGTAGAAATTATTAGCAAAAGAAACAATATTTTACATTTAATACATTTACAAAGAATAATCAATTACTAGTAACACTAATTTTAGTAACTTGTTTCTAATACTAATTAATAGTGATATTAACTTTAAATAAAAAGTTTCATCAGTACTCGAATTCGAGCAAAATTTATTAAAATTTACAATGTTATTAGATTTTGCGATTTAAACAGTTCATACGATGAATAATAAATGATGTATTTATTTTTAGGAAAATATAAGAGACGAGGTTAAATCGATTATGGGAGAAGATAATAATTTGACGATATCGTCGTTTCAAAAACTTTCGTATTTGGAGAGATGTTTAAAGGAATCGCTTCGTTTGTATCCAAGCGTCCATTTAATATCTCGGTATATTTCTAAGGACATGCAGCTGAGTATGAAAATAAATGCATTATGTCTTTACGTTAATTTCGTTCGTATCCTATTGATTCTTTATTTTATTCATTATGTAATCGTATTAATTTTGTAGAACATTATTTAATTCCATCTAAAACTATGTGTATTGTAAATATTTACGGCGTGCACAGAAATCCAGAATATTGGCCAAATCCAAATGTTTTCGATCCTGACAGATTTTTACCGGAAAATATTAAAGGGCGACATCCCTACTCCTACATACCATTTAGTGCGGGACCGAGAAACTGTATTGGTAAATGTTTCATGCAGAAATGAATATCTAATATTACCCTAAAATTGCTTTTTTATATTCGTCTTTTCCTCATTTTGCAGGTCAAAGATTCGCAATGCTTGAGCTTAAACTGTTTGTAGCATTTATATTGTACAATTTTAAGTTGGAACCGGTGGATGAACTAGACGACGTTACATTTTGGCAGATGCCACTCTGACCTCGTCTAAACCTCTTCGAGTAAAGTTTATACCTATTGCATAGTATATTTTATATATTGTCCTTAAAAAAATAATATAAATGCAAATACAGTTTTAGATAATTTATTCGTAATCGGTAGATATTGATAGAGAATAAAATGAAATTTTAATTTACACTGTATAAGTGGGTATATTTTAATGTTCAAAATACAACAATTTAATATTTTATAAATATATATATCTATTTGGTTGGAAACGAAATAAATACGGATTTTGTCTATAGATTATTATTAAAATAACCGCACTCACTTATAGTTGATAACCTAATATTTAAAGATCACATATGAAATAACTTTCAATTTTAACAAATTGTCATTGCGCGTAAACTAATGGGTTGAAGTAAGTAAGAGAGGTACAGTTCGATGCGTGTGCTTTGCGAATTTACCATACGCAATGAGTCACTGGTCGGGAACGCATCACACATTTGCGCTTGAGCAATATCTCAATTGCGGTAAATCGTTGGTTCGTGCGCATGGCACTTTTTAAACTCATTTTAATATTCGACGAATAAGTGATGGGCCGAGCACGCAACTTATCTGTTCATGGGTTCAAAGGTTCAAACAAATAGGGACAATGGTTAACCAGACGTATCCAGGACCACTAACATCAGTAGCGACACCAGAATGCATGGATCAAGTACAACGTGAAAATATGTGCAATCGACGTAAATCTATAAGGAAAATTGCAGCTTTTACGGTAATAAAAGAACCAACAGTGTACGTAATTATAAAAAAAGACTACAGTTTCACTATTACAAAATGCTAATCGTGTAATATCTCAACGAAAATTACAAATCCTTACGAGAAACCTCAGCGAGAACGATGTTGATACTTTTCGTTTACCACAAACCCTTGGTAACATTTTTGTTTTACTGACGAAGCAGATTTCCATATTAATGGCTATGTTAATAAGCAGAACATGAAATACAGGTGCTCCTACAACCCTGGAGAACGTCATCAAAAACGTTTAACATTTTGATGCGATATTGTTAAAGATTATTTTATGTTTGTGCATATTGCTTTGCCTGAGTTTGCGTTCTGGAAAAAATAGTAAAGAATACATCAGATAATAAGTTTAGATGATCAAAGAACAATTTTCGAAAAACGCGCGACGATGGAACACATTAAGAGAGTTCAGAGAGAATATTGAGTTGTGAAGTAGAAGGTATTTTTAAGTACTTATTGAAATATTATAATGATTGGTTGTAAGTTGAAATAGCAAAAACTTTAACTGATACTTATCCGGCGATTGCATTTCAAGACTTAATTAATATTTATTTGAAAATATTAATAATTGAACTGTGCGAATCATACAAAAGTCAAACACAGTTGTATTTGCCAAAATTCCTCCAACATGGAGTCTTCCGGCGATTGGATTAAGCTAATTATGAGGAGGGTGAAAAGGTGAATTAGAATAAAATAAAACACGTTGTTGAGCCAATAAGTACAATGCTTTATTGGTTCGTCAGGGAAAAAGCCTTGCGGCAAAAAACCCTGGTTGTTATCAATACAATGGACGACGATGGATCACGGACTTTGTCCGTGATCAACTTCTCGTCACGATTAACCCGGATGGGTAATCACGTTGAAAGAAATAGAAATTATATCTCTCACCGTTAATTATCGCCTCTACTTCTCGATTGTGGTGAATATATAAATATCACCTTAATTTTCGCCTCTACTTCTCGATTATTGTGGTTATAACATCGCTCCTGCGATCCACAACTGGTGTTATAATACCTGTAAGACGTATTCTTCTTAATGTTGCGTCGGTACGCAACTACATAAGAAGTCGGCATAGCATAGATTTCGATATCATGAAAATCACGAACAACGTATAAAGGCTCATATTTAAAAAACTATAGATATATCGAATAGAGGGCTATCTGAGGTATCGGTGCAACGGTCCTTTCGTGCTTCAGACCAATTGGGTCGGTGTTTACTTACTAAGTAAACACTCGGCGCCGTCGTGTCGGGTGAATTTCTTTATTTCAATGCGTTCCTACTGATGCGTCATCTCCACGTCTACGGCCGTTATACATTTTATTCGTGCGAGACTATAACATAAAGATTGCTTTTTTTCTATTGGCTAATGGGCGCAGAGAAGGGATGACGAGCATTCCCTAAATATAAGAGGCCGTGCCGCCCCGCACCTCATTATTATAAGAATATACATCCTAACGAATTATTCAATATATCGTAATCGAACGATACAGAAGATCACGACAGAACGAAAGAACTTAACGAAACCGAAGCCAGCGCATCGTAGGATTCCGACAACAGCGAAATACAACGCAGCAACAATCGAGAACATGAACATCACAGCATCTTCACGATAAATAAAAAGCGTATTACCGATCAAGGGCACCGGTACCTGAACAGATAAACTCTTTGTCTTTCTATGATCCTCTCGCTCGTTGTCTCCGATTATTTTTTTTCCAAGTGTCCTCGTAGGCGTCCAGCGGTAGAATAGCCTGAATGTCTTTGGTAATGGGCCCTGCAGGGTGCACTCACTCGGAGGTCGAGTGGTAGGGTTATGGATGCTAGTTACTAGTTACTAGTAACTCTCTATCGATTGGTGCGCGCACAATAAATCTCGTTTTTTAGTTACAATCGATTTTCGGCTACGATCGATTCCGATCGTACAACAGTTACAAGGAATAAGCAAGATATGAATTTGTTAAAAGGTAAAAATAATAATTTTGCATCTGTAAGAAATAAATATTACAATTCTCTTGAAAAATATTTATTCAAAGCATTAAAAAACTTATTCTCTCCGCATAGATGATCAATCATTTTACTGGAAGAGACAGGGCATTATTTTCAACAACGGTTAGAAGAAGCCGACGATACTGAAATTATGAAAAAGTATTGAAGACACCGTCTTCTTTTTATTCACACTGGGAAAAAGTCATGTACATTAATATTCTATCAGAAAAATTCGAAAATGAATACATCTTAGTTATTTATAAATTATTTTCTACAATAATTCTTATTAAACTATAATCTCTAGCAGCTTTTTGACCAGTATAAGTATACATTTAAATTTTTGTTTCAGTTTTTGAGATTTCTAAAACTAATTCAGAAAAGTGTAATGGCTATTACTATCATTGTAAAAATGTATCTAAAAGGAAGTTTCCATCACAAGCAAACGTGGAACATTGTAAGGCATATAGGTTGCGAAAATAATTCTTTTGTTACGCTAAAGAATTATAATTTCTTACGTGCGTTAAAAGTACACAAACTAGTTTTTTTTGTTTCTTTGGATGATCCAGTAAGATGTTCTAATGGTCACTGCAAAGCACAATTTGCGAAACGGAGTCTAACAAAGATGGCGATAGGTTTATAAATTATTAATATTTTTTTTTTAAATTTTGTAGAATTGAAGTCAAATTAAATAAAAAATAATTTATTATTATTTTAATTTTATAATAATTTACCTGAATATTATCTGGATCAAATAAAGTTATCGAAGAAATAAAGAAGCTCCAGACCTTGTGAATTGGATAATATTTATTACTTATTCTCCAGAATTTCTTAAGTAAATGTTCTGTATTATTGGAAAAAGAATTATTATTAAGTGAAAACTTTATATGGACTGGAAAAAATCACAGTTTTCAGTATAATTTCTAAATAAAAATATTATAATATTCCTTACACCAACGTCAATTGAAAATGATACATATTTTAAATTATCGGATATTTGTGGGGTCCTGAAATAAGATTTAAAAGTCTTCACATTCTTCGTTCAATCGTTAGTAAATACGGACGTGTTTATTTACCGCTCCTGAGAATATAAGTATTTAAATAATAATTACGTTGAGATACAGTGTAACGTACGTTTGTTTTACATCGCAGACACAAGGGTAAAGTGACCAGTCTCCTAGCGATGTAATACTGCAACCACACGAATAACCGCGTGTTCAAGCCTATGGCAAAAAGGCTTTGACCATGGAAATTAACAACACCCCATCTCTTAAAATAGTTAATAACGGCAGCAGTTATATTATTCGAACAAGAGCTAATACCGAAATAGGAAAACCGTCGATGGAAAAAACAATACTCTAACCTTGCTCGTACAGAAAAGAGAATAATCAAAATAGATAATAGAAACTCGTGTATGGAAAGTGAGATTGATACAGACTCGGAAGATTCGCAAAACTGGATTCTCGCTAAATCAACCAAATTACAGGGTTTAAAAAAGCGGAAGATGGATGAACCAAAAAAAAACAATAATAACTCTTCCGCACAATTACTAACCAAATGGCTTCAAGACATACCCGTTAGCAGCTCATATGATCTACTCGATAAGTCAACAGAACCATAAAATACTACAGAAAAATTGGAAGGAAAAAAAGCAGTAAAACCACCACCAATATACATCGACGGGGAAATCATCGACCCTCTGCTCGAGTTACTGGATGAAATAACTGGACAAAATAACTATGTAATAAAACAACTTAAAGCAACCAAGTGAAAGTACAAACTACCACACCAGATACGTTCAGAAAGATAATAAATGCACTAAAAACTAAAATCGCGGGATACCACACATATCAAGAAAAAAACGAGAAGAGCTATAAAATCGTTATTCGAGGACTTTATCCCAAGTCCAACATAATTAAAATAAAAAATGAAATAAACAAAACTGGTCACAAGGTAAGATCAATAAATAATATAACAAAATTCGTTTCAACGAAGACGACTTGAACGACAACGGAGACACGCTGATTAATTTCTGCGCCATGAATGAGCTACAGATCAACAACACATTTTATCCTCATAAACCATAGCATAAATTCACCCTCGAAAACACTAGAGGATAAAAATCAACAATAGACTACATAATAGCCAATAGGAATATATACCCCACAAAAATACTGTACGTCAAAGTGCCAATACGATCTGCAAACACGGGAACAAACCAAAACCTGGTTCTTGCGAAAATAAGGAAAAACACGCTTAACATCAAAATTAAATCAAACAGGAAAACATTAGAAAAACTAAACATAGAACTGTTAAACGATGAATCAATAAGAGACTTGTACCAAAGACGACCACGATACAGCACGAGCCTAGAAAATTTTTGTAATTCGTTTTGTTAGTTTCGGTAATAAAATTATATCGGGATACTTTACATAAGCCTTCGGCAAAAGAAATATTGAACGTAATAAGTAAAAAAAAAAAGAAAAGAGAAAACATTCTCGAACTAAGCACTACTATTTTCTCTAAACGAATAACAAATTTAATACTGAACGTTGAAAGCACGTACGTTAATTGTTATTCGATATTAGGTAGTAATATCTTTAACAAAAAAAAATGTTTATTATTTCAATGCAATGATTATTGTATTTTAAAAATTGGTTTTTTACATTTTTTTCTCTTGCAACAATATAATTTTTATATTTAATATTATATCGAAATGTATAATTTACAAATTACAAATATAATAGAAACCGTACTTTTAATATTTATTTTTTCTTTCAATTTTTAATTTAACATTTATTCTCCACTTATGTTACATTATTTATAATTTTATAATTATTATAAGTTATTCAACCTTAATAACTTTTCGACATTCAAAGCGATGATCTGGTTTGTATCCTTCAGGACACTTTCGTGTTGGAGGATTAATGATCGAGCCTTTAGGTTCTGCAGAGCTCGAACCAATAGCATAACCTTGAACCGTTTTTGTCGACAAAATGATCCATATTAAAAATACGCAAATTATTGAGAGCTGTTGGTAATAGGAGTAATAGTACACACGACGTTACGTTTGCTTCGTTCTGCGATTGGCCAACTCCGTATTAATTTGTATTAGGACTCCCTTCTGACGCCTTCTATGTTCTGTTACGTGGTTACATTTCGTCTGTTTCCACTCTAATACCGTCCGTCGCCGTAGCAACACGTTGTGCAGAGACGAATGCAGAACCCGAAAAGCAAACGAACCGCTGGAAGCGAACGGCACGGTGAGCGTGTATTGTGCGCGGTTGCCAAATCACAGAAGGGATTACGCACAGAGGAGAATATGTTCGCGGCAACATGGTCTCTAAATAGCAGTGCAACGTCGCACCTTTGCAGACGGCTACGAGACTTTACTGAAGTGAACGATAGGAAGGCACGGCATATAATCCACTCGGCTAAGAAAAAATACAGGGTTTATTTACGACTTCCAAAAAAAATTGCCCAGAAATTAAAAATTTTTTTTTAATATTCAGAAAAATATGTAGATCATTTTCACAGAAAAAAATCGCAGAAATTTAATCGTTTACGAAATAGCTATTTTGCAAGTAGCTTTAGATTAAAATATCTCAATAACTAATAAAAAGTAGTCGAGACATGCTGCGTATGAAATTTAGAGAAAAGAATAACAAATCGAACGAGTAAAACCCGATTCCTCAACGACTAATAGTTTACGAGTTATGAATTTTTTAATGAAAAATATAGGCGCCGAGCGCGAGCGCTTGTAAACAAATAGCTCTAACTCAGCGAAAGATCCATTAATTAGAAATTTTCTTTTTTAAATTGTAACTTTAATCTAGGTCTATAATGAAAAAGCTCAAAAAAGCTCAAAAAAATTTGTTGCAATTTTTATCAAAAAACGAATTTTAGTTTTTTGTTATTAAAGGAGTCAATATTGAAAAATAAATTTTTTTTAATATTGACAGATTCCATAAACCAAAATGCGTAAGGCTAGCTAAAAATTAAATATAAAAAAATTTTTTGCCATTTTTATCAGAAAACGAATTTTAGTTTTTTGGCATTAAAAAATAGTCAATATTGAAAAATAAATTTTTTTAATATTGACAGATTCCATAAACCAAAATTCGTAAAGCTAGCTAAAAATTAAATATAAAAAATTTTTTTTGAATGGAAAAAAGCAGTTTTAATATATTCAATTTTTTCGTTACTTACTCTGAAGCCAATGGGTAAGACAAAGGTCACACTCTTCGGATCTTTCATATGCTGCACAGCGCATGCACGAATCCCCACTAGTGGTAATAAACGAGATTAGAGGCAGTGAACCTGCATTTCTTTTTTTCTTAGTTTTTAAACAATAAGTGAATTAATAAAAAAAAAATCGGTACCACAATATAGGTATTAAACGACTCGGAATTTCATTAATCGGAAAAATACATTATCGTATGGTTAACTTTTTTTCAAAAAATATTAATATTTTTTATAAACAACGAGTTAATTCATGAAGAAAAATTTATGAAAGCCATCCAGGTATTCACGTATAGAAGAATCTTGATTTTAAATATTGCATTTATTATTTTGATACGTACATACCTTGCTTGGAAAAAACTGTAATGTTATTTTTAATAACTATATTATAAATAATTGCATATTCAACCTATTCTAATAGCACTAATTGTGCTTAATGTTATTTAATGTAACTTACTACCAATATTCGAAGTCGATTTTATACAGTTATGTTCAAACATTTTTTTGCATTAATTGATTTAATACATTACATCGCAGATAAATTCCTAAAATATTTGCACAAATCTAGAGGATTCGAAATAAATAATTTGTTGATGAAATTTACTATTTAGTTGACTTCGGAAATTTTACAGTATATATTAATATGTAATATTATTATGTTATTTAATAATCATCTGAGGCAAATAATAGGGGAAGAAGAAATTCATAAGAGTCAATTTATTTTAACCCCTTGAACTATTTTGACGAGTCTGACTCGTGATGAAAATTTTAAGCCAAACATGGATGTTACGAGTCGGGCTCGTTGTTCAGTTCCAGATCAAACATGAATATCACGAGCCTGACTCGTACTCGACATCTCATGCCGAACATGAATATCACGAGTCCGACTCGTACTCGACATCTTGCGTTCGGTCGTGAAAATAGGTTTCAAATTTCGGCACGCGCGCTCCGCCGCTCGCCATTCACCGCGATGATCGAGGCAGCCGCGTTTGGCCTGGCATTTCCTGAGGTTCCGAATACTGCAAGTGGTTAATTTGAGTTTTTATCTTATTTATTTTTTGTTTACAACCATGACGGCCCAGCTAAATTTTTGTATACGACTTGAGTTCTTTCAACTACTAGTTCGTCTACTGATTGAGATAGTACTGGAAAACCATTTTCCCAATCATTGTCATCTTCATTGATTATTGGCAAATCCGGTGTTTCCATGATTTTATTCGTGCATAAATCTTTTGCAAAAATGCGAACATAGAAGTTCAGATTTTATACACGAACTGGTCTTCCTTTTGCGACCTTTTTTACAGGAGCAAACAATTAAATTCAACGAATCCTCCAGGACAGGTGGTAACAACGTTGTTGTTGGTAAAAGAAGAGTTTACCAGCTATGTGCCAACCCCATAACACTGATGGAAGAACATTATTCTGCTACCGTTGAATTAGCCAGTATATTCGATTGGTATGATTGGTTGCTGCTGCAGATATTGGTGTCAATGAAGCAATGTTGAAGCTGGTTTTCCGTAACGCTTTCAGGACTGCCAAATATTTTTTGCACCTTAACTCATTAAGATTCTTTATTTAGCCATTATAAGCTATCATTATGATTTTTTCTACTGCTGATGTTATTTATGTAATATTTTCCGATGAATTCGACAATGTCAACACGTGGAGATACTTGGATACTTCTTCCTGTTGCCGAAGAAATCTTCTTAAGCAGATATTCTTCGAAACTTTGAAAAAACTTGATGTTACATCACAACCTGTAATTGCTCTGATTACGACGTGTAAATTGAATATAATAATTGGTATTCCTTTTGAATCGTAGATGTTGAATAACATTTCTTACCCACCGGCGTGTAAAAATAAATATTATTTTCGATTGGATCAAACGCGTCAAGTAAGCATAAGGCATCAACATTATGGTTGATTACAGTGACGATTTTTTCACGAGATTTGATTACAGATGCATCAACCATTCTTCTATTAAGATTATCAAAATTGATATCGGAGATGAACACAGTTCATGTGCAAAGTATATTGGATATTTACTTTGATCTGGATCAGATTTTTCAAATCGATTAAATAAAACTTTTTCATCTGAATTTGTTTTGCTTGAAATTTGAAATTTGCTTTGTTCTTATTTTTATAGAGCTACAAGACACTGATAATGGTATCACTTACAAATTTTTGGTAAACTTAATAATACCAAAATCTTTTTTCTTAGAATACTGTGCTACCATCCGATTCATTTGAATAATGTGGAATTATTTTATTGTACGATTGAAGGCAATTGTATTTTGCATTGTAACAATTGACATCATGACTTCCGGAAGATACTTCTGCTAACAATGACATGATCTGATCAGCTGTCAGAAATGGTGGATGTTCTTCAAACCATTGTTTTAATACTTTTAGATCTTTTAAATCTCAAGATATATTATGATCACGTAAATCCTTGTGCTCCTCGCTGTAAGTACTTTCTATTTGGCAATATTGTTCCAAATCATCAATTATGTATGCTGTAGAATTAAACATATTGAGCTAAGATGCTGCGACGCTTTCAGTTACACCTGGTCAGTGAACTAAACCCCCTATACAATGGATTGATCGCATCATAGTTTGTTCTACGACCTTATCAGGACTCACTTCACTGAAAAATTTATTAGTACGCCATGGTAAATGGTATGTTCGAAGCACATGGTAAAGTATCCATTGTTAAGATAGTGTTCATATTCTTTCGGTGAATACGTTTTTTCTTCCAGATCCAAGTTTTCTTGCACATAATAATATATAAATTTGCAAAAAATAATAAATAAATGGGCACTTTTGGCGTAATTAAAATGATTGAAGGCGTGAAAGAATGGTATTAATGAATTAATTATGAATTATATAATATATTAATGAATTTTGAAATTAAGAATAGCATTTCAATAATTGTTTATACGTGTAAATTAAAATAATCAGTACTTTCAACATGGAGAAAACGTCTAAACAAAAAAACCATTTTAATGTATTAGATTCATACTACTGAAGTTTTAACTCTTTCCACTACAACATTCATATGTAATCTAACGGTATCAACGAGTTTAATCACTGTTGAGTTTGTTTTAAACTTTTCGAGAATCGTCTGCTCATCTGGTTCAGTTTTGAGTCCGCTTGAGTTAGGTTCAATGACTAAAAGTTATTCATACATTAGTTGAACGGATACTTAATTAAAGAGAATTTTTTTTCAACTCTCCCATTCTGTAACAGCTGGCATTAATCACGTGACGTGAAGGACAACAGGGCTTAAAAGAGTAATCATAATAGTTTCAGGTATAGTTTTAAAACTGTACACGTTACAAAATCCGGACCGGTGTACGCGTGAATATCGGGCTGAAGGAAAAAGGTGAAGAAAAATAAAAACTAAGACCACTAATAAACACTCGCTGGAGCGCCAAATTTGAAAAATAATTTTAATGTATAAAAAGAAATAAATAATTTTAATGCATGCAATTGTATAACAAATAATGTTTTAAAGCTTTATTCTCAAAATTGGCTGGGCATTTGACGAAAATATTTTACCACAATAACACCTTAAAAGTATACTACTAATATACCAAAGCTCGTTAAAATCCGTTGGTATCCCAGTGTAAGGTTCCCTTGTGAGATCTGTAGAAAAATAACGGAAATATTGAAGTCATCTAACGCTAGTTTTCATACATGTGGGATTAGAATAAATATAGAAGCAAGAGGCGTTGAAATATGAATATTCAAAAATAATCGACTATCAGAAAAAAGTTGTTTTTCGGTTAGGTATAGGTATAAGAATTGTTTTCCTTTATTATTGTAGTATGAAGGGAATGAGAGAGTATGTATGTATGTATGTATTTAGCGTGGATGTGGGAAGACAAAAGGAGGAAAGGATATAAGGTGGGAGAATAGGCAGAGGAGTACGAGTTGGACGAGTGTAATCTGAGTATATTGATGAGTTTAATGAGTATGAGTTTGATGAGTTTGACGAATGTATTAACGAGTGTAAAGAGTATCATTCATATAAAGTAAGAGTTTAAAGAGTAGAGTAACAATATCAGAGTAAAGAGTAAATTAGAGTATCAGTAGGTTAAAAAACTATTTCCTACATACATGTGGGAAGGGAAATTAGACAAAGGGGCTATGAATTAAGATATGAATATTCGAGAACGATCATTGCTAAACATATCCGTATTTCAAGGAAAAACAAAGTTGTTTGTCAGTTAGGAAGGGATAGAAAAAATTTAAGAAGAAACGTTAAGATAGGAATATTGGGGAACGATCGTTGCTAAATATATACGCCTTTAGAGTAAGAAAAAAGTTGTTGTTCAGTATGAATGTTCGAGAACGATCGTTACTAAATATTCGAATAAGTGAAAAGACATAAGAAATATCGCCCTTTATTGTGATGGTGTGAGGGAAATGAGATAGTATGAGTGAGTACGTTGCTATGTAAGTTAGTCATCGTATAGCCTTTAAGAAGCAAACAGCTATTATTGCATTTACATGGAAACATTCTATTCATCTTTGTATTGGAATCCTACATATGGGGGCCCCTCCGGGATTAAAAGAGAATAGATTTCATGTGTGCAATAAAAAGTCGTATAAAGTCGTATAAAGTCGTGTGAAGTTGCATAAAGTTGTATCAAGTCGAAAGTTGCGTTACAATTACCAGCAGGGTGAATCCGATTCTAAGTTGATTAAGAGTGTTGCGCGAGGAAAGTTGACCACGCGTGAATACTAAAGTAAAGTTGTGAAGTATCGGTAGTGTTGGTGTAACGGTGATATAGGAGGACGATAAAGAAACATTAAGATTAAGAAAAGTAGCTGTTTGAACGATGGCTCAATTAAAGGTAACACTCGAAACAAGTGCGGATGAGCAGGAAGTTGGACGTGAGGAATTGAACGAAAAGGCCGTTCAAAACACGCCACTAAGAAGACGAGTTGAAGAACGAAAGCGTCAAGGTAAAGCAGTCGAGGAAGAAGCCGTCATTTACACCTATGAGCAGATTGACTCCATGAAATTAAGGGAGTTAAAAGAAGCGGCGAAGAAGTTAAGGTTATCCACAGTCGGAAATAAGCAGGCGTTAAGAAATCGCTTGAAAGATGAAGAAAGCGAAGACGAAGAAAGCGAAGACGAAGAAAGTGAAGAAGAAGAAGAAGAAAGAGACGAAGGCAAACGAGAAGAAGAATCACAGAGAGGTGGACAACGCGGGGAAGAGGAGCGGTTAGCGTTGTTACGCAACAACTCGCTTCGTTTTCCATAAAGGATGTGGAAGGAAGCCTATCATATTTCAACGGAGAGGATAAGCTACTGATAGATCATTGGATCCACGATTTTGAAGATACCAGCGTATTGTTGGGATGGAATGATTTGCAGAAGTTTATCTACGGGAAACGTATGTTAAAAGGAGCGGCAAGACAATTTATATCGTTCGAAAGAGAAATTAAATCATGGGACAGCTTAAAGCGTAGTTTGATTAGGGAATTTCAGGTAAAGGTAAATTCAGCCACGATTCATAAGCAGTTGTCCAAGCGTAGACAACAACCAGGCGAAAGTAGTCGTTTGTACATTTATAGTATGCAAGAAATCGCGAATCAAGGCAACATCGAAGAAGACGCCCTTATACAGTACATAGCGGATGGTTTGTTAGGCGAGCGTCGCGATAAGGCAGTATTGTACGGATCCCGAACGCTCACAGAATTTAAAAATAATATTCAAATATTTGATAATCTTAAAGAAAGTAACGTACAAGGAACGCGATTTAGAAAAGATAAACAAGGAAACGTAGCGTCGACATGTATCGGTAGATCTCCGGCGATAAAGAAAGACCATTGTTACGGGTGCGGTTCGGAAGCACATAGTTATCGTTTCTGTCCAGACAAAGAAAAAGGTCTCAAATGTTTTAAATGTAATAATTTCGGTCACATAGCGAGTCATTGTAATAAATCACAGCAGCCGTCGGAAAATAAAGCAAGTATCAATTGTGTTCAATCTACTACGGATAGAGTTGCGATCAGGATTAATGGTTTGTTAGCATATGCGTTATTAGATACGGGCAGCGAAGTAAGCATTATAAATTCAGAGCTATATAATAAATTAGGAAGACCAAGATTATATGAAACCACTCGACGATTGGCAGGGTTTGGTAATGCGATAACGAAGCCAATAGGGAGATGTGAGGTGAATATCGATATCGAAGACGGTAGATATAAAACGGATGTATTTGTAGTAAGTCAGTCAGATATGAGATACGAAGTTCTTTTAGGAAGAGAGTTGCTGAAAGAGTTAGACGTTCGTATAAATAAAGGGCGAGTAGAAATAAGACGACCAGACAAAAGACTCAGCGAGGAGATAAGCGAGGGATCGGTAAAATCGAGCGACTATGGTTATGTTGAGCGACGGACGGATACAGACGATATAAATGCAAATAAAGAAGTAGAAGATATAAAGGCGATAATGGAAATAAAATATGTAGATACGGATGAAATAGACGTAAAAGAACCGTACAAGGTGCGCATAAAAGAATTAATACAAAATTATAAGCCAAATACTAAACCAGACGCGCGAACAGAGACAAAAATAAAGTTGACGGATAATATTCCAGTTTGTTCTAAGCCGAGGAGATTAGCTCCGAAAGAGAAAAAAATAGTTACGCAACAATTAGACGAATGGTTGGACGAGGGAATAATTCAACCCAGTACAAGTGAATATAGTAGTCCGGTAGTAGTGGTACCTAAGAAGGACGGAACTTACAGAGTTTGTATTGATTACCGTAAATTAAATGCAAAGGTGGTAAGAGATCGATTTCCAATGCCATTGATCGAAGACTGTCTCGATGCGTTGACACAGGGAGTGGTATTTTCGACAATTGATCTTAAGAACGGGTTTTTTCATGTCAAGATTGAGGAAGATAGCCGTAAATTAACTTCGTTTGTTACTCCAGACGGGCAATTTGAGTTTCTTAGAACACCTTTTGGGTTATGTAGCAGTCCCGCCAGTTTTTTAAGATTTATTGATGAGGTTTTTGGCGATTTGGTAAGGAAGAAAATAGTGTTAACATACATGGACGATCTTATTATCCCAGGTATCAATTATGAAGATGCGTGTAGAAAGTTGGAAATAACGTTAACGGTAGCAGCTCAGAACGGGTTAATTATAAATTGGAAGAAGTGCAAGTTCCTTCGGGAGGAAATTGAGTTCTTAGGACATGTGGTGTGGAATGGGAGTATTCGGCCATCACCCACGAAAATAAAAGCGGTACAGCGGTTTCCGGAACCGAAGAATAGAAAACATATTCAAAGTTTCTTAGGTCTGACAGGATATTTTCGTAAATTTATTAAGGATTACGCTAAGATAGCAAGACCATTATCAGATTTGTTAAAGACAGGTAAGGCATTTGTCTTTGATACCGTTGAAAGAGAGTCGTATTCGCGATTAAAGTATTTTTTGTCTCAAGAGCCGGTGCTTCGTATTTATGACCCCGGAGCAATGACGGAATTGCATACTGATGCAAGTATAGACGGGTTTGGCGCCGTATTATTGCAAAAATACGACAACGAAAATAATTACCATCCGGTTCATTACATGAGTTATAAAACGTCGGAAGCAGAGAGGAAGTACCATTCGTATGAATTAGAAGTCCTAGCGATAATTAAAGCAGTTCAGAAGTTTAGAGTCTATTTGTTAGGAATAAGATTTAAGTTAGTTACGGATAAGTAAATAAGTGAAACAATGTCGTTCTAAAAAGCGTCGAGTCATCGCAAATAAAAACCGAGTAAAACTTTAAACTTGGCATAATTTTTAATCTTAAAAATAATACTTACGCGATTGAGTTTAAATCGTGACGCAAAAATTTTTGGCAATTAATATTGTAAATATATTATAGTTTGTTAGTTATTGAATATTACATGTTTTTCAAAAAATAAAAATAAAAATAAATTTTTACATTTTTTTCTCTTGCTACTTAAAATTTTTCTACTTAGAATTATATCAAAATATATAACTTAAAAATTACAAATATAATAGCAACGGTTCTTTTAATATTTCTTTTTTCTTTCAAATTTTAATTTAACATTTATTCTTCACTTATGTTACATTTTTTATAATTTTATTTATTTTATACATATATTAATTTGATATATAGTATTGGAATAATACTTTTATATTAATATAAATTTTTCAATTCCTAAATTTATCAAGTAACAACTAGACATCTCTTTCCAACAAGTATTTTGCCAGGAGGGTAATGTATTGGAATACTGATTATGCTTGCTGTAGGTTCTGCGAATCTCCAATCATGCAGAACAGTGAACCGTGTTTGTTGAAAAAATGATGAGCATTAAAAATACGCAAACTATTAAAAGAATACGCACGTTGATTATTTTCCTAAAAAATTCAAAAAAACCAATATTTTTATTTCAGAAAAAATTATTCACTTTTTGTTTCATCTTTAAAATATTATTAAATTAATCAGTTAATTCTCGAGTGACGTAAGAAAAGTTTAATGAAATCATTTAATTTTCGTTATTAGCATTAAATTACTGCGATACTTACGTAGACTAAGATGGTCCAAAAGTTCAGAAAATTCGAAATTATTCTTTCTTCTTTTTTAATAGCTAAATGATTTTTTCTAAATCGATGCAGTTGTGTTGCTCGAATATCTGCTTTTGCACTATTCAAACATCGTATTTATATCTTAGAAAGTACAATATTATTGTATTGTTTAAGGCGTAATCTTGTGTTGAACAAAACGTTAAATTTATATTTAAAATTTTACGCGGTTCCAATTTTTCGTAGCACTTTTTTTATTTTTATTAAAATTTTTTTTTCATTATACGAATTTCCTTGAAAATATTAGTTTCATTACCGACACGTTGTAATTTTG
This sequence comes from Polistes fuscatus, assembly GCF_010416935.1. Taxonomy (NCBI): domain Eukaryota; kingdom Metazoa; phylum Arthropoda; class Insecta; order Hymenoptera; family Vespidae; genus Polistes; species Polistes fuscatus. The sequence goes on along the minus strand of NW_025113180.1, from coordinate 57,324 downwards.
ACTATCAAATATTAAAATTTTCAATGATTCATCATTTCTCGCTTTGTTATTTCTATAAACATTATACTTTGTTAAGAAAAATATGTTCCGGAACTGATAAGATTAAAAATAATCTGAAGAAAATATTATTTCATTTTCATTCCTCTAATTTTTATTCTCTTAAATTGTTTTACGAAAAAAAAAATCATTCGAAATAATGAAATTACATTTATTTAATTCAGACAAACAAAATTTGATATGTAATAGATCATTATGTAATAATAAAAATAATAATAATAACACACGTAGGGTAGGTCAGTAATAATACCACTCAGTAATCCCTATTTGTCGTAAAAAGCGACAAAAAAGATAACTTACAAAGGAGGGGATATAAATATTATTAAACATTTAAACTTTCACCAAGTGTACACCTAGTACAATTTTTCTATATCCGAACGAATATGATCATTAGTATTTAGATATTGTTTTCTTTTTCTTCTTCTTTTAATTACATTTCTATCTCTCTTTTATTTAATCTACATATATATATTGTTTATTTTTATTATTATTTTTTGAAAAACACGCAATATTCAATAACTAACAAACTATAATATATTTACAATATTAATTGCCAGTAATTTTCGCGTGACGAAATAAACTCAATCGTGTAAGTGCTATTTTTAAGATTAAAAATTACGCAAAGCTTAAAATTTTACTCGGTTTTTATTTGCGATGACCGGACGCTTTTTAGAACGACCTTGTTTCTCTTATTCCACGTGTGTCCAATTTTTTATTTGTTTTTTATTTCAATTTAAACTTTAAATTTAAATCGGAATTAGTTTTAATCAGATTTCAATTGGAAATTTACTATTACAAAACTTGAGATCCATTGTTGTAAGAGTTAGTTGTGTAATCAAATATAAATATAAAAGAAAAAATTCAATTAAAAATAATATCGAAAAATTAATCGCTAGAATGTCAAGAATATGTTGTACCATCAAAATTTTTATTAAAATATAAAAATTATATATATATATATATATTGTAACGTTTCGCCACGCTTATAATTTCTGGATATTATTTTTTTCCTTTTGCATTACGTAATCTTTTTCGATACTTTTCAACTATTTGACATATCAGGAAACCCCCTCCCTGTTTCCTGCACGTGTGCGACCCGTTTGTCCTCTACGGTGCATGTTCTTCTATTTTCTTTGCACATTCCTATTTGCTTGTGCTGTCATCATCATTATTTCCGTCCAATCCGAGGCTTTATTGCTAATTCCAGGAGCATTTTTATTGTTCTTTACCGAGGGTAGGTTTCTAGCCTCGCCTCTGAAATCTCCTCCTTTGTCTGGGCTTGGGACCAGCTAAGAATTAACTAGGAGTTATTAACTAGGTATTAACGGAGAGTCTTGACGTCAACGGCACATCAACGGTTTTTTCTCAAGCGGGTCACCCATCCAAGCACTAATTGTGCTCAGCGCTGCTTAACTTACATGATCGAGCGGAAGCTAGTGCTGTCACCGCGCCATGGCCGTCGAATATTTTTTTTTTTTATTTATGGCAACAACACACGGTGTTCCCAAGCGGTCATCAATCGAACTACTAACCTTGCTAAACGATGCTTGACTTTAGTGATCGGACTAGAACTAGTACTCTCAGCGCGGTAATGCTGTTGACTATCTGAAAGTAATCTCTCAAACACAAGCAGTTCCGTCAGATTATTTATAAAAACAACGGCCGTTAGTTTTTCGTGCTTTAATTTCGTCGCTCCCGAATAACTCGTCGGATTGTAATGTATTACACACAGATTGCGGATGAATTAATATAATCTTATCGATCGTGTTTTCACCAATTTTCTCCCAAAATTGATTCACCTTTTACTACAAACTATTTACATGCTAACTCATTGTGCAATATAAGTCACCGAATCTCATTTCAAATTAACGCCGCCATTTGTTTTCGTTAAAACTATTTATATATTTTTATTTACCAGTTTTAAGAAAACAACTGTCTGATATGGACATAGATCACCTTAAGAAAACTTGGATTTAATAATGACGCCAGAACAAAGAAAGTTTAGGAACCGCTGCCGTCATTTAGAACAACACGATCCTGTATAAGTGCTTCAGAAATTTATTCTCATATTAATAATACAATCAAGAGTTAAACAATCAATAGAAAAGAATAATCAAGAAAATGAGTTAACTTTCAAGCTTGAAGTTCTCTCTGAATCTCTATGAAAGTCTTGCCTTTGGTTTCCAGTGAAAAATGATACAACAAAGCCGTACTTAGCCAAACGAGAAGACAGAATCCAAAAAAAGGAAGACCATGACCATAATTCAAGGATATTGCTAAAAGAATATAAAGCTGGTCATTAATCATTGCAAGTATACCACCAATGATACCGAGAATACATGTACTAAGTACTTTGACTTCCGCAGCGAAGACCTCAGACATCATGATCGACAAAATACTACAGAAACCTAAATTACAGAAGAAGATTGTTGAAATAGATGCTATTATTGGTATAAGAAAATACGATGATACGTCAATGTTAAAAAAATCCTTGGCATAAAAATAAGAGCTAATCGTTAAATCACAAATGCCAACGATGATACCTGATACGAGAATTATTAGTTTACGACCTAGTCTATCGACAAAACAACCAGTTACGATAGAAGATAGTAGCAACGTAATACCCGCAACTATATTTATTGTGTAATCTGAAACTGTACTTAATATTTCTTTAAAGATCAATTGTCCATAAAAAATTAACGGTAAGTAACTACTAAAAAAATTATTGAAGGTTAAGAGAAAAATAATAAAGAAAGCTCGTCGATGTCTCCTGATCATAAATATGTCTTTCAACGTGCTCCAAAATTAATTTTGTTATTTTCTTCTTTTTTATGAATTGGTCTATCTTTGTTAATTCATCGGATACATCTGTTCTTCCTCGAAGTTTTTGTAATGTCTCCTCAGCCTCTTCCATTCTTCCTCTCATCGCCAAATAATATGGCGATTCTGGTATAAACGAAAAAAGAAACACAAAACAGATCGACAGAAAAATGAAACTAGCCGTTGTGTTTCTTATCGAATAATAGGGCACTATTATAAAAGATACCAAGATACCAATATTGCACATGATGCTAATCATGGTTCCGTTAGCACCTCTCGTTTTTACCGATGATATTTCGCCTAAGTATATTGGAGCTACGACGAATCCTACTCCTACAGAGATGCCAGACAAAAATCTTGCTACGTACCACATCTGTAAGCATTAAAAGAGAGAAAAGAATATTAGACACTTTGTCGCACAAAATTTTTATTATTTAGATTCAAATCAGGTAAAGTTTATGCACAGTTACTCTTTTTATCTGATTCTGTGTGATAAATGAACTAATTGTGTACAACAGAAATATACAGCAGACGAATCAAAAATGAATCTTTACGAACTATTTTACTAGAGCATATATTTTACTTTGAAAGACCAAAATAGAAAAGTGTCAAGATTAACATGCAGTATGTCCGAAATAATATTGTATAATAATAAACTCAAATATTTGGTCTTTTACCGACTGAATCTGTTGACATTTTACTTTGTGAATCTTGATGTTCCCAAATTTCGATGTTTTACGATAACATATATATACAAAGTTTTTCAGCAATATTAGATAGCATAAATATATTTTTTGCTTATAGTTGTATGAAAAAACTATATTCGTAAAAGTGGCACTATTGAGTAAAGGAAATATAATATTTAGAAGAATTTTTCCTTAAAGTTTTTTTTTTACGAAATTTTAAGAATATTGATGTTTTTTCAAATGGAACCCTTTATTTTTGGCGATATTCATAACAATACGAGTTTAATAATTTTAAAAATATATATTGTAATCTCGATCCCTTCTTACTGGGCCATTAGCAAAGATACTCGTCCTATTCTTCAACTGGACGCCTGCGATCTTACACTGAGACATTATATTGAAGCACTAGCGGATTTCAACGAGCTTTGGCATATCAGTAAAATACTTTTAAGGTGTTATCGTGGTAAAATATTTTTATCCATTCGCAAGCAAATTTTTAGAAAAAAGCTTTTGAAGTTCTGCTTTTTTATATATCCGTTTTATATTCTTTGAAATCTATCAATTAATTAAGCGGCACTCTAGCGTAAATAGTAGCTTTTTCGCTTCTTGCGTCGATTGTTAGTCTTCAAACCTTTTTGGGGGAAGTTTCTTTTGTATTAGTTTCTCCATCTATAAATTTAAAACTTTTTTGTCTCATTTCTTAATTTTTAATTATATACAGGGAAGAGAATTAAAATAATTACAAAACAAAATTAGAAGCAATCAACTTCTTAACAAGTATATAAAATATATAAAATTTCAACAGTAAAAAATAACAATCATATATACTCTATTTATTAACAAGTTCATGTATATATAATATTAATATCATGCCTTCTAACAGATCAAGTTTCCTTCCTTCGTTAGCAAGAGTTTTATTATAACTACATTGATAATACTAGCACTCTTGAATAGCTAAAATCCGTTGGTGCTGCAGTGTAATATCTCCTTGTTAGACAACCAGCGAAGAATCCAGACAGAAAGCGATATAGCAAGAGAATTACTTCCGGAACAAGTATATCAAATACTTATATCAACGATAAGAGTGAGACAGGAGCCATAGGTGAGAATCTTAGTACTTTGTACACTCGAAGTGAGACGGGAGCTATAGGTGAGAGAACCTATAGTACTTTGTACACTTGAAGCGAGTGAGAGGCTAGCCACAAGTCCAACTTTGTTTGGATACCATTACTTTATATTCGAGTTATCAACCAGGGTTTTTATGTCATAAGGCTTTTCCCTGACGAGCCAATAAAAGATCACATTTTCTATTGGCTCAATCAAGTGTTTTAATCTTATTTTAATTCCACCTTTATTTTCTTCATCATTAGCTAAAACCAATCACCAGAGGACTCGCGTTGAAGAAATCTGCGTAAATACAACAACTTTTGTTGATATCTGATTTAAAGAAATGGTATAGGAATATAATATAGGAATACTGGTAAAACTTAAACCCTAATCTTCTTGATAACGGCTGCACCTATGGAGTTTTTAATAATATTCGTGTACGTAGGGTCTGTAGCCTGAAGGAACATATATAAATTTATAAAATTTCATAAACGTCAAATAAATAACAACTTCGGGGCCCTTCTTGTAAGTGTTGACATGCAATTGGAACGGTATAGGGGCTTTGGTGAATAGCATGAGTATACATATATGACCGAAAAGATTGTAAATTATCTTTACTTCGTTACAAATGAAAATAAAATACTTACGTATGCGCTTCTTGTTATTAAAATTATACTCCAGCTTGCAACGATTGGGAGACCGCATAATAAGATCGTATATTTTCTTCCAATTTTGTCAATTACTAATACATTTATCACTGGTGCTAGCATATGACCGGCTGATAGCAAAGCCGTTAAAGTTGAAATATCCAATTTATTATCATGAATAGGCGAATCCGGTGATGATAACAACACGACCATTGGTGAATTCCATCCTACCACAATGCCAAGAGATAATATTAATAGTGTGCCTAAAATTTCATTTAAAATTCACATTTTTGCTTTTATCATGTCTATTAACATAATATAAAAGAAAACTTACAAGCGAATATTGAGAGGTATTCCCACGTTTTCGAGCCATGTGGTGATATGTACCTTCCTCTTCTTCTTTCCCAATTCATTTCTAATATTTAAGAATCACAGCTTTTGTTTCCTCACTTAAGACGAATGATCAAAAGACGAAATTCGTTAATATCTTTTTGTAAACAATTCTTTTATTCTGAATCGTCAAACTAATTAAGAAACTATTTTATTCAGCTGTTTCAACAAGTTACCTGAAATAATGCGATTGCCGTAAAAAATATTTTTCTGTAGCAACTAACAACTTGAATCTAACAAGGGAACTATCTGTGAGAGACACTCTCAAGATATTTTTCAACTTTGCATACTTGTAGTAGTCGATGCAAATATATATTGTGTAAATATAGCGTATCTATTCAGCCATTTGCGATAAATGGCGGAATGAAATTTTACGTAGATTCTTATTTTTTTAGTTGTAGTAGTGTATTAGTCTGTGGTTAGCAGTGCTGTCTGTGTCCTTGATGCCGTCGATATAAATATCTTATCTCGACAATGTCAAGTATGTTTTTTTTTTTTGGAATTTACTCCTTAAGAATCGATTTTTATAGAAGGCGCCCGGTATGAAAAAAATATGAAGAGTAAAATTTAGTGATCGAATGACATCATTACATTTTTTGTGCGAAGCGTTTCATGCGCACCTTTCATTTTTTTGTAATTTGTGTGTATAACTTGTATACTTGTGTGCTGCCGACGTACACAGGGTATGTTGCGAGGCAGTAGACGCATTTAGGTATATATGTGTATATACCTATATGTTATGTATATATATATACTGTACAGCGTCTATACAAATAATAAATATGTATATATATATAATATATCAGTTTTATTGCAGTTATACGGATAGTGAGCATCATTTTTTTTTATTTTAAAGTTTTGTTGTGTTATTGATATTGATATCGATAATTAATATTATTATTTTGTGGATTATTAATATTTGTAATTATATTCACATAAAGTGAAGTGAAAATTATATAAACTATGGAAGAAACTGGTGTATATAATAGTGTCGAAACATCCAATAAACACGTGGGTGCTAGATATGTTATAATTCATGTATTATGCTCCTGAAATTAGTAGTAGATCCTCGGATAGGACGGAAATAGCGATGAAAACACGGCAAGCAAAAGGAAATATATAATGAAAACGGAAGAACATGAAAACGCTTAGAATAGGATGCTGGAGCGTAACTTCCATAAAAAACAGAGACCCGTAATTAATAGAGGAAATGAGAAAATGTAAAAAAACTAGATATCTGCAATTTTTCCGAAACAGAAAATAAAGGCAAAGGAAACCTTCGATATGGAAAATATATCCTATTCTATAGCGGGAAGACAAAGACGAAAGAGCCACCTCAGGAGTAGGCCTTGCTGGTAAACAAGAGATACGTAGATAATGTACTAGAGTAAAAATACATCAGCGACAGGATACTACAGGTAATGCTACAGTTCCAAAAGAAGACAAGACACCGCCACACACAATCAGTGTATATGCTCCAAATATCACAAAATCACAATACGAGATAGATGAATTTTACGATCTGCTGCAAGCGCACCTAGACAACATCTCTAGACGAGATGAGATTGTTGAAATAACTTAATAAATATTAACTAACCGGGAACTTAATAAATAGGACTATTGGGAGAAATTCTCGGCCGACATGGAACACGACCTACTCGAAGCACAGAAAAAAGTATGGAATATGCTACGAAACCGAAGAAAACATGTAAACGTGTCCATGCAGACCACCAAAATCACAACAGTTGAATAGGAAAAACAATGCACAGAGCTGTACAAAAACGAGACGGAGGAGACTTATAACAGATGCAAAGAAGAAGAAGAGGAGGCACTAAACGATTAAACTATCCCATCTGGAGAAATACAAAAAACATAGACATATTAAAAAACCGAAAAACACCAGGAACAGATTAGCTAACAAATGAACTAATAAAATATATGGAAAGACAACTAACAGAACAACTAAGTACCCTATTCAATAAAATAGTAGAAAACATAAATGTGCGAACCCAATGGAAGGAGAGTATAACAGTTCCCATATTTAAGAAAAGAAATAGACAGAACCGAAGAACTACCGCGGAATTAGCCTCCGAAATGCACTACAGAAGGTGATAACTACTAGTGTGTGTACTTATGTACGCACGTAAGAAGTTCGGCTAATCAATTTAAAATTTGCCACTATATTAGTGTAAAGCTACAGAGTTATGCTGTTGTGTATTTCCTTCTCTATTACTTGTTTCAGAATCCACTATTGTCTGCCAATAAAGACGATCATGCGAGAATGTGTTACTCTTTGAAATTTATTAGAATAATAAATAAAAATAAGGTAAACAATAAGTAGATTATAAATTGAAGTATTATTATTTAAGGTTATAAGTAGTAATAGATAAAAAATATATTTTGGAGTTATTTGAAGAAAAGATAGGAGAAGAGAAAAAAAATAAGAGAACAAAATATAGAGTTTTCTTTTCTTGTCATATTATCACGCCCATATCCAGCTATATGCGTTGCAATGCCTACATTTAATTATAACAAGAGTGAAAAATTTCTTTGATACTCAAAAGCTTAAACGCTTTGAGACCGAATACTTTTTTATCTATTTTCTAACTAAGTATTCTAGTTTGAGTGATCTGGGTCAATTACTGGTTTATTAACTATAAACTATTTTAATGAATTTATTGTTGGGTGCTACTTAGATTATAAAACTAACATACCTATTATGATTTACTCCGGGTATTCTCAACTAGCTCGACTATTACTTGAGACGATCAAAAGACGGGTAGGACTAAATGATCTGAAAATTTATTTGTTGCGACAACAAAGGAAGCAATTTATTATTTTCTTAAACAAGAAATGAGATTAATTAAATGATACTTACCAGCGTTTATTCGAATTTTGAGTGCTAATCTGTTTCTTTGACGAATGAATCTGTTATTGCAAGTAGCAAAATGATGAAAAACGTATTTAGAAATTAAGATTATTCGAGATTGACTCAAGAGAAATCAATATCTAGTTACAAACTATCTACGAGACTCTTCTGGAGCTTACTCTCATCGCTCTAAGACGGACGGTGAATAACACGTTTACTTTTCGCACTTTATGACAGTCTATTGAGAAATATTCGTTCTTTGTCAATATTTCACAATCTATATAAATTTCGGCGTACATGCAGTACGTTCTAAGGCTTCCTTATCTAGCCCGTGAATTATTTGGCCGCATTACACAACTTGTTCTAGCTCGTTAATGCTATGCCTATCTTTGTCGGTAATGAAGATTTCTGTTTTCGAAATCTATAACAAATACAGTAATAAAAAAGATAGTATAGAAGATAAGATAATTTTAATAATTATAATCTAGTGACATAATTTACTTCGCTTGCGCTCAAGGAAATATGACGAGGCCGATGTCCTCGAGAAACGTTTCATTTTCTAATTTTCTGTGAAAATATATAGTGTAAAGTTTATCAAGTCGTAGCCTATATGAAAATAGGCGTATAAATTGTGTGGTTTGATGTATGAATAAGAAATATTTTTGTTTTCCATAGTTTCTGTCAACATTGATTTCATTTATTTTAATAATATTCGTAATATCGATACGTTTCTCCATGAAAGTAACAAAACTTATTAATTAAATATAATATCAGCACGACTAAAGAATAAGGGTCTTAAATGCCTTACTAACACTTAAAAATGTAGTTAGAATAAAGATAATATAAGGTGATTTTTATAGATAATAATTAAGAAGAATCAGTTTTAAAACTTATTTCTTTTTTTCATGTTAATTCCTGCATATATATCATGCATTAATATTTTACATAATAGTAAAAAATTAAACCTAACCAAAATAAATAACAATAGCGACACTATCTCAAAAGAGAAACCGTCTACGTGCTATCTTTTTTTCACTTATATAACAATTTACCAAATGTCTATGGACAACTTGTAAAGATGTATGGAATTAAGAAAAAATAAAGATAAACTTGTGTGTGAACTTATGTATCCATGTAAGAAGTTATACTTCTTTTGTGTAACAAAACATTTTTTTTTTCAGCTTATACGCTTTACAACGTGCAGCGTTTGTTTTTGTTGGATACTTTCTTTTAGATACATTTTTATAACGGTAGTATTAGACATTACACTTCTCTGCATTAGTTTTAGAAATCTCGAAAACTGAAACCAAAATTTAAATGTATACTGATACTGGTAATATAGCTGCAAGAGATTAGAGTTTAATATGAATTATTATAAAAAATAATTTATAAATAACTAAGATGTACATTCACTTTTCAATTTTTTTGACAGAATATTAATGGATACGGTTTCTTCCTAGTGTAAATAAAAGGAAGACGGTATCTTCCGAAATCTTTTATGATTTCAGTATCGTCGGCTTTTTCTTATCGTTGTTGAAAATAATAAGCTCTCTCTTTCAGTAAAATGATTGATTATTTATGCGGAGAGAATAAGTTTTCTAATGCTTTGAATAAATATTTCTTAAAAGAATTTTCATATTTGTTTCTGTTAGAAGCAAGATTATTATTTTTACCTTTTAACAGAGTCATGTCTTGCTTATTCCTCGTAACTGTTGTTGAATTTTATTCTCATAATAATTCACATGAAATCTCTACGAAGGAGACATTAGTTAAAAGAAATCTTACTCAGGGTTTCTGATGACCTGTGACTTAACATTTTTTTTTATATAAGAAAAAACTTTCTGTATGATCTATAAGGTAAACGATTCGAGATAGCTAATTCTTTTAAATTCAGAAACATTTAATACTAGCTTTCAAGCTAGCTACTAAGCTACTAAGCTGAAAAAGTCAAAAGATATTGCGAGCACGAGCGTACTGTTAATAAAGAGATATAGCCGTAGAATGCATATTTTGTAAATCAAGTCACGAGAGTCATGAGTTTTTTTCGGCACGTAACTTGAATCAGGACAAACGTAGAGAAATTGTTAAAAAAGTGCATGTTTGTTTAACCTGTCTAAAACCAGGTCATATTTTGAAACGGTGTAAGGTCAAGGTGAATTGCGACTGGTGTGCGGAACACCATGTTTTTATGATGTGTAAGAGGTTCTCAGGTAAAAGTGTAAATAGTAGCGAGGGGTCGAGGGAGGCAGAGTCGACGAAGAATCCCGAGAGAGAGAATAATTTGGCTACGTTTGCGGGAACTCCAGTGGTTTGTTTACAAATTCTCCGAATTCGTCTCTTCTCGGAAACGAGCGAAAAAATAGTGACGGCAATAATAGACACGGCGTCGCAACGGTCATATATACGGGCAGATATCGCAAAAGACTTGTATTATAAAGCCATTGGTAAATTAGAAATTACACACTCGTTGTTCGGTGGAATAAAATCTGAAAGTACGGAACGTGACATTTCTCTGATGCGCGCGAAAGATTTAAATGAGACCTGTCGGTGGAATTTCAAAGTTATGAGTCAGAGCACTATTTATGATACTGTACCGGTGATCAATTCGGCTTCGTGAATGAATGAGTTGCGTAGGAATGGTATAATTTTTTCAGACGTTGGCGGCGTGAGTGAGAACATAGACGTTTTAATTGGAGCCGATGTAGCTGGAAAGTTGTTCACAGGGAAAAAGCTTGATTTGGAAAATGGATTAACTGCTTTTAAAGAAAACTGCTTCTTGGATGGACAGTAATGGGAAAACTGCCAATAAAGAATAGTAGAAATGATACAGCAATTCTGGTTACATCAATGTTTGTAAAAGAGGCCGATCTAAGCGAGTTGTGGAGTTTGGACGTTCTCAGTATTAGCGATCCGATAGAAAAACAGCAAAAGTAGATGAGAGACGAACGTACCATGGATTTCTTGCTGAAAACAGTAAAATGCAACACTGACGGTCGATAAGAGGTTAGGCTACCGTGGGTGGAAATCACGCACCGATTTCGAGTAACCTCGAGTTGGCTCGGTTGAGACTAAGTGGATTTAAATATGTTAAATATTTATTTATTAAGTACCTTTATCAGTGCTCTTATTCATTTATTTTTTTGATTATTCTGAATGAGAGATGTATATTCTAACTGTATGTTCGTCTGCATTTAGCAGTTATGTTCATCTGCATATAGCAAGTATGTTTGTACTTATTGCGATTTTTAGATGCAATTTCAAGTGCAAGCAAGCCTTTTAAATTGTTTCATTTATGTACTAAAACTAAACATTTTTATTTCAAAAAAATGTATTAATCATCCTAATACTACTTATTGCATCCTCTCCATACATCTCTTATAAAATCTTTCTTTAAATATTTATATATATTAAAAATACTCTCTACAATTCTTTCTTATAAAATTATTAATTCTTTCATTTGGTATTTATTTATAAATTATTTTGGTATAAAAATGTATATTTCGGACATATTAATATGCACTTAGAAGTGCTGGCTGCCATTTGTTTTAATTCGTTTATTTTGCAAGAATTAAACGCTTCTAATAAGAATGATTAAAATAACCTTTTCATTAATTTGCACTATGTGAATATAAATCAATTATTTTAAATAGATTCAAATAAAATATTTCATTATTTATTAGATAAATTTCTATGGTTAAAAATACTACTAGATGTTAGATTGAAATATTTAAAATATTTATTTATTAGATACTTTTATTAATGTATTTATTCGTTCATTTTCGATCATTCTGAATGGGAAATATATAATTATACTGTTTGTTCATCTGCATTTAGTAGGTATGTTTGTACTTACTACGATAGTTTATATACACTATTTAGTACAGGCATGTAATTACTGCGATTTTTATATGACCTCGTCAGTGCATTCTATCACCATGATTTAAATTTTATTTTAATTTGTTTGCAAATATCTAAAATAAAAATCAACTGTCGTATATTCAATAAAAAAGAAATGTATGAATAGGATAAAAGACTATGTAAAGAAAAGTGAAAAAACACTGGTGTGTATACTTATGTACGCACGCAAGAAGTTATTTAAAACAACAAACAAATCAGAAAAACTTAGCCAGAAGGTAGGATCAATAAATAATATACCAAAATTTGTTGCCAAACAGCCGCTTCCTTTTTTTTTCAAATTGGGTCCTCAGAATATTAATAAAAACATATACGATAGTAATACCCTGCTTGATACAATAATTAAAGTCGAGCACACTAAAACTAAACAAGAAATACCGTAATGCACACAATGCCAAGTCAATAAACACACAAAAAAAAACTGCAACAGAAATCTAGCCTGTGTCAAATGTGTAAAAAAACATTTAACAACACTCTGTACACGAGAGAACAAAATCGGTAAAGTCATATGTTTAAACTGCAACGGTATCCACCCAGCAAATGATAATGGATGTCAGAAAAGAAAACTACTACAATAAAAATTAAAAGAAAAAAGTATAGGAAAAAAAAGTATAAGAAAAAGCTATTCTTGACGATGCTAACAAGGAAACTCACAACAATAAAATAAACGTAAATGCAAACAGGGATAATATACCAATATCTGAACAAACTAAATAAAGAAGAAACAACGACGAAGTAACCAAAAAAGCACATACAAATACAAACGATTAAACACTGAGGAGACATCGGACATTAAAGGACTACTAAAAAAATCAATTAAAAATACCGAAATCATAATCACACTGATAATAGAGCAAAATTCTCTCTTAAAACAACAAAAGGAACAAATTACCACAATGTTACAACTATTAACAAATACGCTAATTAAAAATAAATAATAGATACACAAATAAAAATAGCTGCTTGGAATAATAACGGATTAACACAACGAATTTAATAAACCAAACAACTCATATACACGCACGACATAAACATTCTACTCATACGTGAAATTTATTTCACAGATAGAAACTATATAAATATTCCATATAAAACCATGTATGACACAAAACATCCTTCAGGTACAGCGCAGGGTGGAACTGCCATAATTATTAAGAATGAGATAAAACATCATCTACACAGTAAAACAGACCACGATTACCTTCAAGTCACCACAATTACCTTAGAAACTCAGGGTAATTCACTAAAATTCTCGGTTAGTTATGCACCGCGAAAATTTCAAATTACAATCGACCAACGGAACAACTTTTTCAAGGAACTAGATAATAAATTTATAGCTGTTGGCGACTTTAACGTCAAGCATCCAAATTGGGGATCAAAAACAACCTCACCACGAGGTAAAATTTTAGACACAATTTTAAACACAAACCTAGACATTCTTGCGACAGGTGAACCAACATACTGGTCCTCAGCTTATAAAAAAACTCCCGACTTAATAGAGTTTGGCGTCCTAAAAGCCCTAAACCTAATTCACTTAATAACCGAATCATCACTTGATCTCAGCTCAGACCATTCACTTATAATATTAACATACTAGAACAAACCTATCATATATAAAAAATCACCAACGCTGTGCAATGAAAGCACAAATTGGATGATCTTTAAAGAAACTTTAGAATCTAAATTAGACTGAAATATTCCGCTCAAGATCTCTTTACAAATACAAAAGCAGTTAATAATTAAACAGATGCTATAGAAGAAGCAGCCTGGGCATCTACATCTAAAAATTTTTTGTTCTGAAAAATTCCGTCTTATCCTAGCATTATCTTGCCAAAAATAAAGGTAAAAAGGCAAGTTAAAGTTATGTTGCAGAAAAATAAAACAAGTAGTGATGAAATTCTACTAAACAAAGTAACCAAAGTTGTGTGTGTGTGTTAGGCATAGAATACGGTATCACAACAATGCAGAATTCGAAAGACTCCTGACATCACTTTCACCTCACGAAGATATAAATTACTCTCTCTGGAAAACAACAAAAAGATTAAAATGACCAGTGAAATCAATACCAGCCATACGAAATCTTGACTACTGATGGGCTAAAAGCACAGAAAAACAAGCGGAAACCTTCGCAACAAACCTAGAAAACATTTTCACAGCACACAACTTCAATCTTTATACGTGCACAGACACTAACGTAAATGACGTCAGAAGCAAAATAAAATCTCATGAAAACATTAATAGCACAACAGCTGAAGAAATTAGAATGCTAATATCAGAAATTAAAATAAGAAAGGCACCAGGTTACGATCTAATAAATTGCAGAATACTAAAGGAACTGCTACCTAAGGCAATTAGTATACTCACAATAATATTTAATGCAGTATTACGAGTCCATTACTTTCCAAGTACTTGGAAACTTGCGGAAATTATAATGCTCCCTAAACCTAATAATGATCCGCATAATGTAAATTCTTATAGACTGATATCGCTCTTACCATTACTGCACTAACTGTACAACACTAACCGTACAGTCTTAACATTTGCAGAAGACACGGCAATGCGTACCCTAAAAAAACACCAACAACTAGCAATTTAATTGTTACAAAACCATATCAACTCCCTTGAAAAATGGTTACGTAATAGGAAGATCAAAGTAAACTCTACCAAGTCTAAACATATTACGTGTACACTGAGGAAAAACAAAATAAAGAAACTACAATTATATATTACAGAAATTCTACAAGTAACAACGGTCAAGTATTTAAGATTACACCTAGATTCCAAACTAACATGGAGAAAGCATATAAAAGTCCAAAATCAAAAAAATTCGTTTAAAAATTAGACAAATTGCTTTGCTAACTTGCAAAAAACTGAAACTTAGAATAGAGTATAAACTAAGAATTTACAAAACAATTATAAAACCAATCTGGACATATGGATTACCGCTATAGGGTATAGCAGCGAAAAGCCACATTGCTAAGCTCGAGGCTCAACAATTCATAACCCTACGCACAATCTTAGATGCTCCATGGTACGTCTGCAATGAAGATATAAGGAAAGACTTAAATATTCCCACGATAGAAGAAGAAATAACCAATGCAATCTGTAGATACAAAAAAAGAATTAATACGCACATAAACCAGCTAGCTAACGATGACTAAAACCAATATATCCCTAGAAGGCTCAAAAGTATAAACCTAGAAGACCTAGTAAAAACTAAAACTAAATGAAATAAACGACAATAGTGACGCTATTTTATTTGAAAAATCGTCCACGTACTATCTTTTTTCACTTATATAACAATTTACCAAATGTCTACAGACAAATTGTAAAGATGTATGGAGTTAATAAAAAAAAAAAATTTATTCTCGGAATTTTGTTCCCTATTCTATTATTAAAAAAAAAAAAAAATTGATGTTTATACTTTTGTACGCACTTAAGAAGTTATACTTCTTTGACGTATAACAAAAGAAATTAACAAATAATTAAATTTTTCCTCATTATTAAATTTTTAGATAAAAAATATAAGAAATTATGAGTTTAAATTAAGCACACAACAGACAAATTTAAAAAATAAAATGCTAATATAAAAAATATAATTTTTAAATTTAAGCAAAAGCTTTTGTAGCAATTGTTTTATCTCGAATACCAATTGAGTTAAGAGTCAGAAACATTCAAGACCTTATTTCTTTATTAGTACCTACATATTCTTTGAGTAACAATAAATTATCTCTCGGAAGAAAATTCAGAGTGCTTATACTTACCTTATGGCCTCTCAGGGAGATTTTTCGACTAATTTCTTGCTGTTAATTTCATTTCGCTTTGCGCACGCATCGTAAGGATTCACTCTCATTATTTTTTCCCAAATTGCGCCAAAAGAAGTATTACTTCAAAAATAATAGACATGTAATCACCTATTCAAAGGACTTTCATTTATTAATTTTAAAAAATATTAAACAATATTGTCAAATTTTGGCCACATTTTGTGAATTTGTGATAACTGTTCGCTGTCTATATTGATGGTTTTCTTCGAAAGAGCGTTGCAGTCGAAGTGTTATTAGGTAACGAGAACGACTCGCAATACGCTCTTGAATTGAAATTAATTATATACGCTATGTTAAAATAAACGAGAATTCTCACGATTAAAATGTAGTTTCCGGTTTTATTGTATGTATATTAAAAGTATGATTTCTGTTAATCGTATAAGTTTGGGATTATATATATATAAATTCAGAGACCACCTAACTCAGATACGGCAGTCGAAATTTAACTGCAGTTGAATTCAGTTATTAAGAATAAGACTAACAGATTTTTTTATCTATAGTACGTTTATGATTCTTTGTTTCTTATAATCGTTTTAAATCATTTACTAACATACTTAGTTCTTCGTAAGATTCCAAGTAAGTAAAAGTTTTGTTTTTAATAGTTTAAAGTCGGAAAACTTATTATATTGAAGTATATTTTTTGTGGTTAAAGTTTTATAGATAAATAGATAGGTTTTCTACTTTTTAATATTTTTATCTTTCCCAACTGTAATAGTCAAAAATTGCCAAATTTTTTGTAAATAAAATTAAAAGCAAGTGGAATTATGTTCACAGGTTTGACTTATTTTTTGAATAACATTAAATCGGCTCGCTAGCAAATAATTGTACAGCTTTTTTGAATGAGATATTTTATAAGTCATTGAGTATGAAAGTTACCTCAGTCATTGGTAATATTCCATACATGTTTCTTTTTACACGTTATTTTAAAAAATTTTAAATTCTACAATATAAGTATTTTTTAAGAATAAATATACTTATCTTATATATGTTTGTCATTATAATAGATTATTTTTAAATTCATTAAAACGAGATTTTCCAATTATCTAAAAACGAACAGCTTATGACCTTAATCATCATCAAATATTTCATATATTTCGATAAATTATAAATTCCTATTTATCTTTAAATTTTGCTTGGCATTGATTATTTTATTAACAGAAATTTTTTATTAATATTCTATGTAATTTTTTTTTTTAATTAAAAAAGAATTCAGAAAATGGAGTCATTAAGCGGTCAAACGTATCAAGAGGAATTGTCTTCTATAGTAGAAGAGCCGAATTATTATAATCAACGAGGTGAATTAGCTACATTTTATTCTGGAAAGAAAATTTTCATAACAGGAGGTTTAGGATTTTTAGGAAGGCTTTTAATGGAAAAACTTTTGAGGTAAAAATGTTTCATACATTTTTTCGTTCTCGATTAAACTTATACATTCCTTACAAGATTTTAATCATAAATATTAAATTAATTTTTATACAATGTACAATAGGGTAGTCCTTATTTAAAGTATTTTTGAATCTCCATGCTCCCAGAGGTTTATATGGTTTTAAATAAATAAAAAGAATATTCCTTGAATTTAAAATCTATAACCTAATATTAACATTTGCCACACAGCAATGTAAGCTTTCTATCAAAATAGCATGGAGTTTTTGTCATTGAATGAACAGTTATTTTCTTGGTCAAAATAATTGTTAAAAAAATTGGAAATTCTGCAGAGTCTATCTACAAACAATAGCTACCCAAAAAAAATTTAACAGATTTCTAGTTATTATAATTTTATATGTATAGGGTTTTTTGTTATTATTTATTATTTTTATTAGAACATTATATGCTTCTCTTCAAAATTAATTAAAAGGTATAAATAATTATATAAAACTGTACATATTTACTTGAAAATTTAGTTTGACTAAGTAGAATAAAAAATAGAATTGAAGTGTCTAAAGCAGAGATAGCGAATCTATTCGGATACGTGGTTTAAATTCAGATAATCATCGCTTGCTGCGTTATATTCGTTGGCCAGTAATTAAGTTCGGATACATTAGGAAAATCTTATTTCCTATTAAATATATTAAAAATTTTAAATTCTACAATATAAGTATATTTTAAGAATAAATATACTTATCTTATATATATATATATATATGTGTGTTTGTCATTATAATAGATTATTTTTAAATTCATTAAAACGAAATTTTCCAATTATCTAAAAACGAACAGCTTATGACCTTACTCATCATCAAATGCATATCTTCTTCTTCTTCTTCTTCATTCTTTAGTTTAGGCAAATTGCCTGTTTCGTAACGACGTTTTTCTGCCTATTGCACTGTTAAATTATCGCACAATCGTTTTCGTGGGCGCCCCGTGCTTCTGCGGCCAACCGGTGACTTATCCCGTGCAATTCTGAAAATTCTTCCGTTGTCATTCTGTTAATGTGTTCGTTCCATTCTTTTTTTTTTCTTAGTATCCATTCGTTAATGTTCTCTACTTTGCATGTTCTTCTTATATCTTCACTTCTCTCTCGGTCCAGTAGTGTTTTTCCAACTATTCTGCGAAGAACTCTCATTTCGGTTGTCTCTAGTAACTGTTTCGTTTTCGCTGTGTCTGGTCGAGTTTCTGCGGTATATGACATAATAGGTCTTACCATTGCCTTGTAGATTCTTGCTTTGGTCTCTATGTCGATGTTTTTGTTTCGCCATATTGTGTCATTCAAACAACCCGCTATTCTGGATGCCTTCATTGTCTGTTCTCTTACCTCTGCTTCAACATCACCATATCCTGAGATTTCTATTCCTAGGAACTGAAATCTCATTTCCTGCTGAATAACCTTCCCTTCAATTTCCAGTTTGCACCTTAACGGTGTCTTTGATGATGTCATGCATTTAGTTTTCTGGGCCGATATTTTCATATTGAATGATTTGGCTATGCAGTTAAATCGGTGTAGTAGACGTTGTAGATCATCCTCATTTTCGGCCACTAATACAGCGTCATCAGCATAGCATAGGATGGTTATTTCTTCGTTGCCCATTTATATCCTTTTAGCAGTCTTACGTTTCTTATTATTTCGTCCATAATGATGTTAAAAAGCAGGGGACTTAAGGAATCCCCTTGTCCATACCACGACCTGCATCAATCGGTTCAGTCAAGGCACCATTTATCTTTGCTTGGATCTTATTGTTTCTATAGATGTCCTCTATGGTCTTGATAAGATTATTCGGAATTTGTCGGTTATAGAGGAGGTGTATAACATCCTTTAACTGCACACGGTCGAATGCCTTTTCGAATGCTTTTCAAATCAAATGCATATATTTCGATAAATTATAAACTCCTACTTATCTTTAAAATTTGCTTGGCATTGATTATTTTATTAATAGAAATTTTCTATTAATATTCTATGTAATACTTTTTTTTTTAATTAAAACAGAATTCAAATATTATAAAATAAAATTCAAAGTTATAAAAAAAATTCAATATTATAAAAAATAATTTTAAGTTAAGCAAATTCGACACGTAATTCAATTCAGGGGTCTGCGTGGGTCAGTGCACGATCCGCGGGTCATAAGTTTTCGATCCTGGTCAAAAGTCAATTACATGTATATATACGTGTAACGAGTTACGATAATAAATCAATCAATAAAATATCGATAATGAATCGATACGATTGTAAATATACAGTAACGAATATATATTCCTTTATTGTTTATCATCAATCGCTTATTGTCATTTTTTTTCTGAGTCTTTCTCCTTAACCATCATTTCTTTAGAATTCCAATTTTACACCATCGTTGATAACAATTGATAGTATAATAACTCTGTTTTCAGTCACGTACCCATAAGCACGCACTCACGCACGCACATATACAATCACACTCTTATACACTAATGCTCATACTATCGCAAAACAATAAAATATAAGAAAACATTTTGCTTAGCTTTACTTGTAAGGACATCGTCTTTAGCTATTCTAGAAATATCTATATGTGCCATTCCAACAGTAAATATTCTATGTTATCTTAATCTTAATTAATCTGTATTTACATATACATTCACATGAGACTGAAAAAACTTCTTCTGTTTACTCTTAAATTTTTTCTATTACAATGTTAGAGTTACAGCTAGTTAAAATAAATCCCCAATAAACTAATGTTTAGATGACACAATATACGCACATCTTTTATTTGTATACGTTTTTGAAAATAATCTTCATCCTCTTTAGCTAATTTATTCAAACGTTTAATAAAAAAGTCCTTTTGCATTCTACTACTTATTTATTTTGGTTCACGATAATTATTCTTTCTTTTCTCTTTGCTCTATTTTTCTCTTTCCTTCTATATGTAAACTTATAAAATGATATTTTATTTAAATAATAATCTATTTTTCGCCAAAAATTATAATTACAAATGCATTGATATTAGTAGATGTTGTCCAGAAATAACAACGATTTATTTGCTGATAAGAGCGAAAAAACAGAAGGATTCGCAGACTCGATTCAAAGAGTATTTTAATGATGTTGTAAGTAAAGTTACGTAATTTGTATTAATTATTATGTCAATAAAAAATATCACTAATATTACCGTATATTAAACTAAGTTTAGAAGAAAAGTTGGATGGGTTAAAAAAAAAGAAAGATCCGAATAATAATAAAAAAATCATTAGGTTCCCTTTTAGTAAATAACTGTCAAATAAAATAAATAAATGTGTTAAAAACACTAATATCAAACTAGCTTTTTATAACATAGTTAAAGAAAATTCTATTTACACAAAATTAAAAAACAAGGTTGATAAACTAGATCAATTGAACTTATTGTACAAAATACCATGTAAATATGATAGGTGTTATATAAGACAAACAAAAGAGAAACTCAAAAAAAGATTAGACCAGCATAGGAATGACTGTGAACCTACTAATGCACAAAAAAATAATACCAACTCGTTAGCTGAACATCATTTTAAAACAGGATACAAATTTAAGTTTGACAAAGCAACTATTCTAGATATATAAGACAATTGGTACAAAAGAAATATAAGTGAAATGTACAACATAAAAAATAATACAATAAATTACAGAACTGACACAAATAATTTAAACAGCATTTACAATGGGATTTTAAAATTAATTTATTATAATAAGACATAGCAATGGAAGGCACCATAATATTCAGGATGCCTAGAATATTAAACAAAAATCTAGATTGAATCAGTATTGTTGGATTATGTGTTTAAACGTAACTGTTTTAGGATAACAATTTGTAAATGTTAAGTATTGTTAGTTTATGAGAATGTATGTCTTAGAAATATATAAAGACTCGTGAACAAAAACGATGGAAATAATATTAAATACCTTTCTTTTTAATTTTTAATTTTATATAATATGTATATTTCAAGATAAGTCATAATAAAATTTCAGTTGCTAATGAAGTTCCAATAAAAAGGACGAAACGTTCAACAATATCGAATTAAACGTTCAAAAAGATTTTTTTATCCGTCCAACTTTCCTACGACATTTAGTTATATAATTTTATTTTCTGGACTAATAAAAACTAATTACCGTATATATTTAAATTTTCAGATTTTTGATAGATTGAAGAGAGAACAAAAAGATGTCGAAAAAAAAATTATTCTGATAGAAGGTGACATGAGTCAATTGAATTTAGGATTGTCAGAGAAAGACCGCGAACGCATTAAAAATACCGATTTTATTTTCCATAGTGCAGCATCCGTGCGTTTTAATGATAATATTCGTTTTATAGTTAATACGAATATTAGAGGAACAAGGGATCTTCTCTTGCTTGCACAGGAGATGACAAGTTTGAAGGTACTGTTTTCTAATTAAACCATCTATATAAAATCACGTTCGTTTAAGCGTTATTCCCTAAGTGATCCTTTTACTTAGACATTGAAATTACTTAAATATAAATTGGTCTAATATATCAATAAATTTTTTCTTTAGGCCTTTGTTTATATATCAACGGCATATTCGCAGTGTGTATATAGTAAAATCGAAGAAAAATTCTATATGCCACCTATAAAGACAGAAGACATAATTAAATTGACAGAGATTTTGAGCGAAGATCAATTAGATTTAATTACCCCAAAGTAATAAAACAAGAAGACTATTGCTTTTTTTTAGAACTTAGTCGATTAGCAAATTCGTTAATTTTACAGGTTGCTTGGTAATTGGCCAAACACCTACGCATATTCAAAGGCAATCTGTGAAGATACTATACGGCAATATTCTAATGGAATTCCTACTTGCATCGTTCGGCCATCCATTGTTATCTCAACGGAAAAGGAACCAATCGCCGGTTGGATAAACAATATGAATGGACTAACAGGTGTTGTTTTTGGTGGTTTTACTGGTGTTCTTCACACGTTATATTGTAATGAAAACTTTATTTGCGATATAATTCCTGCCGACTATGTTGTCAACAACATTATTGCTGCCGCATGGGACGTTGCACAAGAACGGTCATTTTTTACTTCTTTTTTGAATAATCTCTAAAATGAATTTTAAGTTCAACTTTTGAAATAACGTTTACAAATAATAAGAAAAAGCTATTATTGTAGGTCCATACCACAGATTATTAATCTCTCCAACAGTAACAATAAATATTTGCCCGTTAACGAAGAGATTCCAATTTATAATGTTGTTTCTTCAGTTCAAAAACCAATTACTTGGGGTATTATAGAAAATTATTTGCAAGATCATGGGCTTAATTATCCATCGAAAAAAGTGTTATGGTATTACACCCTATGGTTTAACCATAACTATTCTTTCCATATTTTTTTGACAATTTTTTTGCACTGGATACCAGCAATTATAATGGACTCGTTAGCTTATCTTAGTGGAAGAAAGCCAAGGTAATATCTGATATTATTTAAGATTAACAAGAAACTTATTATTCGTCGAAAAAAAAGAGCATTAATAAATTTATTGTACATTTGTTCAGATTGCTTAAAATCTACAGGAATATAGAAAAGTTTAAATATGTAATCAATTTCTTTACATTTAACGAATGGGAATTTACGAACGATAAAGTTTTGAAATTATGGGACAAGTTATCTGTAGTCGATAAACATAACTTCTTTTTTAATGTTTCTGATATTGATTGGGATTGTTTTTCTGATACTTACATAAAGGGACTTCGAGTATTTTTACTTAATGACCCAATGGAGACGGTTGAAGAATCAAAACCATTTTATAGAAGGTAACTTTTTGAAAATCTATTGTTTATAACAAATATTATTTATCCCTATTTAATATTTAATCATTTTTCTTATTATTTACAGACTGAAAATAGCTCATAATACGATGAAATGGTTGCTTTGTGCCTTGATTCTTTGGATCTTTTATTCGTTATTAAATTCACTTTTTTCTTCAGTATTTTCTTTCTAACAATCTGTGAAAAACAAAAATAAAGAGATCCTTTCATAATTCATTCTTTTAGATAGAATAAGGTAATTTTTGCTCATAGCATTAGTAGTTTTCCCTATACCTTAAACATTTTTTTGCAATCAGACGTGTTAACTCTTTGTACGTACGAAAAGATATCTCCAATTTAAATATTATAGCAAGTATCTAAACATTTTAATTACAGTTAAATATTTATAATGGCTGATTTATTAAATTAAACTAAAAATATTGATAGTGAATTAGCAATCAAATATGACAAATAAATGATGTTAGACAAATCAAAATATTTTAATCAACTTTGTATATAAATTTGTGTACTAATAGTACAAATATATTTAGGTTTAATATACTATATAATAGAAATTTACAATGCCTATTACGTAGAAGAGGGTAAAAATTATCGAAATCTAGCTAATAAAAAGCTAAAAGATTCAGAGCCTACAGTGCAAAGGAGACAAAGTTTTGACATGTTTTTCGAAAGGTTAAAATATGTTCATACTTACAAGGAATAAAGGAAGTAATACTTATATACAATTAAAATGTACTTTGTCTACTACGAATAAGACGACTGAAAACTTTGCATATTTTTCCTAGTAAATAGCGCAACATGTTTATCCGGTTAATAATATTTAAATTAGTAATAAACGTCAGTAAGAAGTAATGAAAGATTTTATAAACTTATTTTTTATTTATTCAATGTGAAAAAACGATCTTAACCATTGACATATTTAGACTTCTATTAAAAATTGAAAAAAAAAACGATAAAACTTTGTTTCGAGCGTTATGATTAAATTCCTTTTTATAGTATATATAGTTATAGGTAATCTATTGATACATTATGTATTTATTATTTTATCGTCTTTTATATTAGTCTAGATGTATATTAACATGCGGGATTATTGGAGTAATTTGAGATGTTATCTCGGAGGTTATTGAAGTTATATTTTGTTTTGTTACGTTAAAGAAGTATAACTTCTGACGTGCGTACATAAGAACACACATGTGCTTTTATTGATGTTACAACAGAAATAAAAACTTTCACAAATATGCCATTTCTATTACCAGAGATAGTGTCGGATTCAGACCGTCCGAGATTCTGTCCCATGTCAGGAGAAGCCTAATGAAACCGGTCCAAGTACGGGCAACCTGTCGACTAATAAGCCTCCTATTTATCATTACAACATACTACAGGCGAGAGTGGTAAAATACTTCTGCACTTACTTGAAATCTACATCGCAGTGCTTTATTTGAAAGTAGGATGAGGATGAAGATGCGAGAAAAACCCCGCTTCGTTGTCCAGCGTGTGCAATAGATAGAAAAAACTAATAATTTAGAAAACAATAATAAAACCAATTAGGACCTATACAATACCGCTATAGGGTATAGCAGCGAAAAGTCACATTGCCAAGCTCGAGGCTAATCAATCCATAAACCCCCTACGCACAATTGTGAATGCTCCATGGTACGTCCGTAACGAAGAGATAAGGAAGCACCTATATATTTCTTCGATATAGGAAGAAATAAACAAGAGAACTTGCAAATATAAAAGAAGAATTGATACACACATAAACCTGCTAGACAACGATAACTAAAACAAATATGGGTCATTTCACCAAATAAGTACATTTTTACGGGGCGACCCTCGCGGATTAGGTTTAAAATTTGTGGATGTGTTCTCTATAATAAGAAAAAAATTTCCTACAAGTTTCAGCCCTTAATATGCAGCGGTTTTGGAGTTATGATTTTTTGAAATTTTGAAGAAAAATTTTTTTTAACTTTTTTATTAATTTTTCTGATGAGGAATACTTGTTTATTAAAATCCACGGAAAATCGTATCTTGTGGGAAAAATTCTCAGCTTTTGAATGAAAATATCCATTTTATCATAAACACATCAGAAGACCCTTTAAAATCCAATTAAAGTGGAAAAATTGATTTTTCTCGATGTGCGGCGCAAGGTACTTCGAATTTGACTTTTTTTCTGAAAGATCAGAGTTTTTGACACAAAATATATGGTTTTCACGATGTGCATATTTTTTGTTCAATCACAGTTAAATTAAACGTTAAATCCGCTAAGTGTTATACGATTATTCGGGATAGTAAAATAATTTTCTGTTAAATATTTAAAAATTTCAAACTGCTCGCTAAAAAATTGAGCTTATACGATGCAGATGGCGCTCACAACTCTCTCTATTTATTTTTTTCTTGTGAATATTTGTTGTTGACTAATGTCTTTCTGTGGTTGCTTGACAGCTTGAAGTTAACACAAGTATAATTGCTTGAGTTTATAATTATCATTGGACTTCTTTGATTTTTGATCACAATGAGTAAGCGTATAAGATTTAAAAGCAATTTAAAAACAAAAAAGCATTTAGTAATTTATGTTATCATTATGCTGACTTTAGAATCATCGCTGAGTGGCATTTTTTTGCGACTGTCCATGGCAAAGGACCATGCGACGGGCTTGCAGGTTCAGTAAAACGACATGCTGCTAGAGCTTCATTACAAATGGAAAATAAAAAACATATACTGATACAACAAGATTTGCATTCCTGGGCAATCAAGAATTTTACAGGCGTTGATTTTACTTTCATAACGAATGATGATTATTTAGACAAAAAAATGTGTTAGACGTACGATATTCTTCATCAAAAACGGTAAAGGGTACACAGACATTGCACACTTTTTTATCGATAAATGATAAAATTGGATATACTTTTATTAAAACTGTATCAACATCTGAAAAAAGTTCAAAAATAAAAGTATTTTAATTATATAGATTTTACGTTTAATTTAATTGTGATTAAAAATTTGTGTTTACGTTTAATTTAATTGTGATTAAACATAATTTGTGTAAAAAACTCTGGTCTTTCGGAAAAAAAATCAAATTCGAAGTACCTTGCGCCGCACATCGAGAAAAATCAATTTTTCCATTTTAATTGGATTTTAAAGGGTCTTCTGATGTGTTTATGATAAAATGGATATTTTCATTCAAAAGCTGAGAATTTTTCCCACAAGATACGATTTTCCGTGGATTTTAATAAAAAAGTATTCCTCATCAGAAAAATTAATAAAAAAGTTAAAAAAAATTTTTTTTCAAAATTTCAAAAAATCATAACTCCAAAACCGCTGCATATTAAAGGCTGAAACTTGTAGGAAATTTTTTTCTTATTATAAAGAACACCTCCACAAATTTTAAACCTAATCCGCGAGGGTCGCCCCGTAAAAATGTACTTATTTGGTGGAATGACCCATAAATAATAATCACTTTCACTTTTTTTAAATTTTAATTTTTTAATATAATCATCGAAACATTCATACCAAGCTCTCTGGCTTTCTCGCAAACCATACAATGATTTTTTTAATTTACAAACTTTATCTGTTTCGTCCTCATAGCATTTCGGTTGTTTTACATATTTCTAACTATACATAACCATTTAGAAAAGCTGTTTTTACATTCATTTGCATAAAATTAAGTCATTTTGGCAACATTAAAATAATAATAATTTCTAGGTCTGTATTCTAGATATTGGTGAATCTTCTAATCCTAATAATATCTTCTAATACCTTACTTTGTTGAAAATCTCTCACTAAAATTGTTGCTTTCTCACTATTATCAGATTTATTAGTGTATACCCATTTAAAATCTAATATTTTTTTATCTTTATATCCTTTAACAAATTTTCACGTTTTGTTCTTCATCAAACAATTTATTTCTTTATTCATAGCTTCTTCCCATAAATGACTTTTATTACAATTTATTGCTTCTTTATAAGTAAAAGGGCTATCAGCGCTCGCAATATTAACATAAATATAATTTGAACTCAAAAGATTTACATTATATCTATCAGGTTTCTTTCATTCTCGCCTGGAACTTCTTGGAAATTCTCTTCCAACATCATCAGAATTTTCATTTACCTCTACTTTTCCATTACTTTCGTTCGATAAAGAATTTTCATCATTTTCAATATTTTCATCGTTGTCATCATCACTATTTTCGTCACAACAGAAACCAATTAAGGTTTTATCACTTTCAATTATATAAACATGTCTATTTCCTACTTTTTTATTATTTGTTAAAACTCTGTATCCTACACGATCATATCCTGATGAAATATATACGTCAGCTTTTCTATCCCATTTCGAATTTCTTTTTATTTCTTGTACTCTTACAGAGTACCAGTTTTTTTCTATTCAAGATTCATCGAAAATATATAATAGGCATAACAATTTATTTCCAGTAGCCTACAAAGAGCATGGTTTATATAAAATGACTAGTTTTATTGACAGGAAAGATTGTTATATTGTAGTGAAAGAAACAGTAGAGGAAAAAGAAAGAAAGATAAACAGAAAGAGAAAAAGAAAACAGAAGAGAAAAAGAAGAAGAAGAACGCAGAAAGAAAGATTTCATAGAATGTTATGCCATGTCAATTTCAAATATTTGGAATATATGTATAAAAAAAAAACTGGTGATTTTACTTATGTATAGTTATACTTATGTATACTTATTTCTATAGGTACATTAGGTATAAATTGTATTAGAATATCCTTATGTTTATTAGACGGCTCTTTTAAATCCTTTTGAAACAACAATCTGTCACAAACTGAGCATGGATGTCCTAATGAATTGCCCAAGAATTTTATTTTAAATTGCTTATGAGCTTGTTTAAATTGATGATAATTGCTATATGGTAAAGAAGGATCTAAATCCATATCAATTTGCTCGCCAGTGGAATGATTAATTACTAACTGGTTTGAAGAGTTAGAATAAATAGATTCGTCTGATTGAGGTAATTCCTGATCCCTGATTGTGTCTTGGTTTAACAAATTGCGTTCTTCATTCGGTACAATGTCTTGATTAGACAATACGTGTATAATCGAAGCATCAGCTAAATATTGATTATTTCGTGCTCGAGATCGTAAACTTTGCTCCATGTTTGTTGATGTAATGTTTTTTGATGTTATACGTTGATGACACGGCATAGAAGAATTGTCCATATGCACATCAGCTTGCACAATAATATAGTTGTGATTGTTATCTTTTGCAGTATACAACGATGCATCTTGAAGAAGTAAAAGTAAAAAATAAAGACCAAATCCCAATTGTATCAAAAGAAGTATAAATTCAAAAATAATAATTAGCAGTACTATTAGTTATTGCTGTGAATTTTAAATTATATAAATTTGTACCGGTAATCATAGGCTGAGCCGATG
This sequence comes from Polistes fuscatus, assembly GCF_010416935.1. NCBI lineage: Eukaryota > Metazoa > Arthropoda > Insecta > Hymenoptera > Vespidae > Polistes > Polistes fuscatus. The sequence goes on along the minus strand of NW_025113180.1, from coordinate 28,386 downwards.
GTTCAGAAGTCACTAATAAATTCGAAGTCGATGGAGCGCATAAAGTTCCATTCGCAGACAATTGGTTTTCTTGAAGAAATAAATGTCAAATAAATGTCAAAAAATAAAATAAATGTAATAACTTAAAATAACTTCAAATAACTTTAAAACATAAAGATCAAACAAAAAGAAAAAATAATTAGCTATAATATTAGTTATTGCTGAGACATTTAAATTATTTAAATTTGTACCAGTAATCACAGGCTTAGCCGATGGTTCGCAAAGTAAATTAGAAGTTGACGGAGTACATAAAATTTCATTCGCAGGCAATTCATTTGCTTTTTGAATCATTTTTCTTCGCAGCCAATGAACCCTACAACGTTTTGCATTAGCGCGCATTATGTTTTCCTTATTTTCCTCATTATTTTCCTTATTTTCCTGATTCCTTCTCCTACGAAGACGATAATCTCTACATTTCTCTGCATTAGTTTTAAGCATATTGAAAACTTAAAAAGAAATTGAAATGTATACTTATCCTTGTCAATAAGAAAGCTGCAAGAGATTATAGTTTAATAATAAATTCAAAATTAAAATAATTAAAATAATTAAAATAATTAAAATAATTAAAATAAAATAAATAAATTTTCAACAATAATTAATAACAAATAATAAAATTTAAACTATAGATAAATGTGAACGCTTAGTCTTAATTTTTGTATTGTTGGTAAGGAGAATAGTTGGAGATCTACGTCCGATCGGCACTATTGTTTTATTAATTTAAATCGCAACGTGTCCAGCAACTTTCTGTACGATTTTCTAGCCAATCTTTAGTGAATCTGAAAACTTAAGCCACACAACATTTACTTCTCCATCTTCATTGTATTCAATATGAAATAACTACAATTTTCCCGAATGCCAATATATACTCTACATTTGTAAATAAAATAAAATATAACTGCAATAAAAACTTTAATAAAATAAAGATAATAAATATAATTTAAATAAAATACAATTATTAACAAAATTAATAAAATAAAACAACAAATAAGAAAAAGAAAAACTCTTGGTTAAGTAAATACAAAGTTTAATACTATATTGGCTCGTCAGACAAAAAGCCTTGTAGCTTAAAATCTCTGGTTGATAAATTAAACATAATAAGGAATTGCGGTTTTAACAAAAAATTAAACACGTATCTCATTTCTTGCTCGCTTCGCTAGTATACGGATTCAACAAAAAGGTTCACCTCGTTTATGGAAATATAAGGAATACTTATACTTTTCTTATTTCGTTCTAGCTTAAATCACTTTGTTCGTCGCTTTCTTTGTAAATTCTTCGCTGCTCATCTAAGACGTATCGTCGTAGACGTCCAGTGGAAGAATAGGACGAGTGCTTTGTTTAATAGGCCCAGCAGGGCGCGTGCTTAGCAACGGTTTAAAAAGTGGGGAAGGACGATAAGAAAATTTCGTTATTTTCAATATTTTCGAAATGATTGAGCCGCATATTTCGAATATAAGCAAAGAATCTATAATCTTTATAAATGGTACATAAATCGTTATTACGTTGAGTGTGTTGATGCGACCGATGCCTTAATCGGTACTCCAGTGGATAGTAGTGAATCGAAAAATGCCCTTACGAGTGATATCGAAATTCCTTATTAATGGGAAGGAGGATAGGAAAATAAAGAACACAATAACAACTTTATTTGAGCCCAATCAGTACTAAAAAGTACGCTTTATTTGGCTAGTCAGGGAAAAGCCTTTCGGCATAAAAACCCTGGTTGAAAACGATGAAGAAGAATCCACAAATCCGGATAATTCTGGCCAAGTGCAGGACCCCGCCTTTGTCCCTTGTCGCTGGCCGAACTTAGATGATATGGTATTACGCAATACAAAGAATTCTCCTTGAAGTAGTTCTCGCAAGTCTCAGCTAGATGAATTTCGAGCGATGAATCCAGAGTGACAACAGGCGCAAAAACGCGCTGGCTTTTATACCAAAAGGCGATGCAATGCTTCACCAATCACCGAAAAGTCCGAGCATAACGCGGCTGTCGATACATATGATTGGCGTAATAAATGTAGTGGGAGAACGCGAGCTAGAATAAAGAAAGAGCCCTTGCAGGCATCTTAGCGCTACCGTGGTTACCACTAAAAACAACGATATTGCTTTGTTGCACGCGTCTAACGCTTTGGCAGGGCCGTACGCGCCTAGGTGCTTCGCCCTACTCACTCGTTGCGCGGGATACGCAACATACCCCCCCATCCCTTGAACGGGCACCGTTCAAAATTTAAAAACCAAAATGCGCACACTTAAATACAAATTATAAACTATATATACATACTGTTAACCGCATATTACAATACATATTCAGTAATTAACGCGACTGAATTACAAAAAAGAAAAATTTTTTTTTTTTTTTTTTTTTTATAAATCGCTTGGCAAAGGAGAAAGACGTTTAATACCGCGCTTTACAAGACCGTTGGCAGTTTTTACGCTCGCCACGCGTGCTATACCGTCGGCTCCTTTATGTACTTCCGCGATACGTCCACATGACCATTTGAGTGGAGGGGAATTATCTTCTCGCAAGATGACTAGTGTACCCGGACTTATTTTGTCTGCTGTGCCTCTGTGCCATTTTTTACGGACCGTCTGCTCGTTCAAATATTCCTTATTCCATCGGTTCCAAAAATGCTGTCTCATCTGCTGTACGTGCTGCCATTGGGACAGGCGCCCGGATGGTATATCCCTGTATTCGTCCTCTGGCAAACTCGTAAACGAATTTCCAATTAGAAAATGCCCAGGTGTAAGAGCGCGCAAATCATTCGGGTCATTAGACAGAGGCGTGATAGGACGCGAGTTAAGAATCGCCTCTATCTCGAGGACGTATGTTAATAATGCCTCGTAAGATAGCAATGTCTCGCCTATAATTCGAACTAAATGATATTTAAATGATTTTACGGCCGCCTCCCATAGACCTCCAAAATGGGGGGAACGGGGTGGGATGAAATGCCACTTGATTCCTTCATTTACCAAACTTCGCGAGACGCGCGCTTCTAGTTCGTTCGCCGCACCTACGAAATTAGTCGCGTTGTCGGAATATATGTCCGAACATTTTCCACGGCGTGCCATAAATCTACGCAAAGCTGCTAAAAATGCTTCAGTCGTTAGATCATTCACGAGTTCTAAATGAACGGCCTTGGTGCTAAAGCAGACGAATACCGTCACATATATTTTCGCGCGACCACGGTTCCGGTGTTGCTTTTCCTTGATGAATAACGGACCGCAGAAATCTACGCCGGTGTGGATAAACGGACGATTCGGTAGAAGACGACTGGCAGGTAGATCACTCATAGGATATTGCGGCGTAGCGGGTTTTAAACGTCGACAAGTAATGCATTTATATATTACGCGCTTAACGCTACTTCGCCCATTTATTGGCCAAAACGATTCGCGAAGTGCGTTCAAAGTGGCTTGCGTACCACCGTGCCCTATTTGATGGTGCTTTTCGCGTATTATTGCGTTTGTAATTGTATGGTCTTTCGGCAATAATGCGGGATGCCTTTGCTCGTATGGCAAGTTGCTCCTTGCCAATCTACCTCCAACTCTTAATATTCCTAAATTGTCTACAAACGGGCTAAGTACGGAGAATGATGCGCAAACCTCTTTACCGGACTTGATTAATTTGATGATCTCGGGAAATGCTTCTTCCTGTATCAATCTAATCGCGATTATTTCTGCGCCTTTCAATTCGTCCACGGTTAACTCACCCATTATTCTTTTCTCTTTTAAATTGCGCGAGTTACGTGCGAATCTAACGCAATACGCGATAATGCGCTTTAACCCTTTAACTTACAAAGACGCCTCAGAGGCGTCGCAAGGTTTTGGGGCCAAAAACGAATAAGACGCCTCAGAGGCGTCGTAATTCTACCGGGCGAAAAAAACAAAACATTTCAGAATATTGTTTGGGCGGCCGTTCCAAATATGAATGTAAGAATATTTTTCGTAACTCTAGTTTTACACTTTCTTACTCTGATATTCTTTCTCTCTACCTTGATTCTTTTCCCTCTTCACCCTTATACTCTGTTACTGTGTAATAAAGGTAAAAAATTTTTATTTGCAGCTTACATGAAGTGAAGAATATTTGTCGGATCGATTTGAAATTTTCAGAGAATATACTTAAATATATGTACATTCCGAAAATGAAAAAAACAAAAATCGATTTTTTTTAAATTCTAACTGCGTATAATCCCTTAAAATAAAAATGTTATTAATAATGGATTATTCAATTTGCAACAATAAGTCTTTTTTTGTTTAATAACCAACTAACCGTAATTATTTATCAAACATCTTGCGAAGTTAATTGTACCGCGCACGTGTATATACAAATCATAGGAAGTTTGAGATTAGTACAGTTTCGAGCGCTGAGCCAAGCTTGTGTTTATGTCGCTGCGCGCGACCGACTGGTGTCGCTTTAGGCCCGCACAGTTGGAAATTCGATCGTAAGGGAAAGGGTTAATTTGACGAACGAGGAGTACCGTCTAAATAGTTCGAACGGAGTAGCTACCTTTGCGTGAGTTACAATCCTTTTCTTTTCCGGGATTTCGATTGGTTCTAATCTACTATGCGGCCAATTTGATTCCGGCTGGATAAGCCATACAGGACCGGACTTCCAGAGCTTACTTTCACGGAGTTCGGCAGGTGTAACGCCGCGAGAAATTAAATCCGCGGGGTTATGTTCGGACGATACATGACGCCACAGCTCGCGAGCTGTGCTCTCTTGAATTTCAGCTACGCGATGTGCTACGTAGGTTTTTAACGTGTGAGGCGGAGTGTTGAGCCAATGCAAAACTACCGTAGAGTCCGCCCAAAATATTGTACGGCAGAAATCATTTCTATGCAAAGCGTTTTTAGTGGCCTTAAAGAGACGCGAGAGTATTAAGGCGCCGCAAAGTTCTAGTCGCGGAAGCGATTGCGTTTTAAGCGGCGCTACCTTGGATTTGGCGCAGACTAATCGTTAAGTGGGATTTTTTCCTAACGTTTTAACATAAATGCACGCGCCGTAAGCCCTTTCGCTCGCGTCACAAAAACCATGCATTTCCATTTCTTCTCCATCACCTGCTACGTTGCGCGCGAACCTTATCTCCTCGAGCGTGTGGAGATTTTGGCGGAACTCCTGCCATATTTTATATATATCGGCAGGGACATCTTCGTCCCATGTTGATTTTAATTGCCATAGCCGTTGCATCATCATTTTCGCGTTGATTACTACCGGTCCTAATAAACCTAGCGGGTCGAATAACTGAGAAATTTCGGACAATATAACACGCTTAGTAACCTTCGATGGATCAGCTGCTCGCTTTACCGTATAGCCTATGTTGTCTTCGGCCGCGTTCCAATTAACACCTAATGTTTTTATCGTTCCTGACGAATCTAAATTTATGATGTTATTATCTGCGGTATCTAAGTCCTTTAGAATCTCGGCGCAATTTGACGCCCATTGCCGCAAATGCATGCCTGTCCCTGCGGTTATACTTATTAACTCGTCGCGGACTTGCTTCGCTTCCCTAACCGTACGCGCTCCGGTTAACAAGTCGTCTACATAGAAATCTTCTTTAAGCGCGATGGCAGCTCTCGGGAATCTGTTAAATTCGTCGCTCGCGAGTTGATGTAACGTACGCGTTGCTAAAAACGACGCGGAGGCAGTTCCATAGGTTACTGTATTTAATCTATATGTTTTCACGGGATCACTTTCCTGTCGACGCCACAGTATAGTTTGATATTTGCGATCGCGCGGATCAATTATTATCTGCCGATACATCTTCGCGATGTCCGCGGTAATAGCAATAGCATGTGATCTAAATCTTACTAAAAGTGCAAATAGATCCTCCTGTATGGTTGGGCCAACCATTAATTCAAAGATTTCCTGTTGCTGGTTTTTGCCGACGCGTCGAACACTACTCGCAATTTGGTCGTAATACTAGTATGCTTTAATACAGCATGATGCGGTAAATAGAATCTATCTTCGTGGGGTCCCCCTTCTATCCTTGTCATGTGCCCTAGTTCTTCATATTCGGATAAGAATTTAATATATTCATCTCTAATTTTTTGCTTGCGCGATAATGATCGCTCTAATGCATGAAATCTTCGTAACGCGCTCGTATACGAATCTCCTAACTGATTTTCTTCCTTAAAGGGCAATCTCACTATATATCTGCCAGTATCATCCCGTCGCGTGTTGCTTCTGTAATGAAGCAACTGAATTTTCTAGTAATATATTTCTGTATATATTTTTTCAGAATAATAGCAGATTTTTCTTCTACGGCGAAAAAAAATACTAAAAGCATGAATTAATTTCAATCGCAGATACAGAAAGCATGTTTTTCGATGGATAATCCTTCTGTACAAGACGAGAAATACTTTTAATTATAAGTAGTTAAATTATATTATATGTTATAAATAATTCGTGGTAAAACTATCAAAAAATACTTCTTTTTTTCGAAAAAAAAAACCTTATTTTGAAATATACGCTTTAGGAGTCTTGCCTGGGTTTTCGTTATTTAGCCTATTAAAATGGTAGCTCTAGAGATCTTTTAGGTTATTAATTCGTATTGAACAAGAATGAAGCTTAAATTTTTATTGAACGTAATAAGGCAAGTTTTTTGGAAATGCGAAAATAAAAGTTATAGAGAACTCGAAATAAGCTCTATCGTTGATAGAAGAATGACAATTTTTATCGAAAACACATGGCACTTGAAACAAAATGTACACCTAACACAAAGAAATTTAACTATTATACATCGATCAGGAAATTCTTGGTAATACTTTGAAAGATGTCTTTCATTTTTTAATCGCGAAAGCAATATTTGTGATTATTTGCTTTAGCTGCAGGAGTTTTGCTTGGGGTTTCGTTATTTAGCCTATAAAAAAAGTAACTATGTAGATCTTTTTGATTTGTAGCAAGTATCGAACGAGAATTGTGCTTAAATTCTTATTGAACAAAATAAGTCTAGTCTTTTGGTAATGCGTAAGTAAAGTGCTAGAGAACAAGAAATAAATTCTATCGTTGATACAAAACAGACAATTTCCGTCAATAGCGCATAGCATTAGAAACAAAAAATACTAAATTCTACTATGTACTACTAAATTCTAACATAAAGAAATTTAACTATATTACATCGTTAAGGAAATTCTTGGTAATTCCTTCCAAGATGTTTCCCTTTTTTTAAACGCGAAAGCGCTACTTGTTATTATTTGTTGTAGGTATTTCGCTTTAAGTCTCGATAACAAGATTAAACATGTCGTATGGTAAGATATCTTTTATAATTCTAAATTGAATTTATTAAGAATATTGATGGAAATTTTTTTTTCAGTATAATAGCACATTTTTTTCGATTGCGAAAAAAAAATAATCAAAGCTTAAAATAATTTCGATCGCAGATACAGAAAGAATTTTTTTCCATAGAAAATTCTTTTATACGAGACGAAAAATACCTTTAATACTGTTTATAGAATATAAGACTGGAAGCAATTTGAAATGAATGTCGTAAGTTCGGAGAATTCAACGTATGATTCAGTAAGATAGAAAAGGATAAATAAATCAATCAACACAATATTACGCGATAAAGAGCACTTGCCTCAGCATAAAAACTCTCACGAAGTTTAAAGAAAAGCCGGGGCAAGCGAAGGCTTCATTCAAACAAATAATACAGTAAGTAGTACCCTGTGGATAAGTAAAAGAAAGAACGCATGCACAAACTACGTCGCGAGGTACCCCTTTTTCATACGCTTGAGAGCTCTTTTACCTTTGTTTCCGCCGCAATGTATTAAGATACAGCAATCTACTTCGATCCGTTATCAGTCCTACCAATATACGATATACTCGTCACCAACAACCTTAACCTGGATTGTAGCCTTTGCAGCAATAACCCTATCCCACGTTTGTAGCCCGGCAAGAACTACAAAGAAACACCGCCGCTCTCATTTAGACAATGTCAATATTAGTTATTTACGTACTGTCTAAAATGGAAACCAGGAAGATTCCTTAAGAGAAGGAGTGTTATTTATCCGAACCAACCCTTTTTTAATTGATTTGGTTGAAAGTCTAAATGTATTATACCCGAGTCCAAGTCACAATAAAAGAACGTCAATATTGTAATTTCTATTTAGATCTAATGAGAAAGAGAGAGGGAAAGAAAAAGAGAAATTTTTAGACAGATGACTAAATCAGTTATTGGTTTATTATCGATCAAAGCGACACGTAGTTATTGATTTTATAAATTTCCTTTAGTTGCAATATCGATCGATAAACAGTTCCGAACTATCGATACGATCGATAAACAGTTTCGAGCTATCGATACGATCGATACAGTTTCGAGCTATCGATACGATCGATAAAGTATCGACTTTATCGGTCGATATTTTTCTCTCTTTTTTTTTTTCATTGTTTGCATTAGTATACATTAATAAAAAATAATAGACGATCTTTTATTTTATAGTTTATTAATCATTTTATATAAAAGTTATTTTTTTGTTATTTGTCGATAATTACTGAACAAGTATTAAATACGTTAGACTTTTATCTACTTTCGTTAGAGAATACTATTTTGTGAGTACATCTAAAAGATTTTAACTTTTATTTGCATTAGAGAATATTTGATCTCATCCAATAAATTTCATGAATAAAAATAAAATTAAGACTTATTTATAATAATATAATTTAGAACTAACTTATCGAATATACAAGATTCAGCAATTTGTACATTCATCAAAAATAAACATCGAGTGTATGCTACGGACGGATTCGCTGAGCGTCAGCTGTGTCAGACGGCTCGACCAATCAGAAAGGGCCATCTTTGAAGCGCTAGCAGCGACACCTATAAGCACGCTTGCCGGGCGCCTATTACTTTTGTGGCGTTCTCACAAGACACTCTTTCGTACCTGTTTCTTGACTTCATTTTAAATATATATTATTTTATTATTTATCTTTTTTACACGACTATCTGAAGTTCCTCATCGTAACGCATAAAATTTGAGTGAATTTAAAGTAATTCCATCGTTCGTTCGGAAATACAGTGCGATTAGGTCAAGGCGGGAAGCAGCGTTTGCAAATGGACGCGGAAGATTCTCAATGCATGTGCGTTCGTGTTGTCTCGAAAACGTTTTAACGCTGTTATTTCATATACAAGTGAAAAGAAATTATCAATAAGGAGACTAATGTACTCGTTCAATTCGAGAAAAACTTCGTCGAGTGCCTTTGTGCTTAATTATTGGAAAAATCGGATGTAATCCGGAAGACTCGTGGACCGAAGGAAGAGCTCAGAGACACCTTTGTTTGATCAAGGAAATCCTTCTTTCCTGAGAATGACATCAGTGTTTGTCCGATGATAGAGGTCAAGGGAAGTCCTTTTAAAAGTATTTATCGAAATAGAAAAATTTTCCCCTTTTGAGGTTATGGTATTCAAATAGAGGGCGTCACAGCGCCAGATTGCAAGCAGAGGTTGGTCATCGTTTCGCGCGCAGGTCTCCCGCGCTTCGAGATCCACGTCCTCCGATTTTTCCATGAAAATTTTATTCCAAATTCATTTACACTCAAACGTTACATATCTAAGGACTAGAGAAGATTTTCTTAAGATTAAATATTTCGAGTGACTTTAAGTTTAATACTTATATATCGGATTAGAGTATCAGGGAAGACGACGTGCATTATGGCGATCGAGTGTGCCTGAACTTCGCGCGCTACCATCATTTTCGGTATTTTATAGACAATATTGTTCGATCAAATTTCGCTTTATTATCTTCAATATTTAGAACGATATCGGTCGATTTATATAATAAATACAAACATTAAATAACTCTTGGAAATATATAGAACTTAGCCAAGGTATCTCGGCAAGATGCAACAGACCAGGTGAGTGCTCGACCTTCTGTTCTATTAAAAGTTTTTTCCATTATCTCATTGGTTTTCATTAAGAACAAATTGATACTCATTATAGCGACCTTGGATCACTCTTAGCAAACATTCGATTACTTTTTCTCCCTTAGTTGTGGCTTCAATTTATTTTATATAACCTTCTCTTGTTACTATTCACATATAGAGATTTCTAAAAGAAGAAATGCTATAGCAAATTAATTATAAACTTAACAGAGATATAATAAATGACAAATTATAGTTAAAATTTTCCACATTGCATCCTGTATTGGATGTTTAATTGTTGTACTTAGGTCATTCATTTTTTATACGTTGTCTCAATTATATCTTTATGGTAGGAAAACAGTAGTTGTATAATTTTTTTCTTTTTCATTTATCGACAGCTTACAAGAGAAGAAACCTTCACATACCTATTTGCAATGTGGTAGAGAGATGCAATCGATGAAGCGCAAAAGGAGTACAGCTGAACTTTCTGAAGATTCAGAAAATATATATCCCCCTAGCAAAGTACCAGCATTAACTCACGTGCCATACAATGAGTCTTGTAATGGTGCGCTTTCCATGGAGAATCCATGCACGCCTCTTCAAACATCTCCAACGCCTTTAAAGGAACAGCAGGAGCCAGTAACTTGGTCCGAATTAAAAAACGCGACTTGTTTCTTAACACCTTCCGGCTCTAGCAATGGAACAAATAGGTCATCTCCGCTTCCAGTCTTTTCTTGGGCAGATAGTAGGCACGTATGGAGCCGTATGTGTTTGGCAGATCAAAAGACTCATAGTCAAAAAGATTCACATATGTTTCAAAGGCATCCGACATTACAACCACGAATGCGAGCTATATTGTTGGATTGGCTTATTGTAGTATGCGAAGTGTACAAACTACACAGAGAAACTTATTACCTTGCTATGAACTATATAGACAGGTATCTGTCTATTCATCAAAACATACCAGAAAGTCAATTACAACTTATAGGTATTACATGTCTGTTCATAGCAGCTAAGGTACGTATTCTTTATTTACCTTTTTTTTTGCATTAATATCTACTCATTTCAAATACTTTATTTATAAATATAACAATCTAATGAAACATTTAATTTATTTTCAGGTCGAAGAAATTTATCCACCTAAAATAGCTGAGTTTGCATACGTCACTGATGGAGCTTGTACCGAGGAAGAGATTTTAAAAAAAGAGTTAATCATTTTGAAGGGATTCGGATGGAATCTATCATCCGTGACTGCTTCCGAATGGCTTAATATTTACATGCAAATAGAATGCGGTGATTGGTCTAAGCCCAACGTGTTTATATATCCACAATATGGCGGATTACATTATACGCAAGCTGCTCAGCTTTTGGATTTAGCAACTTTGGATGAAGGCAGTTTAAAATTTCCTTACAGCCACCTAGCTGCAGGATGCATTTACCATATACAAGGACGAGAGTGTGCTTTAAATGTGTCGCGTCTTTCTTGGGAACAGTTGGCCCCTTGCGTCAAATGGTTAATCCCATTTGCTAAAACAATATTGGAAGATGGTTCCAAATTTTTGTTAAGTTCCACTGTATCTTCTGTAAAATCTAACTCTGGATCTGGACTTAAAGCAACAGTACCTAACATAGTGATAGACGAATCGCATCGAATCCAAACTCATGTTGTAGATCTGAACATGTTAGAGAAAGCGCAACAACGATTGATAGAAGACCTAGAAGAAATAGAAAGTAAAACTGAATCCGATTTAAATAGTAGTCCAACTGAAAATTGTCTTTTAACTCCTCCTTCTAGCGGTCAAAAAAATTATCCATCGACTCCAAGTCATCCACCACAGTTTCGCCCGTAAACATAATAATTATTTGCTAACTATTACTCATCTCTTTGCGAATAATTTTTTTTAAATTTTAGAGTTATTATTTTGAAACAGAAAGAAAGAGATTTATTATTGATAAGAAAAAAAAAGAACTATGAGAAATGGAGGAGATAGAGAGAGAATGAAAAGAAAAAAAAAACACTAACAGCGCTCACGCGATCAAATCTTATGCTCGTGCGTACATTAGTTGTTACATTTTATTTCGTAAATAATATGCATAATGTTAATTCCTTTATGTACATTGATCGATAGATCAAATCTTGAACAGTCGTTTAGTTTGAGATGGTGATTGTTGTAGAAAATAACTCTGTAAAAGGCATTATTATAAGAAAATATCCATTCTGAGCACAAATTTAATGTAATATATATTTTAGTATAAATATATAAACATTTACATTTAAAAAAAAAAACAGAAAAAAATAAGTGCCTTGTTTTAAAGCAACTTAAACTTAAATAGGAGCCATATATTAAATGGTAACTAATCTCTGTAATTATATCCATACAGTAAAGTTTCACGCAACATATACTTTAACAAATCATATTTAATTAATATTGTTCTTATTCTTATAAATATTATTATTATTATTATTATTCTAATACATATATACACCATCAAAAAACAAAAAAAAAGTTATTCTAGTGCCTATGAAAAATCTTTACTTGTAGTTCTTTTTATTTATATGAAAGAACATTGTTAATAGTATTATATATTATATATATTGTAAATAGTATTATATATAATATATAAGCATAATATATAAGCGATATATACATATATTATTATTAATGTACTATGTAATGCGGTAATATATTAATGTACTATGTAATGCGGTAATATATTAATGTGTTGTTCGCGTGTGCAGTTTTATACATATTATATATATATATAATATATAATATATAATATGCATAAAAAAAGAAGAAAATTTCGAGTGAGTGGATGCGCGTGAAATTGTGCGAGAGAAATTAGCATGAGTAAATGTGACAAATAAGACTTATAACCACCATATCTCGTGGTGATATTTTCACACTGCCGTTCACGTACAAACGTGATTGTTTATACACATTTGTATGAAGCTTGAGAATACATTTGTTAATCTATAGGGTATTCAAAAAAGAGCTTTTACCATTAATCATTGTATTAATAATAATTATAATAATTGCCTTATTGTAATTAATTCGAACAAATTATTGTATACGATTATAGTATCGCATGAATTTTAATTCTAAATTTAGTAATAGAAACTTGTAAGAATAATATTATATGTTTAGTTAACATTATATATCTCTTTTTTTTATATAAACAATAAAAAAAATGCAATAAAATTCATACGTATGAAATTTTGTCGCGCATTTTCATTAAGATTCCTAGAAATCTATATTACCGACTGTGAAAATAAAAAATACAGCGCCATTGCATTTAAATCAAACAAATAAATCACTCGTTCTGATTGGTCGTTGGAATCATCTTCTTGTTGCAAAATATTGCTGCAGTGTTAGAAAAAGTGTAGTACGGTTATATTTGTATGATATAACATGGAATAAAAAGAATTAAACGAATCTAATGAGATCAAGTATGTTGTACGGTAAAGAAAATGTATACCTTTATTTATTATATATAGAAAATAAGATTTTTCTTGAGTGGAGATCATTCTTCTAATCAATTGAAACCTGTTGAGCCTTCGCAAGTACATAGTGTTTAAAAACTCTATATTTTAAAAATTATTTAGTATAAATTAACAAATATCATTAAACAGCAACACGAGAAATCGTAGTTACATTTATCTGTCATAAAAATTCAAGATTAAGATCCGATCTATAAACTATTCTTTTTTCTTTCTTTGTTAATTCATTAATTCATTCAATTTTGCATAAGACTAACTTTAATATAAGTAAAAATTTAAATATTTTACTGTTACATATATACAGTAATTATATATTTAGTAACCATTATGTATTTCATTAAATAAAAATACGATAATACGTATATATATTGCTAATTTTACAATTAAATAAAATTAAAGAAATCTGTATTACCAATTTTTATTGGTCGAGAAAATGAATTTTATTCTTTATCGAGAAAATGAATATTATTCTTTATCTGTTTTCATTTATTTTTATTCTTTATTTATTTATCTTTTCTTTATCAGTTGGATTTTCTCCTAGAAACAACTTTTGAATAGCTCCATCTATTGATGCTAGGTTTTCTTGATTATAATTCTTTATGTCTTTCTCTGTGATTTTTAAAAAATTAGTGGGGGGGGGCGTCTTCTCCTTTTGCTAATTTTTGCCATCGGTGGGATCCTAATTGCCGGGAGTGAAATATCTGTCAATAGGATTTTCTTTTTTACTCTGTTTGTTTCTTGTTGTTTTTCCATTTTCTTTCAAACATTTTTCGGACGTTCGTGCCAAAATATAAAATTATATTGACCATTGTTTTCTATTTCTGAACTTTGCATTTTTTTAAGGGGGAAATACGTGTAGAGGCTTCAAAAAAATCAATATTTTTTTTTATAAATCGCTTGTAAAACTATTAAAAAATTTAGTCATAAAATTTCAAATCAAAAATCAAAATCGTTCGAAAGTTATAAGCGATTACGTGAGCGTCCGTCCTTCAAGTGTCGGTACGCGTGGCATGTAATACGGAGCGGTCGGGGTTTTTTCAAACGCACTTTTCTCGAAACTGTGTACACTCTAGCTTAAAAAGTTTTCTACGATCATTTTGAAACGTGGTATACAGCTTCTTCATATAAAATTGCGGATTTCAAATGTACACAATCTGCTCAGTCAAGTGATGAAAACTGATATCTCCGTTACTTTTCGAGGAAAATCTTAGAAAATTTTGGGAATATATTAACAAATGTAGGTGTAAAATAGTCTAACAATATTAATAAATTACATAAATTCCTTATGTATTAAAAAAATTCAAGAATATCACAATGAAAAGATCGTTTCACAACTATTTCTCCCCTTAAACGACATACGTATACCTTTCTCGTTTTTTTTCCTATGTCTATTAGATAGCATTATTATTCTCTAGTAGCTCTAATATTTTAAAGGGACCGTTGTAAGTGTTATCGAATTTTAATTATTTTACTGCCAGTAAGAAGACTTCATCTTCTTTTTATCGTAATAAGTTTTACTCCTGAGCTTTGCCTTTTCTAAATTCTGTCGCGCAAGAGATTGTGGTCGATTTATTTCATCGAAATGATCATTTGGATATTGGTTGTATGTGAGATCCACGTCTTCCTCTATAGGAAGGAAAGATAATGATAGGCAGGCAAGTTTTGCAAACACTAATTCGTAAAGTGTATGCTTTGTTCTCTCATGTACACTGGTATTATAAGAGAACATCACAGAATTCAACCACAAGTCCAAATCATTCTCTTTATTATTTATGTAGGTGTTGAGGTATTGTAATAGGACTTGGTGCGACCTTTTGAGAGATCGGTTAAATTACGAGTGATATGCAGTTGTAGTGAATTGTTTAACATTACATCGTTTTACTAACCCTCTAAATACAGCGGATATTAAATTTCTCCCTTGATCGGTAATAAAGGCGCAGGGTTCGAAAAGGATGATGAATTCTTGGTAGAAAGCATTCGCTGTCGCGACAGCACTAATTGTGGTTTGAGGTACATCTCGAGAATATTTAGTGTAGCCGGGACCAGGCAGGTTTGTCTTCTAGAGGTCGAATAACGATAAAAGATAGCAAATGAGTGAGGATGCAAGGTAAATGACGGTGATGGAAGGGAAATGGTACAAGGTTGTAAAAATTATAAATTCCGATAGCTCTGATTCACTGGAATATGTAATTATTATTTCGTTTACTTACTGAAAAATGGAGGAGCAAGATCCTTTTTAGTAGTATCCAATCAGTAGTGATTGCTTTAGGAGTGCTTGGGCTGGTCGCTGGTTAGCTTCTTTCCCGATTTGCACACGTTTGTATAACACTTACAGTAAAGAATCAAAATCGAGCTATAGTCAGAATGCAGCTAATCACTTGAAAAACAAAGTACAGCTAATTACTGGAACTAAGGTCAGAGTAAAGGCTTGAGGGCAAAGTCCTCCTAGTCTTTATAAAAACCAGAGGTCCTGTCGTAGTGGGGATGGTCCTTTCCCCATCCTTTTGACGCAAGCCAACCCAAGCCTTCCTGATGCATCACAGCTACTACAAAATTCTTATGAAGGCTCACATATTTTCCTTAATATTACGTAGATAATTAATACAGTTTCTTATTCTTAAAATCTAAGTCTTATTTAATATTTCTTCTACATATTTTTATTGTTCATTCTTATAACATGCAGTAATTTTCCTTCTTTCAATATTCAAATCTTATTTAATTAATTCCGACGATATTCATATAATAATCTTTTCTAAACTCAATTTAAATGTTTAACTTTATTTATTATTCTGTAATTATATTTATATAGTCTTTTTATTTGATGTCTTGTAAATTTCTATATATATTTTATCTATTTATTTATATTTATTTGTACGTATTCTTTCTTTTGTTTTTTTTCTTTTTTATGTTTTAATTTATTTATTTATTTTTTTTTATATTATATTATGTACATATAATATTTATTTATTTATACTTATCTTTATTATTATGTATCCTTTTTATGATTTATATAATTTGTTTATTTATATTTATTTTATTTTACTACCAGTATTACACATTTATACCATCTTTATTTTATCTTTAACTTCGATATTTCTTTTTTTTTATGTTATAATAGGTTATCCTTGTAAAAGTTTAAATAAACGAAATAATCCCTTTTTTTATTATTCATTAATAATAATCCCATACTTCCCTTTTTCATTTATTCCTTTATCGTACGAGTATACATAGAGGATTCGTATGTCATCAATCTTTTTAGTATTTCTGATTTTCTAGAATTCAAATCTTAGATATTCAAGAATCTTTTATATTCTTCCATTAAAATCATTCGAGAAAGTTCTACGCATTTCTTTAAGTTCAGAATTATTTAAGCTTAGTCTATTGGTCGGGTGACGATTAGTTTTAGTTCAATATTTATGTCTCGGAAAAGATCGACGTGTTGGTTTTGGTTTATGTTAGGCTTCGGATATTATGACGTTGGCGACAGTTTCAATGTCTTTCGTAGGGAGGATTCTAATCAAGAGTTCTTTAATAAGTGAATGGCAATGTATTCATGGCGACAATAACGTCCGGAGACGTTAGGAGAACGTTGATCCTTTCGATCTTAGATTTCACGTTCTCCGATCCTCCTGGCAACGCGGCCTACGGTGTTTTATGGTTAGCACGTATTGACGGGCGAGGGTTGATAGTAGGAGCCGAATAGCTTATAGAATTCTTAGACATTTTCTAGTGACTTATCGTGGTTTCTTTTGTATCGTTAGAAGACGTATATTTTAATAAAATCAGTTAGATTTTGAGAACAATTGTTACGCGCTTTTTATAAATTTGTTATGATGAGTCAATTCTTCATCAATACTACTGTTGTAATTGTTTTCGGTACTTACTACTAAAAATGATTTTGGTTTAAATTTATATAAATCACTGGAACGATGTCGCTATTTGTTAATATTATTCGACTCCTGAAAAATTAAAGGAGGTATGCGTGACGGGACGTCACAATATAAATTTCTTGCTCTACAAAAATTTATTTGTATATTTTTATAAAATATAATGAAGGCAAAGTTAGTCGCTAACGGTGAAAATAGCAATAAATTTTTATTTTTCTGAAAATGTAAAGAAATTAAATGGTTTTATTTTTCCAAGTGTACTAGGTGATTTCTTATTAAAATGAAAATTATGTTTCACTGAAGGATGGGTCGAACATTGAACGAAAATAATATGAGACGGAGTTTTTATGAAACACAAAATCTATTCATTTATTCACATTGTTTCAAAAAGGGTATTCGATTTCTACATCGTATTCCTGCCCATTTTCGTCAAATTCCGCGTAATCTTAATCCTCCGAGTCTACACGCGTTACATTTTATTGAAAAAAAAGTTGCATCTAAGTCGCCGGTGACTGTTCAAATTTGAACTGTTTTAAGTTTTCATTCTGTATTGAACGGTAGTACGCTTCGAAGCAGAAAATTCGTTACAATGCTATATATCTTAGTTCGCAAAAGTCTAGTGCTGTGTAAGTTTCGTGAAAAAATTGGGCCGTTGGACAGACTGGACCGGGACTCGAACCCGGATCTTCCGCTTTCCGGGCGACTGCTCTTTAACCAATTGAGCTATCCAGGGCCCACCGTCGAATCTCCTCACGAACGCCTACTTAAGTGTTTGGCTTGGAGGTGCTCGCATCCCACATATATAAATACTCCGCATTATACCATGTATGAAACAAATCATCCTTCACGTAAAGCGCATGGTCGAATTTCCATAAATATAATGAACGAGATCAAATATTATTTACACAGTAAAACAGCCCACGATTATCTTCAAGCTACAACAATTACTTTAAGAACTCAACGAAATTTACTTCAAATCTCAACTATTTATGAGCAACAAAAATTGAAAATTAAAACCAATCAATGAAACAATTTTTTCAAATAATTATGTAATAAATTTGAAGCAGCTGATGACTTCAATGCTAAGCGTCTAAATTGTGAATCAAAGTTAACATCACTACGAGGTAAAAAAACTAGATTCATACTTAAGCAACACAAATCAAGACTTACTCACGACAGTTGAACCAACCTACTGGCTCTCAGCATATAACAGCACTCCCGACATACTAGACTTCAGACAAAATTTAAAAAATTTCTTTAAAAAAGAAACAAATGGCTTTGCTAACTGAAAAAAAATCTAAACTTAACATAGAGAAAAAACTAATAATCTACAAAAAATTATTAAAACCTATCTGGATCTATAGATTACCGCTATTTGGTATACTAGCTAAAAGTCATATTGCCAAGCTCGATACTCAACAGTCCATAACCCTACGCACAATCCTGAATGCTTCATGGTACATCCTTAACGAAGAGATAAGGAAAAACTTAAATATTCCCACGATAGAAAAAGTAATATCAAAGTCAGCCTGCAGATACAAAAGAAGAATTCATACGCACATAAACCCGCTATCCAAAGATAACAACAACTAATATATATCTAGAAGGCTCAAAAGAACCAACCCAGAAGACCTAGTAAAAACAAAAACTAAATGAAATAAACGACAATAGCGACGATATCGCATTGAAGAAACCATCCACGTGCTATCTTTTTTCACTTATAACAAATTAGCTAATGTCCATGGAAATATTATAGAGACATATAGAGCTAATAAAAAAAAATATATATATATATTCTGTGTACTTATGTACGCACGAAAGAAGATATACTACTTCAGCTTACCAAAACATTTTTTTTGCCGCCTATAGGCCTTAAAACGTTCCGCGTTTGCTTGAGAAGGATACTTTCTTTTAGATACATTTTTATAACGATAGTAATAGGTATTACACTTCCCTGCAATAGTTTTAGAAATCTCGAAAACTGAAACAAGAATTTAAATGTATATTGATACTGGTCAAAAAGTTGCAAGATATTATAGTTTAATAAGAATTATTGTAGAAAATAATTTATAAATAACTAAGGAGAACGTTCTTTTTATAATTCTTTTACTAGAATACTTATGCGCATAGTTTCTTCCCAGTGTGAATAAAAAGAAGACGGTGTCTTCCAAAATCTTTCACGATTTCGAGATGAACGAAAAAAAAATTGTGTCAAAATTTGAGCCCTCTATCTTCATTTTTCAGTTAGCGTTCGCTAAAATAAGAATTTTCGCCAAAAAAAGTTTTTTTTCACTTATTTTTTGGTTATAGACAATTCAATATACCAAATATTAAAAAACCCTTGGTATGGTTTTGTAGGAAAATAAATTCTCTACAAAGATGATTTTTTATCGAACTTAAAAAGTCAACAGCTTTTTTTTTATAGCTGATTAAATTACATTTCGTTCTATAATTTTCATTTTTAATTATTGATGAACACTTATTAAACTACTTCCTAACGAAAAGAACATACTAATGCAATTTTTCTAGGAATATTTATGATCTAAAAAAATAGTTTTTATGCCGTAATGAATGTAAATACTGTTGAGTAATTTATATTCTTTACTTTTAAAATAATGAATTACATGTCAATTCTATTTTTTTTTGTTTTTCACCTTATTGATTCACACAAAATTCGGTGAAATTTTTCTGTTTACAGTGAGAATTGCACAAACCTATGATTGTATAAAAAATTATTAGTATTTTAATAGAAATAGATAATTACTAAAAACGAAATATCTTAAAAAATTTTAATAAATCAAAAAAATGATATGCTAATCTTTATTATTGTCTTTATTCATATGTTTTACTAGTTTTAAAGAGCTTACATTTTTTAAATAAACATTAATATAATTATGATAGACACACTTTTAATCTTGTTATATATAAATGAAACTAATAAGATCTTTACTTGAATTATTTTAAAATCAGTTATGAGATTCGAGTAAACATATTACTCACATAAATTTCGTTTGTTACAATTGGGATATTTTTTGCGATGCTCAGCAACAACTTGTAATAAAAACTGTTTTTGTTCTTCATCACAAGTGAGACTATCATTATATTTATCAATTAACGCTACAGCTCTTTCGGCAATATCATTTACAACTTTTATCGATCGAACAATTTTTAAAGAAGCCTGGTACTCGTCATCGAATTCCCATTGATCTACAGGTAAATCAAGAAAACTTGTAGATAAACCGAACTTCTCGAATAAAACCATCGACTTTTGAGTAACAAAATCACTTATATCTTTTGAGCTGAATGATTTTAAATCTTCTTGTTTTGTGTCTATCATAATTATATTAATGTTTATATTCTAATTATATCATAATTATATTAATGTTTCTATTTCTATTAAAATACTAATGATTTTTTATACAATTATAGGTTTGTGCAATTCTCACTGTAAACAGAAAAATTTCACCGAATGTTGAATCAATAAGGTGAAAAACAAAAAAAAAATAGAATTGACATGTAATTCATTATTTTAAAAGTAAAGAATATAAATTACTCAACAGTATTTACATTCATTACGGCATAAAAACTATTTTTTTAGATCATAAATATTCCTAGAAAAATTGCATTAATATGTTCTTTTCGTTAGGAAGTAGTTTAATAAGTGTTCATCAATAATTAAAAATGAAAATTATAGAACGAAATGTAATTTAATCAGCTATAAAAAAAAAGCTGTTGACTTTTTAAGTTCGATAAAAAATCATCTTTGTAGAGAATTTATTTTCCTACAAAACCATACCAAGGGTTTTTTAATATTTGGTATATTGAATTGTCTATAACCAAAAAATAAGTGAAAAAAAACTTTTTTTGGCGAAAATTCTTATTTTAGCGAACGCTAACTGAAAAATGAAGATAGAGGGCTCAAATTTTGACACAATTTTTTTTTCGTCACTCTCAACGAAATTTTGATATGGGACCGAAAAAAAAAAAATAGTCGATTTATTTGGCACAGTCTAATGTCCATGTTTTTGTTTCGCCATATTGTGTCATTCAAACAACCCGCTATTCGGGATGCCTTCATTGTCTGTTCTCTTACCTCTGTTACAACATCACTATATCCTGAGATTTCTATTCCTAGGTACTTAAATCTTATTTTCTGCTGAATAACCTTCCCTTCAATTTCCAGTTTGCACCTTAACGGTGTCTTTGATGTTGTCATGCATTTAGTTTTCTGGGCCGATATTTTCATATTGAATGATTTGGCTATGCAGTTAAATCGGTGTAGTAGACGTTGTAGATCATCCTCATTTTCGGCCACTAATACAGCGTCATCAGCATAGCATAGGATGGTTATTTCTTCGTTGCCAATCTTATATCCTTTTAGCGGTCTTACATTTCTTATTATTTCGTCCATAATGATGTTAAAAAGCAGGGGACTTAGGGAATCCCCTTGTCGGATACCACGACCTGCATCAATCGGTTCAGTCAAGGCACCATTTATCTTTGCTTGGATCTTATTGTTTCTATAGATGTCCTCTATGGTCTTGATAAGATTATTCGGAATTTGCCGGTTATAGAGGAGGTGTATAACATCCTTTAACTGCACTCGGTCGAATGCCTTTTCCAGATCAATGAAACACACATATGCTGGTCTGTTGTATTCAATTGATTTTTCTGTTATCTGTCTTATGATGAAAACCGCGTCTGTGCACGATCTGCCTGATCTGAATCCCTGTTGTTCGTCTTCTAGAATCGTTAAGCTGTTAATTTTGTTCGTTATAACCTTTGTTGTTAGTTTCAATGAAGTGTTTAAAAGATTTATTCTCCTGTAATTTGTAGGTAGTTTTTTGTCTCCTTTTTTAAACATAACTATAGTTGTGCTAGTTCGCCATTCGTCAGGTATTTTGTGTTGGCATAGTATTTTTTGGATTAGGAAGTTTAATTGTTGTGTGAGACGTTGGCCACCATATTTTAGTAACTCGTTTGGGATGCCATCTTGCCCTGAGCTCTTCCTATTCTTAAGTTTTCGAATAGCTGTTTCTACATCACTGGACTCAATTTGTATGTCGCTTTTAGTTATTATTTCTGGCGTATTTAGTTCCGCTTGAGGTTCTTCTGATTTATAGAGCTCTGTTAGATAGTTAATCCAATTTCTCTTTGATCTGATTTGTTTCGATCATTTCGTTGACTTCCTTTCTTTGATTTTTAATAAATCGCCAGATTTGTTTTTGGAGTCCAAAGAAGTCACTCTCCATTCTCTTCGAAAAAATCTCCCAATGGTGTTGTTTTGTTTGCCTCACTAACGTCGCTGTTTGATTTCGGATTCGTCTATACATTTCATATGATCCAGGTGTTCGTAATGTTCTATAGTTAAGGTATGTTATTTTCTTTTTTTTTGCATATCTCCTTAATCTCTGGGCGGAACCAAGGAGTTTTGATCATTCTAGCCCGGTTTTTTACATTTCGTGTTCCCAGGGCTTCATATGCAGCTTCTAAAATGTTAGTTTTTAGTTTCTTCCAGGCCGTGTTTGCATTATCCTCTTCTTTTATTGGGTTTATTTTGATTTTATCCTTCAACCTGTTCTCATATAGTTGTTTAGTATGTAAGTTCCATAGTGACTCGATGTTTATTTTCGATTCTTGAGTTGCTCGGGCAAGATTTCTTTGGGGTTTAAACTTCATTATTATTTTTTGCTAATAGCAGGCTATAATCGCTTCCTACATTCGCGGAATTTAACGTCCTGATATCTAATATTTGGTTTGGTTGGACGTATCTGTTGGTAACAATATAATCAATTGTGGACCTGAAGCCTCTGGTGTTGCTGTATGTAAATTTATAATGCTCCTTATCATTGTAAAATTTATTGTTAATCCTTAGCTCGTTAAATGTGCATAACTGTGTCATTAGATCTCCATTATCATTTAACACGTTTTCGTTGAACCTTTGTTTTATTCCAGGTATTATTTCGTTTCCGATGCGGGCGTTAAAATCTCCAAGGATTATCATTTGTTTGTTACTTGGTAATGATCCAACTAAATTTTGTAGTTGGTCGTAGAAGGCTTCTCTTTCTTCTTTTGTTTTATTATAATATCTTCGGGTGCATAGATTGACACTATAGGCCAGTCAACGCGGGCCAAAAATTGATTTTTTTACCAACAGCTTGATTCTTTGAAATAAGGGTAAGTTGACGACGCTGAATCGAATGGTGCCAATTTTATTAAAATCAATCCTTGAGGTTTTGAGAAAAAGGGTAAAAAAGGGTAAAAAAATGGCCTTATCTTAGAATCTAGGCATTTAATCGAAAAAACTTTCAAACAAAAGTTGTAGAGAATTGAAAAATACTAAAAAAATGTCGTATGAGTTATCTTCGTATTTTTAAAAATAAGCGAATAAAATTGGATTGAAGATGGGAAAAAAATTGTAAGAGTGGGAGAAAGCAAGCTTATCCCTCCGTCGCGTTTTACACGCGAGCGAGCTAGTAAGCGTGCGAGCGTCCGTGAGCACTAATACACAAACGAAGGATCTTCGGCAATCTTCGGGACTCTCGGTCTTGAATGAAAGTGCGAGTGAGAGAACAAACCAATACTTCTCTCTTTTTATTTATCATGCGATAACGAGTATTATTGTCCTTGGCCACCGATTGTTGAGCGTTCTGATATTTCTCTTTTTATATTTTTTCTTTCGGTAGCAAGAA
Source organism: Polistes fuscatus (assembly GCF_010416935.1). Taxonomy (NCBI): domain Eukaryota; kingdom Metazoa; phylum Arthropoda; class Insecta; order Hymenoptera; family Vespidae; genus Polistes; species Polistes fuscatus. Next base: position 4,416 of record NW_025113180.1, on the reverse strand, counting down.
TTTTACGTCTTGGCCATCGAGCGTCGAGCGTTTTGTATACGAGTGCGAGTGAGAAAGAAAACCGATATTTCTCTCTTTCTATTTTTTCATTTGGTAGCCAGAATTTTACGTCTTGGCCATCGTGCGTCGAGCGTTTTGTATATCTATATATATCGGCGCATAAGCGCGGCACTTTTAAATCGAATCTTGATGCTTATGGCACGCCGTTTCTTTATTTATTGTCAAAAATAATGAACCTTGAGTAAAAAAAAAATAATTCATTTTAACAGAAACTATTATTATTTAGTTGAGAGTAAAAATAATGAATTAATTTTGTGTCTGCCATAAAATTAATTAGAATAATTAATTGATATAATTTTTGACTCACAAAAATTTATTTGTATATCAAATTGAATACGCATTCTCTTTAAGACGAAATTTAAAATTTAAATATTTTTCCTATTAAATTATGTATTTTATAAAATTTTAAATTACTGACTTTTTGTCTCGTAAAAATTTATTAGTGTATCAAATTAAATACATATTTGAAAAAAAGAATTTTATATCCACACATAAAATTAATTCAAGATATATATGAAGGGATATTCTAAAAACGTGGAATTTATTTTTTGTCTATACATAATTTTAATTCATTTTTATTATGTTATAAGAAAACAGTAATGCATTCTGATTCATCTTCGAAGTCTTAAGAATTGTAAGAAAAATTCAACAATTACCAAGTGGTGCGTAACGTAAGTAGTAACGTCTTCGCTTCTCGCGCTGGTATATTAACGTTCGATTCTTCGTGGGGGAATTATTTTTTTTTAAGTTCTTCTATCCTTAGGTTATATAAATTATTTTTACATTTCCTAATTTCTAATTATATATAGAAAAAAAATAAAAATTATTACAAAAAAATTCAAAGCAATAAATTCTTTTACATCCTGCACAAATAAACGAAGTTTATTACTTAAATTACAAATTCATCCTGTAAATATCATCCTAAAAAATGTCTCGTTTCGGCACGTTAAAAATTAATTTTTGTTATTTATTGGATATTATTTAATTTATAATTAGTAACTTTATTACTCGCGTAATAATGTTGATTTCTTAATAAATTTATATCGTTAGTGCAAAAGTTGAAAAAAATCTGAGGTGGGACTCACTGACCGTCTCCTTGTTAAGGATAGAAAACTTATAAAAAAAATAATTTCCCCACGAAGAATCGAACGTTAAATACCCAGCGCGAGAAGCGAAGACGTTACTACTTACGCTAACGCACCACTTGGTAATTGTTCAATTTTTTTCGTACAATTCTTAAGACTTCGACAATGAATCAGAATGCATTACTGTTTTCTTATAACATAATAAAAATGAATTAAAATTATGTATAGACAAAAAATAAATTCCACGTTTTTAGAATATCCTTTCATATATATCTTGAATTAATTTTATGTGTGGTTATAAAATTCTTCTTTTTCAAATATGTATTTAATATGATAAACTAATAAATTTTTACGAGACAAAAAGTCAGTAATTTAAAATTTTATAAAATACATAATTTAATAGGAAAAATATTTAAATTTTAAATTTCGTCTTAAAGAGAATACGTATTCAATTTGATATAGAAATAAATTTTTGTGAGGCAAAGAATTTATATCAATTAATTATTCTAATTAATTTTATGGCGAGACACAAAATTAATTTTTATTTTTACTCTCAACTAAATAATAATAGTTTCTGTTAAAATGAATTATTTTTTTTTTACTCAAGGCTCATTATTTTTGACAATAAATAAAGAAACGGTGTGCCATAAGCATCAAGATTCGATTTAAAAATGCCGCGCTTGTACGCCGATATATAGATATACAAAACGCTCGACGCTCGATGGCCAAGACGTAAAATTCTGGCTACCAAATGAAAAAATAGAAAGAGAGAAATATCGGTTTTCTTTCTCACTCGCACTCGTATACAAAACGCTCGACGCTCGATGGCCAAGACGTAAAATTCTTGCTACCGAAAAAAAAATATAAAAGAGAAATATCAGAACGCTCAACAATCGATGGCCAAGGACAATAATACTCGTTATCGCATGATAAATAAAAAGAGAGAAATATTAGTTTGTTCTCTCACTCGCACTTTCATTCAAGACCGAGAGTCCCGAAGATTGCCGAAGATCCTTCGTTTGTGTATTAGTGCACACGGACGCTCGCACGCACACTAGCCCGCTCGCGTGTAAAAGCCGACTGAGAGGCGGGACTTGCTTCCCCACTCTTACAATTATTTTCCCATCTTCAATCCAATTTTATTCGCTTATTTTTGAAAATACGAAGATAACTCATAAACATTTTTTATGTATATTTTAATTCCTACAACTTTTGTTTAAACTTTTTTGATTAAATGCCTAGATTTTAAGATAAAGCAATTTTTTAACCAATTTTTATCCTTTTTACTCTTTTTCTCAAAAACGGCACACTCAGATCAAAAAAATTAGCACCATTCGATTCAGCGTCGTCTATTTACCCTTATATTAAGTTTTTACTTTCTTTCCTGAGATTTCCGGAAAAAACGGCCCCCGTTGACTGGACTATTTGTCGCACGCGTCTAATGCTTTGGCAGGGCCGTACGCGTCTAGGTGCTTCGCCCTACTCACTCGTTGCGCGGGATACGCAACAATCTTCTTACATTAGAAAATATTATTGATCATCAAGCAGGGAAGCGAAACAGGTTTCTTTATCAACTATCTTCTATGTAAAAAAAAATTAAAATAATAATAGTAATAATGTATAATAATACATTAATTAATAAACTAGAAAAATTAAAAACTAACAAAGAAAATAATAACGATAATAATAATATAATATGTTATTATTATGATAGGTAATCTGTAATTAATTATAAAAATATGGAGAGTGTAGCATAAAGAATGGAAACGTATTGTGCAATATGAATTTATTGTGATTGTTTTGAAGTTATATTCTTTTTCAATACTAAATCGAGCGTAGCCTGGCGAGGATTTCCTTCAGAATCGTGAGGCACTCAACGTAATAACGATTTATGTACTATTATAAAGATTATAGATTCTTTGCTTATATTCGAAATATGCGGCTCAATCATTTCGAAAATATTGAAAATAACGAAATTTTCTTATCGTCCTTCCCCACTTTTTAAACCGTTGCTAAGCACGCGCCCTGCTGGGCCTATTAAACAGAGCACTCGTCCTATTCTTCCACTGGACGTCTACGACGATACGTCTTAGATGAGCAGCGAAGAATTTACAAAGAAAGCGACGAACAAAGCGATTTAAGCTAGAACGAAATAAGAAAAGTATAAGTATTCCTTATACTTCCATAACGAGGTGAACCTTTTTGTTGAATCCGTATACTAGCGAAGCGAGCAAGAAATGAGATACGTGTTTAATTTTTTGTTAATACCGCAATTCCTTATTATGTTTTAATTTATCAACCAGAGATTTTAAGCTACAAGGCTTTTTGTCTGACGAGCCAATATAGTATTAAACTTTGTATTTACTTAACCAAGAGTTTTTCTTTTTCTTATTTGTGTTTTATTTTATTAATTTGTTAATAATTGTATTTTATTTAAATTATATTTATTATCTTATTTTATTAAAGTTTTATTGCAGTTATATTTTATTTTATTTACAAATGTAGAGTATATATTGGCATTCGGGAAAATTGTAGTTATTTCATATTGAATACAATGAAGATGGAGAAGTAAATGTTGTGTGGCTTAAGTTTTCAGATTCACTAAAGATTGGCTAGAAAATCGTACAGAAAGTTGCTGGACACGTTGCGATTTAAATTAATAAAACAATAGTGCCGATCGGACGTAGATCTCCAACTATTCTCCTTACCAACAATACAAAAATTAAGACTAAGCGTTCACATTTATCTATAGTTTAAATTTTATTATTGTGTTATTTATGTTGTTGAAAATTTATTTATTTTATTTTAATTATTTAATTATTTTATTATTTTAATTATAATTTTGAATTATTTTAAACTATAATCTCTTGCAGCTTCTTATTGACAAGGATAAGTATACATTCAATTCTTTTAAGTTTTCAATATGCCTAAAACTAATGCAGAGAAATGTAGAGATTATCGTCTCGTAGGAAAAGAAATCAAGAAAATAAGGAAAATAATGAGGAAAATAAGGAAAAATGAGGAAAATAGGAAAACAAATGCGCGCTAAGCAAAACGTTGTAGGGTTCATTGGCTGCGAAGAAAAATGATTCAAAAAGCAAATGAATTGCATGCAAATGAAATTTATGTACTCCGTCAACTTCTAATTTACTTTGCGAACCATCGGATAAGCCTGTGATTACTGGTACAAATTTATATAATTTAAAATTCACACAGCAATAACTAATAGTACTGCTAATATTTCTACATTTATTTTATTTGCCATTTATTT
>NW_025113179.1:0-82075 GCF_010416935.1 Polistes fuscatus | reverse complement strand
TTAAATCATTATTTTACACTTAACTAAATAATATTAGTTTCTGTTAAAATGAATTATTGTTTTTCTTTATTCAAATTTCATAATTTTTGACAATAAATAAAAAACGCCGCGCTTATACGCCGATATAAATATACAAAACGCACGACACTACCGATTGCCAAAACGAAAAATTCTTGCTATCGAAAGAAAAAATATAAAAGAGAACTATCGGTTTATTGTCTCACTCGCACTCGTATCAGAACGCTCAACAATCGATGGCCAAGACAAAAATACTCGCTATCGCCTAAACATATAGAAAGGAGAAATATCGGTTTCTTCTTTCAGTCGCACTTGCATTTAAGGCCGAAAGACCCGAAGATTACCGAAGATCCTTCGTTGTGTATTAGTACACACGGACGCTCGCACGCACACTAGCCCGCTGCGTGTAAAAGCCGACTGAGAGGCGGAACTTGCTTCCCTACTCTTACAATTATTTTAACCATCTTTTTTCCAATATTTCTCGCTTATTTGTGAAATACGAAGATAAACCTACAATAATTTTTATATATTTTTAATTCTCCTGCCACTTTCGTTTCAAACTTTTTTTGATTAAATGCCTAGATTCTAAGAAAAGGCTATTTTTACAATTTTACCCTTTTTTACTCTTTTTTTTAAAGCTTACACATCAAGTTGCAAAAAAAATTGTACCACTCGAATTAGCGTCGTCAAGTTTCCCTTAGATCAAATTCGCAGGCTGATAAGAAATTTTGGAAGTTTGGCTCTTTTTGACTGGCTTAAAAGGAACTTCTATTTTTAATTTTTGGGCTTCCTCTAAAAGACAAGGAGAAACAGAAAGTATGCTAAGGGTATCGATATCGGAGTCTACGTATCACAACATATATTCTTTCGTTTTTCACATTATTTTACGTAATTTGTATTCAGTTAAAGTAATTACTTTTTTCTCAATCAGTCAATCAATCATACAAAAATAGCATCAGATTCTTATTATCCATATTATCACTAGATTGTGGCTTAACTTGCTGCGAATTCGTGTGTATTATTATTTAAATAAAATGTCTTGAATAAATACTGCGACTTCGCACAGTTATCTCATACAGCTATAGTACGAAAGATGGTCCCGATAAGGCTATTATATAAAAAAACGTTCATTACTCCAAAATATAAATTTTATTCTGAAAAAATAATGAAAGTTTTTAAAAACGAATCGGAGATGTATTTCTTACCTTATCGATTTCTCATTTGTCCTTCGACAGAAGTTTAGTTTTATGGAGAATTCACTTCTACCGCGTGTGAACTGCACGCATGAATTTTTTTTGGATTTATTATCGTTACTTCGAAGTAGTTACGTAAAGCCGTAACGAAAGGAATGGATCGAATCGAGCAGCGTTTTTGACCGTTCGGACAGTGAGAATCAAACTCGAAGATGCAGAAAAGACTTACTCAAAACTAATAACTTTATATTAAATTTAAAAATTACCATATGATAAAAAATTTGACTTCTATGAATAAAATCAAATATCCTCATTATACCCAAATTATCGATAAAAGCAACTTAAGTATCTCTTGAGTTATTTTGTAAAATACTTAATTATTAATTTAATGTGTTATTTTTCAGTCTATTTGTGATATTGTATACTTTATTGCTAAGAATACGAATACCGATATCCTTAATGAAAACTGGAAACTCATAGTTTTTAAAAATTATTTTTTATTTGTACAGTTAATTATTACAATTATTTTATTGGAAAAATAGTATCGACAAAAATGATAATATTATCGCTTGTTAAATCTCAAGAATTTAGTTTCAGTTGGTTGCGAAGTTATTCTGAATTTTATGTTAACATTTTCAACTGTTACGAGATCGTTTATTCGAACAGTAAATTTTCTCAATAAACTAGCAGCGATTGCTTTCATTTGGGCATGTCAAATATTTGACCTAAAAAAGTAAATAAATAAACAGTACTTTGCTGATAAATTTTTTAGAATACTATTTCAAGAATGCATAAAGATGCGCTTTTACCTATGCATCCTCTTTATCCCAAGCTGAACGGGATGAAACATTTCGGGTTATAATTTCCAGCAAGAACCGATCCGGGTTAAATCTTGAAGGATCATTCCAATATTTATCTTTTCGATGAAGTGAAAATATTGCAACAACTACATGACAATTTTTTGGTATTATCACATTGTCGTTCACTTAATGAAATAAATAAATACATATTATTCTAACATAAGACAGTAATGTCAATAGAAAAAAAATATACCAAAAATATTTATTATATGTAAATATACCTTTTGTATACCTATATAGTTTGCGTGCAATAAATGGAGCTGGAGAAAAAGACGTAATGTTTCCTTGATGACTCGATCCAAATATTTCATTTTCTTAATATCTTCCATTGTAATAGGAACATCTTTCGGAACGCTTGAGCCGTACAAATCGTACAACTCTTCGTATACTAGATTCTGCAATCGAAAAAGCTGAATACATGATACAAGTTTTGTATGAAAATATAATTGATTTTTAAAAGATAATGAAAAATAAGATACTGCTTAAGTGCAATCTGTGCGTACTTGAAATCTGAAAACGTGGCTAACATTAAAAATAAAAATGAAAGTGTATTAGCTTCACTATCGCTTCCCTAAAAAATAATACAAAATGTTTTTTACTTTTAATGGATAAAAGAAATTTTATGTAATTTTAAATAAATTTTGAAAAAATAAAAAAAACAAAAAATTATATAAAAAAGGGGAATTAAAAGAAAATTTTATAGGCAAATCGTTTATAAAGTGCAGTAAATTTGATAAATCTTACCTCAATACTTTCAGGATCATCGAAGATTAGTACTAATTTGGGCCTAGCCACAATAGCCACGGCGAAAATAGTTTGCGAATAATTTCATTATGTTATGAGTTATCTAATTGTAAGACAAATTCTTTCAATAGAGATTGCATAAATATAGACATTATAAAGTGAAATAAAAATGTACCTTTTAAATCACCAAGGAAAATATTCAGGTTTCCAATCAAAAGGTAAGCTTTAGGTCCTGAAAAATTTTTTGCCATGTTATACTCACGAAATTTATTTATTATATATTTAAGACCATAGAATTACATTATTATTATTGCTGTTGAAGTACTAACTTTATTTATATACACCATGTTATTATAAACAATACAAAACTATAAAACAACTAAAATAGTTTTAAAATATGGCTGGGTCCTATCTTGTAAGCCAGGAAGTGATATTAAGTTAACACTTCGCAGCGACTTCTTATCTTTCGTGATTTAACAGAAACTAGGAAAGAATCATCAGACGGGGAACCTATTTAAGCAAGATCGAGATCATACTTTATCCAGTTGTCAAGGACTTTCAACACGTGTAGACAAAATTAAACAAAAACCTGTATGTTATCTATTCATTTATTCCGTGCGTAATATTATTATTTGCATAGTCGCAATCTATATAGTTTTTTAAATTAGAAGAAGTTAATCGATATTATTAACATAGTTTCTTTTTAAAGAAATCTTGTTTTTATCCCTTTCCACTATTTGACTTTGTTTATGTTAATAAATAAACTAGATAAACGAGATACATAAATGAAAAGCAAGAAGTTTTTCGATTACAGGTCAGATTGAAATGACTTTATTTTGCATTATATATAAGCGTTTCGATAAGTTTTAATTATTCAAGATAAATACAATTTTTTCTTATCTTATTGAAATATTAAATTATTGTGCTTGTTCGGTGAAATTAGGGCATTTGACCGATTTGTATTGCGCGCCGAATAGGTTAGATAGCGACGGCGTTGAGATATTAGATTGGTTAGAATTACACCCTAAATAGGATCGGTCACGACTGCCTTAGTTGAGTTATGAGATACATGTAGGACCGCCTTAGCATGACAGGTACATGCGAGTGCGTCTTGCGGTATGTTGGAGGGGAGATTTGTGCGTGGAGCCTTGGTCTCGAGGGCGCACCCGGCAGACCAGATCTGGATAGCGAGAGTAAGTTTTCGTTTCTGGAAAAGGAAAGTGACGCCATATTGGCCTTTTATAAGTGAGAGCTGTGTTGTTCTTTGTGGTGTGCTTCCGAGCTACCGACGTGTAAGTTTGAAAGGGTAGTGCATGGTCACAACCGCGCTCTTTACTAAGTTTGAAGGGTTGTGCAAGGACACAACAGTGCTATTTACTAAGATTCAAGGGGTTATGCACGGACAAAACATTCTTTTTACCGCGAGTAGCGGTTTCTCTTTACAGTGCTTGCCGGTCTCAGTGTAGGATAGGTTGCATGCACGGCTACACCAAGTTGAGGTTGTTGGCGACGAGGAGTTAACGCGCCTTTGTTGAACGTCGAGATAGTGGCGGTATCATGAATAGTTTGCGGTGGAAACAAAGGTAAGAGAGATCTCTAGCGTAAAGAAAAAAAGAGGTCCTTCGCAACGAAATTAGTGCTTGTATTCTTTCTTTAACTTGTCTACAGGGTACTATTTACATTGTACTATTTGTTTGAATAAAGCCTTTGCTTGCCCTGGCTTTTCTCTCAACTCCGTGAGAGTTTTTATGCCTAGGCAAGTGTTTTATATCGCGTAAAATTGTGTTGATTGATTTATCTATCCTTTCCTATCTCACTCATTCGTACATTAATTTAACCGAACTCACGACGTTAATTTCAAATTGTTTAAGTCTTATATTCTGCAAACAGTGTTAGACAAATTTTTTGATCGCACGTGTTTCTCTCGTAGGATTTATATATGTTATATATTTCTGTTGTGGAAATAAAAAGAAAAGTGAGATGGACGCCGAGCACTTTACAATAGGCAGGTTTAATTTTAAATATTTCCGTTACAAACAGGTGGTTGTCACGTGTTACCGTAAGTGAGAAAGCTTAAGAGAAGTTCTGGATTGTATTAATCTCCTGAGTAAGGCTTTGAGAGACTGTATTAATCACTTAAGTGGTCAAACAAATGGTATAAGATCGACAATGAGCAAACTGAGATTCCTTTCAGGTGTGCACGTTGTACGCGTAAAAAAACTTCGATTGCAATGGCTGCCGGAGAAGCCGGCGTTACGGCGAGTCTTCAATAGTCGCTGGGGAACGAGGCGTGTCTTCATCGCGCGACAACTGTCGGGTGTCGCCGTCCATTGGGAACGCTTATTCCCAAACAATTTCTATTACTTCTTTTATTACACTATCTTGTCTGATTATGATTCAATAGAAATTCGTTAGAAAATTATTGTTACATAAAATTGTAATAGTCTGAGAGCGAGTGGTCAGCAAATTGCATGTAATTTACAAAAATCCAAATTTCATTGAGTCAATCTCTCATACCTGGTATACATTAGAGGGAAACTAATTAAGTTTGGCGACAGTCCATGTATAGTCACTTAGGTAACATAGGTACAAAATTTAGACCAACGTTATGAGCATTTTACCAAGGCTGTCGTCTGGATATTTTATTATTTACTATTATTATAAAAAAATAATTGCAGACAATTGTGACGGTTTTGAGGTTATGGCATTCACTATAGAAAGTGCCAAGAAAAATAACATTTGGAGAATAGCATTTTCTTATTATTTAAAAAATGCATTCCAGAAAGCCACGCCACGACGGGTTTTAATTGGTGGTAGGTGCAATCGTCGACAGCAAGAAACTGTCATGAGCTTGGGGTAAGTGACCTTGCCTCGGCTCTGGTAAATGCTACAGGCAATAGATCGTAGGTAGGCGACCTGGCCTGCGATGTAACAAATGCGACAGGAAGAGAAGAACGTCACCTGAAGAAGTGGCAAAGGGTTGCCAGGGCCGCAGAGAGAGTCAAGCTCTGCGGCTCGGCTTCACCAATTTTGGGGAGGTTATTTAAGTGGGCGAGGCCCTTAACCTATTCCTCAGAGAGAGAGGTTGTGGACTTAACGAGCCCGGAGAAACAAGGCTCTGAGAAGACTCCTGCAAGGGCATGGAAACAAGCAGTCTACTCGAACGGGCCAGGGAATATAGGCTGGTTGCCGAGTCCGAAAGAGGGCGATCGGCTAAACTCAAAAGGGAGATCTCAGGACGTATGAAGCGTTATCACCTCGAGGTTCTCGAGGTGATGAAAGTCCTGTACGGGCTCCTAGGGGCTAGAGGTTTCGGGGACGCTAAGAGTGCGGAGGCTATAGCCCAGCTTCGGGCCGAAAATAGAAGCATCGCAGGGGAGAATAAAAGCCTTTTAAAAGAGATTGCACTTCTCAGAAAGGAGATATGAAAGAGAGCGAGAAACTTTCTTCCCCCAATACAACTACTTCTACAACTTTCACGGCTAGGAAGATTTCAGCAAGCCAGGCAAGGACGTGCATTGAGCAGCACTAGCGCTAGCTACGTGTGACAAAGAGTAGGACCTGAGGCAGCTTGCTGAAATTGTGCGGGTCCTGACAAAAGCGGTGGTGAATCCTGTTAGACATTTAGAAGACAGTTACAAAATCGCGAACAAAACGCCTAAAAAGTTTTGGTATTTTATCAAAAGATTAATTGCGGTAAACAATCCCAGGACAGGAATTTCAGGGTAGATTGGTTGTCACGCGATGTCGCGATGTTGAAGGCTATGGCTACCGCGGCTTAAAGCTCTATCTTAGAGCGAGGTTCAGTGGGAAAAAACCAAGGATCGACCTATAACTTGAGGCTCTGTGGGAGGCCAAGAGGACTTTGGTCAAGACCATCGAATCCGTGTTCGTCGTTCGACGGTAAGCGCTTATGTGATAGTGAAGAACTATATACTAGAGTGCGCAGAGAGGCGTCGTGCTGATGTCCTGGTTTCGCTGGACATCAGTAACGCGTTCAATTTGAACAATTTGCTGATTTTAATCTAAGAATAAAGATGAATTACAATCAATCTATTTATCCTGATATTGTAACATTCAATAGTAAGTAAAATAGCAATATGTTTTTAGTTAAAATACTTTACCAATTAAAATGTATGTATTATTATTAAGTGGTGTTTGGAACTCGAAAGCTCGTTGCCGCATATACTAAATCCCGCCAGTGTTTTCGTTCCTGAGCGCGATCCCTCAATTCACGATTTTATATCCCATTTCCCTAATATCCCTTCTAGTATTGTCCTCCCATTTTGGCTTGGTCTAACTAATGGTCTTTTTCCATTGGGTATACAAGTAAGTATTTAATATATGTATTGTATTGTTTTTATTTCAATTTATCACATACTCTTCTTCTCTCTTGATATTTTGTATATTTCATATATAAACTACTTTCTTAAATAGTTTTATCTAGAATGCAGCTCTACAGTTTGAATTCTATTCAAAGACCGTAGCACATCCAAGGAAAAGTCTTCATTCTAGCATCGGATCTATGCATGTAAATTTAATTTCCCAATGATTACCGATATAATTAACGAAAAATTCCGAATAATCTTATCAACCGAAAAATTCCGAATAATTTTATCAAGACCATAGAGGACATCTATAGAAACAATAAGATCCAAGCAAAGATAAATGGTGCCTTGACTGAACCGATTGATGCAGGTCGTGGTATATGACAAGGGGATTCCTTAAGTCCCCTGCATTTTAAATTCATTATGGACGAAATAATAAGAAACGTAAGACTGCTAAAAGGATATAAAATGGGCAACGAAGAAATCCTATGCTATGCTGATGACGCTGTATTAGTGGCCGAAAATGAGGATGATCTACAACGTCTACTACACCGATTTAACTGCATAGCCAAATCATTCAATAAGAAAATATCGGCCCAGAAAACTAAATGCCTGACAACATCAAAGACACCGTTAAGATGCAAACTGGAAATTGAAGGGAAGGTTATTCATCTGGACATAAGATCTAAGTACCTAGGAATAGAAATCTCAGGATATGGTGATGTTGAATCAGAGGTAAGAGAACAGACAATGAAGGCATCTAGAATAGCGGGTTGTTTGAATGACACAATATGGCGAAACAAAAGCATGGATTTAGAGACCAAAGCAAGAATCTATAAGGCAACGGTGAGACCTATTATGACATATACCGCAGAAACTCGTCCAGACACAGCGAAAACGAAACAGTTACTAGAGACAACCGAAATGAGAGTTCTTCGCAGAATAGTTGAAAAACACTACTGGACCGAGAGAGAAGTGAAGATATAAGAAGAACATGCAAAGTAGAGAACATTAACGAATGGATACTAAAAAAAAAAAAGAATGAACGAACACATTAACAGAATGGACTACGGAAGAATTGTCAGAATTGCACGGGATAAGTCACCGGTTGGCCGCAGAAGCACGGGGCGCCCACGAAAACGATGGTGCGACAATTTAACAGTGCAATAGGCAGAAAAACGTCGTTACGAAACAGGCAATTTGCCTAAACTAAAGAATGAAGAAGAAGAAGAATGATTACCAATATAAAGATTTCTCTTAACAAATGTATTCTTCGTAGAGTTTCAATTTGAATTATTATGCTAATAGAATCCTACTGTTTTTACAACTAATAAGCAAACATGAATCTGTAAAAAGGTAAAAATAATAATCTTGCTTCTAAGAGATAAAAATATTATAATTCTTTGAAAAATATTTATTCAAAGCATTAAAAAGCTTGTTCTCTCCGCTTAGGTTATCTATCATTTTATTGGAAGAGGGAGCGCATTATTTTCAATAACGATAAGAAGAAGCTGACGACATTAAATCATGAAAGACTTTAAAAGACATTTTTTCTTTTTATTCACACATGGAAAGAACCATGTGCATTGATATTCTATCAAAAGAAATAAAAAAAAGAATGCATCTTAGTTATTTATAAATTATTTTCTACAATAATTCTTATTAAATAAATAATAATCTATTGCAACTTTTGTCCAGTATCAGTATCATGTAAATTTCTGTTTCAGTTTTGGAGATCTCAAAAACTAATGTAGGGAAGTGTAATGTCTATTACTATCGTTACAAAAATATCTAAAAAAAGTATTCATCATAAACAAACGCAGAACGTTCTGAAGCGTATAGGCTGCGAAAAAAAATATTTGTTACGCAAAAGAAATATAACTTCTTACGTGCGTACATAAGTCTACACACGAATTTTTTACATTAATTTGCTCATTTTTAGTCTATTTTTTATTACTCTCTTATTTTCTCTTATCTTTTTTAAATACAAGTCATTGAACATTATGTTACCCTCTTCATTAAAGTATACCTTTTCTAATTCTTTTATTATTGTGATCCAAACTTTTTTTTCTTGGAGTCTTTGATTGAATGTTGTTTTTAATTGATTTTAATATCTCTGTTTTCATTAATTCTGCATATTCATTTGCAAACATCATGTGTTGTGGTAGTAATGCTTATTCTTCATTCTTCTCTTTTCTAATTCAGGTTATAGCGATTACGTTCGTTTTTCTACCCTTTGGTGATGCCGAAAATTTTAATGCTTGCTGCAATATTTTCGTCATTGTAAAAATAATTGTCGTTTATTAAGACAATTATAATTATTATGTTGATAAAACGGCCGAAAAGTGTTTCTCTGTAAATAAAGTTATAAACTTAATTAACTGTACATGTACGGGTTATCTACAATATAATATATATGATATTACCCCTGTAAACAAAGAAACGTCAATTGAAGTTATATTGTTCTTGCACACATGTGCCTTTTTAAGTAATAATTCTATTCTCTCTTTCTCTCTCTCTTCCGGTAATCCTAACTACCACGTTGTCGCATGCAAAGCGTGGCACATTGGAGCTAAAGAAATTTAAATTTTTTTACATAAATTTTTTAATAAATACGTCAACGCCCATAGCTCGGTGACAGCACTAGTTCCTGCTTCGATCATTAAGTCAAGCAGCGCTGAGTACGATTAGTACTTGGATTGGTGACCCGCTTGAGAAAAAAGAAAAAAAGAGGAAGAAAAGAAGAGAAAAACGACTTCATGCCATAAATTTGAAATCGCTTGCCGCGCATCGTAAATACCGACAAACTTCGTGGTTTCGATTTTTACCATGTCGCTCGTAAAAATCTCACTCTCATCAAATTTTCCCAAACTCTCCAAAAGAAGTATATCTTCGAAAAGCTATTATAACGGGACAAAGTCCTAATAAAAAGAGGAAGCAGAAGAATATAATAAATACATTAGCTAATATTAAAAACAGAAAAAATATATAAATTCATTTAATACCAATACGTGTATACAATATAATACATTTGTACGACTTGCTGTGGGAACATTAAATCTTAGTTATGTGTTTCATAAGAAAACTGTTCAAATTATATTAAAAATAATCTATCTATTTATTCTCTATATTTGCATATACATTTTTGTCTTACTAAAATTTTTAACGACTTTAGCTGTAAAATCATTTTTGGATTAGTCAGTTTTTGCAATCGATCAAGTGACCATAAGAATGTAGATTACTTTCGCCTATCTAATGTACACGTTAACATTTTCTAGACTTTGGAATGTTACGACGGCGGCGAATTATCATTGAACGATAACACGTGATCTCTGTTAGAAGTGCGGACGTGAGATCTCCCTTCATCTATTTTCAGCCAGAACGAAGCTTACGTAAGACTCTTACAGGTGACGAACTATGAAGCCACGCGTGGAAATCCGTATTGTATAAAAATAATGCAAACAATTTTTTATTGCAGAATGAACTCGCATGTATAAACCGTATTCAATGAGTGTTAAACATATTTACTAGACACATACTTGGTAACGAGCTATGACGCTATTAAAGCTGGATTATTATTGTTCAAATCCTTGGTAAATTTTACTATTTTTCGGGTAAACTCTTTTAGAAAATATATTAAAATATCCAATAAGTGCTTTCGAAAATAAAACAAAGATAAGTTTTCTATAGTCGTTTAGATTTTAAATATTAAAATTAAAAAAATTATTATTTTTTTTTTTACAAAGTCCAATTAAAAGTCTTTACTTACAAATATCGGTTTATTAGTCATGAAAAACTGACGCTTTTCATTCGAAACGGAATCTTACTGTATGAATATGTAATGCCGTATAAATAATTGAAAGAAACGTTATTACTCGATCGTATATTCATTTATAATAGCTTTACAAGTGAAGATACTTTCATTATATCAAAAATAGACACGCAATAAGCATTTAAAACATTGCAAATATCAAAATGTAAGTTTAATCCAGTGATTTATTTTCAAAAGCTGACATTTTTCACTTACCTGACGTTTTTAAAAGCTTAGAAGCAATTATGTTACTAATTACGTCTTACAAGGTGACCTTACACTGGGATACTCACGGGTTTTAACGAGCTTTAGTATATTAGTAGTATACTTATAGGGTGTTATCGTTGTAAAGGGTTTTTTAAAATGCCCAGCCAATTTTGAGAATAAATATTTTAAAATTTTGATTTTTGTTGTATACATGTTTATATTATCCTAATTTTGACTGTCTATCAAGTAGCCCGCTAGCGTCAATAGTAGCGTTCTTGCTTCTTGTGCCGCTAGTTAGTATTCGTTCCTTCATGGGGGAAGTTTTTATTGATAATTTTTTTCTATCTGCTTTCAAATTTTTTTCATATTTCTTAATTTATAAATATATATAGGGAAGAGATAATTATTTATTACAAAAAAATTAGAAATAATACATTTTTTTGCATTTCGCGCAATTAATAAAATTATATAAACAACGATTTTTTAAAGCATCTGTAGAAAACAAACCTGTATATTGTTTAAAAATATTTCTCTATCATTTGGTTTTAATAATATCGAAGCGTACCATGCATATCAAATCGTTTCATGAAAAATTTTTGATGACAATTGATGATGGATTATTGAATGCTTTTACAAACACTATCATTTTGGAATCTGCGTTTAATAAATATTAATAAATGTAGAATAAATGGTAAAACTCATGGATATAAAATAATTATATATGAAATTGTTAATAATTAGAATATATACGATTGTTATATTTGTTAGTATATTGAAGATTTATCTATTTTTATATACCTGTTAAAAAATAAAATGTTAACTGTAATTCAAGTAATCAATTTTTCTTTATTATTTGCGCAAGATGATAAAAAATTTATTATTTCTAATTTTTTTGTAATAAATAATTTTTTCTTTCCTGTATATATTTAAAAATTAAAAAAACTGGTGTGAGTACTTAGGTACGCACGTAAGAGGTTATACTTCTTTGGCGTAGCAAAACGAGTATAACCTCAATAACCTTAAAAAAAACTTCAAAAAAAAACTTCAAAGAAAAAAAATAAATTAAAAGAAAAAAATAATTATTATTATAATATATATATATATATATATATAGGAAATAATATAAAAAGTAAAAAAATATAAAAATATATATCAGTCCACAGTAAATGTAAGGGAGATATATCGAATTACTTTATGCGTCAACAGCCATGGCGCGGTTACAGCATTAGTTCTCACTCGATCATTTAAGTATAGCAGGGCTGAGTACGATTAGTATTTGGATGGGTGACCCGCTTGAGAAAAAAAGGGAAGAAAAGAAAAAGAGAAGAAAACTTCATGCCGTATACTTGAAATCGCTTCGCCGCGCGTCGTTAAAACCGACAAATTTCATGGTGTCGTTTCTCCAGACGCTCCGAACAAAAACACTCCCATCTACATTTTTCCCAACGCGCCAAAAGAAGTATAACTTCAAAAAAAAATATTATACGTAAGTGTATAGCTATTTACGTCTTTTCTACGGATTTATAAGGTCTTGAAAAAATGTTAAAATAAAGGAAGATTTTGTTAAATTTTAATAGAGGTTATAATTAAAACCTTTTAATTGTATTATTTGCGATTTATTTCTCTTCAATATATAATAAAATTTTTTAATTCCCAAGTAGAATATTCACAAACTTTGGTCATCTATTATAAATGTTCAATGAGTATTATAAAAAGAGTTATATTAAAGGGGAATATATTTTCTTTTACGTCGGTATTACGGATTTATAGGATCTTTAAAAAATTTTTCCACCTTGTCACTGTTCCAAGTTCCATGATTAGAAAGATCAAAAAAGGTCGAATGATTTCCTTATACATTGCATGCAAATTTAATTTGTCTAGACAAAAACATTATTAATTCACACGTCATCGCTATTTTATTTATAACATATTTTCAAAGGAAAAGTACAATAACAATGCATCCATATGCAAAAGCATTTAAATTTTGAAGCAAATTTTAAACTTAACCATTTTAATTACAGTCATCCGTAAGGATATATAAGTAGCAGCTTTTAAATAAAAGTACAATGAAAATGCTTCATAAGTAAAAGCATTTTATTTCCTAATTCAATGGCATAAATAAATCTTTAAGTATAATTTAACAGTGCGGTTAAACCAAGAAAATTTTAAATAACAATTTTTTCGAGTCACAAAGAGTACTTGTGTTTAAATAGTTTTATCTTGTTCATTTTATGAGATTTCCATTAAACAATAGTTATTCTTACTCTTTGAGAATCTCATACGTATCCTGAATCGTTCTACTGCAACCTTCTTCTTACCATCTAAGTTAAGTATTTTTAAAGTTCCTTATGCGTGCAATATTACAAACTGGAAATATTTTTATAAGTATTGCTATTTTATTAGAATAATGACCCGTATAATGCTTTAAAAAGAATAATAATTAAAATGTTGAATAGAAAATTTTACTTGTAATTAAATTTTTTTAAATGTTATACATTGTTAATATTCTGTAATATTAAATACTTTGATCTTGCATTAAGAATGCTCGAGAAGTATTTCTAAAGAACTATATTAGTTAGAAGTATATTGCTATTTACGTCTGTTCTACGGATTTATTAAATCTTGAAAAAATTTTCAAGTCATGCTATTAATAAATGTTCTTTAGAATATAATAAAAAAGGTATCTTGAATCGTTTACCCTATAGATCATACGGATTTAAATTTCTTATATAAAAACAATTAGAAGTCAAAGGTCATCGGATTCCGTGGGAAAGATTTCTTTTAAATGAAAGTACAATGACAATATTTCATACGTAAAAGCATTTAATTTGCTAATTCAATGGCATAAATAAATATTTAAGCATACTTTAACAGTGCAGTTAAACCAAAGAAACTTTTAAATAAAAATCTCTCAAGTTACAAAGAGTACTTGTGTTGAAATAGTTTTATCTTGTTCATTCTATGAGATTTTCATTAACAAATAGTTATTCTTACTCTTTAAAAATCTCATAGGTATCTTGAATCGTTCTAATGCAACCTTCTTCTTACCATCTAATTTAATTTTTGTTAAAATCTAGGAAAAAATTTTCAAATCAAGCTAGTAATAAATGTTCTTTATAATATAATGAAATAGTTATCTCGAATCGTTTACCTTATAGATCATACGAAAATGTCTTTTTTATATAAAAAAAAATTATAAATCAAAAGTCATCGGAAGCCTTAGGAAAGATTTCTTTTATACAACACGGCATTGACAATTCAGCATAATGCATAGTAAACGCATTTAAATTTCATAACTAAATCGCATAATTAACAATTTAAATTAGACTTATTCGATTGGCTATATAAGCAGCGATTTCAATGAATAGCTTTATTTGCCATATGAATTAGCTGTTGATTGTGTTGCTCGTGCTGATACATATTGCAAATATGAATTTAGAAGGCTTGGACGATAGTGCAGTGGTCATCTCTGGAATATCAGGAAAATTTCCAAAGAGTGACAATATTAATGATTTAAGGGAAAATCTATTAAATGGAGAAGATTGCGTATCTGAGACTTGTGAAAGATGGAAATTTGGTAAAAATATGTTCAATTATATTTCATACAGAACTAAAATGTTATAATGTGCGTTATTTTTGATTCAATAAATTATTATTTTTTAGGTCATTCGTCTAAAGTACCATCGCGTTTAGGAAGAGTTTCTAATTTATCTAAATTTGATAACTTTTTTTTTGGAATTAATGCATTACAGACTCAAGTAATGGCGCCAGAATTAAGAATGGCAATGGAAGTTACATTTGAAGCGGTCATTGATGCTGGAATTAATCCTGTAGAGCTACGGAACAAAAAAACCAATGTTTACGGGCTATTGAGTTTATTTGAGGGTGATAGTTATCTCATGGACCAAATAGGTCAGGTAAGTAATTAGATTAATCTAATATCTTCCATGTAAAGGTAAAATTATTCGATGTGCAATTATTTCTATATTCATTTTAGTCAAATGGATATAGTCTACTTGGGTTTTGCCGTGGTTTGCTACCAAACCGGATCTCGTTTTGCATGGGTTTTATTGGCTCAAGCTGCACTATCGATTCAACCAGCACATCAAGTTCATTAGCAATTCAAAAAGCGTACGAAGCTATAAAAGCTGGAGATTGCGATTACGCGATTGTTAGTGGTGGTATATTAAGCTTACTTCCCCAAACATCTAACCAACTGTATGATTTAGGTAAAATAAGAGTATACTAGATATAACTAATTCCTGTTCTTGCATGTAAAAACATAAAGGCAATTTTTCTTATATTTTTTACATTTCAATGATAATAAAAAGTCTTAGAACAACAAGTTGAATTTTTAGGTAATTTATAAATAATTTTTTGTTTTGTGCATTCCATTATTTAGGTTTGTTGTCAGCGGACGGGGTAAATAGATCTTTTGATAAAAAAGCGTCAGGATTTTCGAGAAGCGACTCTATAGGAACAATTTTCCTTCAAAGAGCAAAAAATGCAAAGCGAGTTTATGCCGAGGTCGTTAATCTTTGTGTTATGCACACTGATGCAATCCCGAGAAACACTTGTCTATTTCCCACAGCTGAATCTCAGGTTCAAATAATGAAACAGACATTGAAACACTGCGGTCTAAAACCAAGCGACGTAACTTACATCGAGGCTGATGGTACAGCAATCAAATCAATGGATCTCGAAGAATTAAAGGCAATAGATCTTGTTTATGGTCAAGATCGAAGTCTTTCTAATCCTCTTTTAATAGGATCTGTTAAGTCAAACATTGGTAACGCTTATAATAATAATGCAATAAATTCGATAATCAAGGTAAATTTACTGAAAAGACAAAATTAAATATAAAACAACGCTAATTTGGTTTAATATTTCACATTTGTTTATTTTTTATTTCTAGGTACTAATTGCTATGGAGACTGAAGTTATACCTCCGAATCTTCATTATTCTGAGCCTCCAGAAGAGGCCCAATGCCTTCAGGATGGACGCGTAAAAGTAATTACAGAACCAACACCTTGGATGGGTTGTTACGCTGCAGTTAACACAGCCGCTTTAAACGGTTCCTTCTCTCACATTATCCTAAAACGTCATTCAAAAAAGAAGCAAAGGAGAAAACTTTCACCATATAATATGCCACGACTTTTTGTAGCTTCTTGTCGAACTCAGGAAATGATATCGTCGATCTTTGATATTGTAAGATATTTATTTTACGACCGAACTGATTAGGCAAAATGATCGTGAATTAAATTCTATTTCTGTTTAGTTAAATTCGAGAAGAGGAGATGAAGAATTGGCTCAATTAATTACTGATATTACTGAGAAACCATTTTCCAATTCTCTGTATTCTGGGTATACAGTAATTCCAGATTTTGAAGCAGCTGATTCAGAGCAATCGATAGAAATGGTTCAAGCTAATTTTTCAGTTCAATCTCGAGAGATCTGGTTCGTTTTTTCGGGGATGGGATCACAATGGACCGGAATGGGTACTACAAATTTTATATTTAAATAATTAAAAAAATGTTACATCTCTCTCTCTCTCTCTCTCTCTCTCTCTCTCGTATATATTAAATGTAAAATTCTCTTTTAGGTGAATCACTAATGAAAATTCCAATCTTTGCCGAAGCAATAAAAAAATGTGATGTAGTTTTAAGACCTCGAGGTTACGATATTGTGCATATTATATGCGATAAAAATCCAACAATATACGATAATATTATAAATTGCTTTCTGGGAATAGCAGCAATACAAGTAATAATATATCTAATGTTTCCCCTTCAGCAGTGTTTATTTTTTCTTTTTTTAAATGAATAATTTCGAATAATTGTTACGTAGATTGGTCTGGTAGATACTCTATATGCTGTTGGTGTTAAACCGAATTACATGATCGGGCATTCTGTTGGTGAGCTGGGTTGTTCTTACGCAGATGGTTGCTTTACTGCTGAGGAAATGATTTTAAGCGCTCTTTCACGTGGTTTGGCTTCAGTAGAAAGTGATTTGATACACGGAACGATGGCCGCAGTTGGTCTCGGTTACAAACAGTTGAGACATTTCTGTCCTGAAAACATTGATATTGCTTGTCATAATGGACCTTGACAGTTCTACCATAAGTGGACCTACCGAGTCCATAAAAGCTTTTGTAAAAGAATTACAGGTAATGCTTAGGAGATATTTTTTGATAAACATTAAAAATATTAAAATTTTGAAACTATACCTATTTTTTCTTTAGAGTAAAGGTATATTTGCTAAAACCGTGCCGACTAGTAATATTGCTTTTCATAGTCGGTACATTTCTCCAGCTGGTCCAAAGTTGTTAGAATATTTAAAAAAAGTAATCTCTCATCCAAAAAATCGCAGTAAACGTTGGCTATGCACGTCTATTCCGAAAAATGAGTGGCATTTAATGAAAGCTCACCTTTCTTCACCAGAATATCATACGAATAATCTCCTTTCTCCTGTCTTATTCGAAGAAATATTAACAATTGTACCAAAAAACGCTATAACGATTGAAGTTTCTCCCCATGGACTTTTACAGGTTTATTTGTTGAAATAAATATTTTAATACAGTTTTTTTAAATTAAATAACCTAATACTTTTCATTTATTAGGCAATTCTAAGAAAATCATTGGACAGTGGTTGCATTAATTTATCATTAGCAAAACGAGGCCATAAGGACAATGCAACTTTTATTTTATCCACATTAGGAAAGCTTTATAATCTTGGATTTCCAATTACGCCAGGAAAGCTCTATCCGAGAGTTCCTTATCCTGTTTCCAGAGAAACCCCATCTATTTCTCCTCTTGTTCGATGGGAACACAGTTCTGATTGGTAAGTACAAAATAGACTTTTTTCAAATGGATTCTATAAACAATTATTGTGTATGTTTGACAGGCACGTGGAAAGTGGTAAATTTTGGGAAACTCAACAAATAGAAGAACTGGTAGATTTGGAATCAGATAAATACAAGTTTTTACGAAATTTTAAAATAAACGGCAATGTTATCATTTCTTCAGCTGTCTATTTAAAGTTGGTTGTGAATATGTACTCGAATTTAATACCTAATAAGGCTAATAACTCTTTTATACTCGAGAACATTATTATTTACAATAAATTACTAGAAGTACCTAGAAATGGCAAAATTCATTTAATTATTATGATATTTAGAGGTATAAATAGCAATCCTATAAATATAATATTTTAAAACAATATTTAAAATAATGTAAATTTTCAGGTTCAGGAAAATTTGAAGTAAAAACTAAAGATGAAATTATGATAGCTTCTGGAACTATTCGCTTAGCAGAAACACAGAAGGAAGATATTCCAGAAATCATTTTACTAAAAGAAGAAACGAAAATTTTAGACGAAGAAAATATTTACTCTAATCTACTTTTACATGGTTACCAGTATGAAGAATCTTACAATATTATTAGCGGACTTTCTACATCGTGTTCCAATGGAACGCTTAAATGGAGCAGAGACTGGAGGTTATTACTAGAAGGATTAGTTCAAGTCCATATTATCAGCAGTAGGAATAAAAATATGTTGGTACCGAGTAGGATACAGAAACTCGTAATCGACATGGAACAATTAACAGAAAAAATGAAAGAAAACTATGGTAAGAATTTGAAACCTAATATTAACTTACTCGTGATTACTAAGATACAATATAGACTAAAAAACTCTTCAAATTCTTTACCACGTAAATAAAAACTGAAATAAATGTGTAGAATCTTAAGAGCATTTTTTGACTAAAAATAAATAAATTTTAATTTTCTTTATTTACAATCAAAGAATAAAAAATTAAAATTATTATTATTTATTAAATTATGCTTTGATAATACATTATTTATGACTGTATCTTTAAAAATAATAATCTGCAGCAATTTTTTAACGTATAAGTACTAAAATTTACAATTAGGAAATGTTACAATTATAATATGCTCGTACATCAAACTTGTTATATTATTAAAAAACATTTTAATGATCACTTATTTAAATATCGTGTTTATAAATGTTTTGACAAAAAATAATGTAATGTATCATAGTTTAACAAACTATATGAACTATACTGATTTTTTTTCGTAGCTTTACCGATGAAGTTTGAAAAACGGGCAAACGTAATTGCTTGCCCCGGAATTGCTATGAGTGGAATCCAATTTAAAGAAATAAAATTTAAAAACAGGAATTGGAAAATTGTCGCGGATGAACTTCGGTTTATCCAGAATATCAATAAAACAAAGATGGATATCGACGACGTATTAAACGCAGTACTAGGATTAATTTCCAAAAATATTAGCATGAACAGTGAAGAAAAGATATTGTTAACGAATGAGTCAAAAAAGAAAAATGAGAATATTTTGGATTTTCTCGAAAATATCATAAAAAGGACGAGGACAAATTTCAATATAAAATTAACTGCTAGAGAGTTGCTTTATAAGACAATTCATGAAAATTATATTTTAACGATTATAAATAACGCGCATTATACCGATGTAAGAAGATTTATTAGTACTCTCGGTAAAGAATCATTTTTATTGACAATCATTGAAACAAAAGAGGAAGATAATGCGATTTCTGTATTAACAAGTGTGGGATTAAACATCGTCATGAAAATAAAAATTGCTCTCTGTCGTACAGCTCTTCTTTTACATAAAGAAAGAAATTTAGGAAAAACTGTTGTCGTTAATAACCACGAAAACTGTTTAGATCGGTTAAAAATCTGCTTACAAGACACAAAATATGACAATGTTATATTTGTGGTAAACACTATTATCGATAATGATATATTTGAGATACTTCGAGATATAAAAGGAGAACCTGCGTATAAAAAACTTCAAATTTTTGATCTACAAGATGCTAAGGCACCGAAATTCTCACTTCAAACTGAATTCTATGAATCACAAATAAAACTTAATCTTCGTGAAAATGTATTAGCCCCAAACGGGGTATGGGGCACATACAGATGGATGCCATTGCGAATAAAATCTACTTCTTCTATGCGTTGGCAAGCGAAAATTAATAAATCAGGCTCATTAGTATGGATGGAAAAATTATCATTGATTAAAGAAAAAAATAATAGGATGGTAAAGGTAAAATGTTCTGCATTTGACTTAGGTGCATACGAATATTGGTTAAAAAATGATGTCAGCCTAGAATCACAGATATCTATTACAGAATATTCAGGGACAGATGAGAAAGGTCGTAGAGTAATGGGACTAGTTGATAATTTCACTATAAGTAATGAAATTTCAGCCGATCCAGATTTTACTTGGATTATTCCAGACAGTTGGAGCTTCGAAGATGCTTCAACAATTCCCCAAGCCTATTTGGCAGCTTTCTGCATTTTGCATTCGGATACTTGGAGGTTTAAACGAATTAAAACTGTATTAGTACATTATGGTGCTAGCGACGTAGGACAGGCTCTCATAAATTTATCCTTATCTTATAATTTTGATGTTTACACTACTTACGAAACGGAAGCAGAAAAACGAGTTATCGAGTCGATGCGACCACGTTTACCAAAGTCTAATATTATCAAAGTTGAAGAATATACAATTAATATTATGAATATTACGAAAGGCAAAGGTTTTGATTTTGTAGTTGCAAACAATTCCATCTTAGACGATATGGAAAGTTGTTTGGACATTGTTAAAAATATAAAACATTTGGTAATGATTTACAATTTTAAAGAGCCTAATTACAATCCATTACCACTATCTAATTTAATACGGTTCATAAGTGTATATAGTTACTGTTTACAAGACCTTATTAAGTTACCACAAAAAAGAAGGAGAGAATTAGCGGAATTGATGAGAAAAGCTCTACAAACGGGTATAATAAAACCAATTATATCACGAAGAATTATGATTCAGGGAGCAACAGAAGAAAGAAAAATTAAGGCTTGTGAACGTTACGGAAAGGTAATTAATTATGTATAAACTTTATGAAATAATACGTTCGATTTGTTGACAAGTATGATACGAATGTATTTTTTTACAGGTTTTGGTCAACTTGCAAGAAGAAAAAGAATTCTCTAACTTTATTCCTCAACTTTTCTTTCATAGCGATAATTGCTACCTCGTTATCGACGGTTTTAATATCTTTGGAAAAGTACTGATCGAATGGATGATCGAGCAGGGAGCTAGAAAATTTATCATTGTTTCTAATATGTCAAAACAAAGTAACGAAAATTTGGTCCTTAAATGGCACGAATATGGAGCAACGATCATTGTTCGACAAGAGGATGACTTAAACAATGCCACAAGCTTTGACAAAATATTTAAAGAAGCTTTAACTATAGGTCAACTCGATGGTATATTCGATTTACAGAGAACGAAGATAGATTCGTCAATTTCTTCGTTAAAGTATTTTAAAGTTACTGAAATACTCGATACATATAGCAGAAAGCACTGTCAATCATACGTAAAATTCTTCATTTTCTCCTCGCTCGACTTAGACGAAGATAGCTTAAGAGACACTAAAGTGGAAAAATTATGCAAAAAAAGAAAAGAATCTTCCCTTCATGGTTTATTTATATTATTGCCTAATTTTGTGGGAAATACACAAGCTGAGACCAAATTCAAAAATTTATATTACACAAAGATGTCATGGTTCTTAAAACGACTAAATGCTTTACTTTGCACAGACTCTTCAGTTATCGCTGTTCGCCAAATATTAATAGATAATTCCCCAAATGACAACGAGAAAAATATCTTCGTTGGGGAGACCGACAACGAGGTAATTAATTTTATTTTTATGTCAATAATGACATTATCTATTTTTTGTTTCGATCAACTCTCTTACCATAGTATAATTATTATAATTTTCACTGGTATTATAATTATAATTATTATATATATATATATTACTATTATTTTTATATGCAAGTTTTATATCTCATTAATTATGACTGTGTTTAAAATTATTTAGCAACGAATTGATGAAGGGAATCCACAAGAAAAGGAAAAACGGGAATTTGAACAATATCTTTATAACTATGATTAAAAATTCTGTAAAATTGTAAAAGAGGTATGTAAGTTTCGTTGAGTATAGGGTTACCTACTTTTAATCAGTCTCTTCTCTTTCTCGTTGTTTCTTCTTTATATATGCAAATTTTGTAACTTAGTTTGGAAAAAGATAATAATAATATCGTATATGAAACGAAATATGAAATGAAATGTATCGAAATATGAAAGGTTAAAAGTGTACATTAAAGAATAAAATTAGTATTAGTATATAGTAAAATTACATTGTTTCTCGACGTTTATGGCTCTTTTCGCCTCTTTTCGACTTAAGTTATTCACTTGTTTTACGAAACACATTTTCCACCAACGTATACGTATATACACATAGTTTTGTCCAAAAACACAAGAGTTTTCAGCGACTGGATTACTCTCGAAATGCAGAAGGGACAATTTAGTCATGCGACATAAGGCTATGAAGGGATGTCCTTAAATAATAATCTAAAACAGCTAGACATAGCGATAAGGAAGCATCGCAGTTCAGTGATAAAAACAAAGGAGCACCGCGATTCTTTTGTAAGGGCGCCTTCGTTCTTCTAGCGCGCGTTCTCCCACCACTTCTATTAGGCCAATCATATGCATCGACAGCTACGGTATTTGTCTATTCGGCAAATGGCCTGCACTTTGCATCGCCTTTTTCTATAAAAGCTGTGTGTTCTCGCGCTTCGTCATATTCTACCACGATAACTGCGAGCCGTCACTTCGAAGAGAGCTACATTTCTGTGCAACGAAGATATCAGCGAAGCACTACAAGCCACAAAGGAAGAAGGCACACGTGGTCAGAATTCTATTCTGCTTTGATATATCATCACCTTTGATAGCTGCCGATAAGCAAGCTAACTCAACATTCATCGAAATCTGTATACTTTAACCAGGGTTTTTATGCCGAAAGACTCTTCCCTGACGAGCCAAATAATGTATACTTTTCAGTACTGACTGGGCTCAAAAAATATATTTTAATTGATTTCACCTATCCTCATTCCTAACAAATAAACGATTTCCAACATTCACCTTTGAAGGCATTTTTCCACGACAAGAAAAACCATTGGAGTACCGATTCAAGGCGTCTGTCGATCAGAAAGGTTATTTGATCATTCTCAAGCTTTCTTGAAACTTTAATATTGTTTCGTCCAAAGTCATTTTTTTTATCCTCTACGCTCGATATTTTCCTCATCAAATAGTCACGTAATCAAGGAAAGGTTTATTATTACCACAAAAAAACCAAATAAAAAAACACGGAAGTATGTATTTATGTACGCACGGAAGAAGTTATACTCCTATGGAATAGCAAAATATAATAACAAATATTTATATTTAAAAAAATTTAAAAACACTCTGTATTTTCAATGTTAATATAAATAGTATAGAAAATTAAAGGTTTTAATTAAGCAGATAGCAGACATATTTAAAATGAAAAATACTCATATTTAAAATATAATTTTATAAATCGTTAAAAACACGCACGTGTCTGAAATTCTCATATCTAAATACGCACTTGTTTTAAATTAAAATTTTTCTAAGGTTACTAAAATTTTTCTTAGGTTTGGAAATCCGCCTAGTTAATAACTAGCTGGTCAAAATCCCAGACTAAATAGGAGGATTCGAGCGTGAGGCTAGAAACCTACCCTCGTTAAAAAAGAATAAAGCGATCTTAGAAGAATTAAAAATGTAGTCTCGTATAGGACAGAAAATAATGATGACGACATAGTAAGGAGAAAAAGAAATACGAAAGAAATAGAAAATAAAAACGTTTAGAATAGGATGCTGGAATGTAACTTCCATAGACATTAAAGACCAGGAAGTACTGGGAGAAATAGAAAAACACAGACTAGATATCTGTGCTTTTCCCAAAACCAAAAAAAAAGGCAAGTGAAACATCAAATATGGAAAGTACATCTTGTTTCATAGCAAAAAAAACAAAAATGAAAATGCCAACTCAAGAGTAAGCCTACTGGTACTCGAGAAAGTCGAAAATAACGTATTAGAGACTGTTTGGGAACGAGCTTTCCCAACGGAAGGCGCCACACGATAGTTATCGCGCGATGAAGAAACGCCACGTACCCCAGCGACTGTTGAAGACTCTCCGTAACGCCGGCTTCTCCGGCAGCCATTACAATCGAAGTTTTCTTACGCGTACAATGTGCTCACCGGAAAGGGATTATTACAATCTCTCGAAGCCTTGCTCAGGGGATAAATACAATCCAGAACCTCTCTAAAAACCGACTCACTCTACTAAAAACCGACTTCTCACACGTCTCACTTACAGTAACACGTGACAACCACCTGTTTGTAGTTGAAATATTTAAAATTAAACCTGTCTATTGTAAAGTGCTCGGCGTCCATCTCACTTTTTTTTATTTTCCTCAACAGAGTCCAAATATATCAGCGACAGGATACTACAGGTAACGCTACAGTTCCAAAAGAAGATACCGACACATATAATTAGTGCATATGCTCCAGATTTTACCAAAACACAAAAAAAGAAAAAGGAATTCCATGAACCGATGCAAGCGCACCTAGACAACATACCTAGGAAAAATGTGACTGTAATACTTGGTAACTTCAATGCAAGGATCGGTAATATGATAGTCAATGGGATAAAAAAACTGTTTTAATGAGAATACCACCAATGGCAATGGGGACAGTCTAACTAACTTCTGTGTCAGGAACGAGCTACCCATTTACAACACGTTCTACCCCCATAAACCGCAACACAAAATAACCTACAAAAACACGAGAGGACAGAAATTGATATAGACTACATATTAACCCTTTATGAGCCAGTGTTACTTTTAGGTGACATGATAATTTTTCGGCATTCTTCCAAATAATTTTAGTTTTTTTTAACGTGATGGCATAAAAATCTTAAATCTATAATGTTTCCGAGACAACTAATACAAATATTAATGATTGTTGCTAATACCATCAACCTGAAATAACAAAATAAATATTGTATAAGCTATCTGCAATAGAAGCAAGCTAAACATTTTTTTGTTGTAGAGACATTTCTCTTTATTTAGGATAAAGCTTGTGTGTTCTGTCAAATGTCAGAACAAGTTGTGGAATTTGTTGCAGCGAATAATTTCTAACCATGTTTATCAGTTTTATTGCGGAAGAGCTATAAAGATACAAGAGGGATAGATTTTTACGGAAAAAAAGCCCCAGAAATAAATATAAATCGTTGAAATTTAAAACTAATATTGCATTTTATTTATGTCAGGAGCACAATGGAATTCATAAGAAAAGAGAGTTTTCTGTTTCTATCAATGTAGATAAACAATTAAATAAAAATATAAAAAGAAGACCAAATACAGTACAAACAATACAAAACGTACGAAAAGACGAAGTAGTACATTGGTCAATTTTTTACGGACAACAGAAGACGCTGCAAAAATCCTGGATGTAAGGGAATTCCGAAAATGAAATGATTAAATGCAATGTACATTTACGTTTAACGACAGATGAAAAATACTTCGTAGAATTTCACGTTAATATTTTTCTACGCAGAATAAGCTAGTCAAAAAGAACCAAATTTCCATGTTTTTTGGTGGAGTCCTGATTCTTTAATCTGTGGGAACCAGACCGTTATCCATTTCCACATTTGCATGATTTCGCGCATAGTTTAAATAGTTGCACGATATTTAGAGTTATCGATTTAGAACGCGCATATCATCAGATTCCAGTAGCTCCGGAGGATAGCCCAAACACAGCCGTCATCACGCCGTTTGGCCTTTTGAATTTAACTTTATGCTCTTCGGACTCTTGAATGCAGCACAGACTTTTCAGCGTTTTATGGAGAGCGCGTTGAGAGGATTGGATTTTAACTACTGCTACATCGACGATATCTTGGTAGCGTCGTCAACGCCGGAGGAGCATACAGGGCATCTTCGCGCGTTATTCGAGAGATTACCCGATTTCGGCCTCTCTGTCAACGTATTCAAATGCACCTTCGGTGCCCGCGAGGTCCAGTACCTCGGTTACAAAATCAACGCGCAAGGTACACGTCCAGTGGAGGAGCGTGTGTATGCCATCCAACAGTATCCAAGACCCGAGGACATCAGCTACCTACGAAGATTCCTGGGAATTGTTAACTTTTATCGTCGTTTTATTCCGCACGCCGCATCGGTGCAGGCACCACTTCACGCCTATCTGGTAGGCGCCAGGAAGAGGGACAGGCGACTTATCGAATGGGCTCCGGACGCAGAGCGCGCGTTCGATGCGTGCCAACGACAACTCGCTGAAGCATCACTATTTGCACATCCTATTGCAGATGCACCGCTGATCCTGCAGACGGACGCCTCCGAAAACGCTATAGGGGCAGTCTTGCAGCAACGGAGTGGGTATCAATTTCAACCTTAAGGTTTCTTCTCGAAAAAGCTCTCGAAAACGCAGACAAGATATTCGACTTACGAAAGAGAGCTACAGGCTATTTATAGCAGCCTCAAATTCTTCCAATTCTTGGTCGAAGGACGACACCTAATAATAAAGACTGATCATTAACCATTAATTTTCGCATTTAGACAGAAGGCGAGCAAGACGTCACCACGACAACCACGACATTTGGACTATATTGGGCAGTTAACCACCAATATTATCCATGTCGCAGGCGACGAGAATACAGTCGCGGACGCGCTCTCCAGAGTAGAGGAAATTAGCATGCCTGTCGTTGTTCACACACAGGACTTGGCAGAACATCAAGCGAGAGACGAGGAACTCGCTGCCCTGATTGATCCTGGAGCAACAACGTCTCTCGTTCTACGAAAGTAACGCGTCGGTAACACCGAGACAGACATTTACTGCGACGTCTCTGGAACGGATGTCCGACCATACGTTCCGCAGACGCTGCGAAAACGCATCTTTGATACTTCGCTCAACCTGGCACATTTCAGCGCACGTTCTACTAAGAGGTAAATAGCGCAACGGTTCGTCTGGCCCGGCATGAACAGCGATATTACCCGTTGGGTACGCTCCTGTCTGCTGTGCCAACGCAGCAAGATTCAACGACACACGAAGACCGCTCCGAAACGAATTGCAATACCAGACACACGTTTCCATTATGTCCATATTGATATCGTTGGACAACTGCCATTATCGAGAGGTTACCGCTACTGCCTTACGATGATTGATCGGTACACCAGGTGGCCGGAAGCCATCCCCATAGCCGATATGTCAGCCGATAGCGTCACGAAGGCATTCCTCAGCGGTTGGGTCGCTCGCTTCAGAGCACCCGCCATCGTGACCACAGACCGAGGTTCGCATTTCGAATCTACCTTTTTTCAAGCTTTGACGAAACTTTTAGGTTGCCAACGTACTCGGACAGCCGCGTATCATCCTGCCTTCAATGGGATGATATAGTGATTGCACCGTTCGCTCAAAGCTGCAATCATGTGCTACGGTACACAAGACTGGGTCGACGTTCTTCCCGTCGTCTTGCTAGGCCTACGCACCAGCTTCAAGGAAGACCTTCGAGCAACAGCAGCAGAGCTCGTTTACGGGACGACGCTAAGGCTTCCTGGCGAATACTTCTTCAGTGATGAACTTGCTAACGGTCCGCAGATATTCCTCGAGCCTCTTCGGGAGAAAATGCGTCGAGTTCGGTCAGCACCAGCTGCGCATCACTCCAAGGATAGGGCGTTTTCGCATAAGACTCTGCATTCCTGCACCCACGTGTTTGTCAGGGTCGGTGGTTCTTCAGAACGGCTTTGTCAACCCTACGAGGGCCCGTTCGAAGTGTTGGAAAGGATATCGGATAGCGTTTTCCGCGTCAACGTTAATGGAAAACCGTCGACAGAGCGACACAAACCAGCTTTCTTCGAGGCCACTGAGCAAACGGACATCCCCCCGACCATGGAGGGCAACAACGACAGCCAATCTCCGATCTCGAACCTACCTAAAACGTACTTTTCTAGGAAGAAGATACGTTTCACGACTTCGGTTAGCCTAAGTCGCTCGGGGGGAGTACTGTAACGGCCTGCTGTCGATAAGCAGATTTCTACTTTATCATATACGACGATTAGCACCGCTATCCTCACCGCTCATTCTTTTGCCAAGCTACTTTAGCGCTGGCACTCTATCACAGCTAACAACGTTTCTATGAGAAACGTTAATGCTTCCATAGTTACAAAGACTTTCTTCTTCCGTTATGATAAATGAAGAAATGAATTAAAAAGTTACACGGGCTCGATCAACAACGAATTCTCGTTATCTGCTCTTTAGTTCTGTAATAGTTTATGAATAAAATAAATGTTACATATAAATAGTCGTTACTATCAGTGTTTGAACTAATAGAATTTAAGTTTCTGGTTCCTTCCGCTACATCGTCAATCACCTTGGGACCATGTTACGACTACCGCAGAAAGCAGCTATACTAACCTGCGACTATTCTATTAACGGAGTAGCATTAAAAAGTTAGTATAAAACTTTAACAGCTGAAAAAAACTAATGAGTGCTTTTATTTGCTAGTTATTTGCTAGTTCAAAATCCATAATTGCTAACTTTTTTAAAATAATTATTTAATTAGTTATTTATAATTAAATATGTGAAAACTTTTTTTTTTATTTCTAAATAAAGCAACGTAATTTTCTCAACAGCTGAACCAAATGAATATATGCATTTAACTACTAGCTATTTGCTAATTGAAAAACCTTAATTGCTTACATTTTTAATTAATTATATAATTAGTCATCGGTAATTGATAATGTGGAAAAATATTTTCTCATTTCTAAGAAAAGTAATAAAGTTTTTTAGTGTTTTTTTTTTCTCTAAATTGCTCGCCTTTTGTTTGTCCGGCTCCTCAACTTTATTTTATTAAATATTTTTTAGAAATGTAAAATAACAATGCATCATATATTGAAACATTTAAAGTGCTAAATAAATATTTCCAATAAATGTATTTCCGCAATTTAAAAGAAAAACATATTTAATAAATATATTTATAGTTACCTAATGTACTTTGGTAAAATAATTTTATTTTGTTCATTTTTTGAATTTTCTATAAACTGACTGTTATTGTTACTCTTCAAAATTCTCATAAATTTTCTAAACAGTACTACTGCATCATTGTTCTATACATTCTAATTGAATGCTTGTTAATTGTACTTTAGATTGCAATACTTAAAACTGGAGATTTGTTTTCTAAGTTTAACTATTTGATTAAACTAATGATTTTGTTAAATTTTAATAGAGGTTATAATTAAATTTCATAACTCTATCTGTGCTATCACTAAAACCTTTAGGCTGTTCAATGTATACCTCTGAGATTACATCTCCATACAAGAAGGCTGAATCTACGTCTACTACTTCAATTGTCAATCCATTAATGCAACAGAAAGATAACAAAAACTTTATAGCCTGATTGCTCGCTACAGGAGCATAAATATCATCAATTGCATTTTTCTGTTTAAACCCTCATGCAACCAATCTTGCCCTAAATCTACCATTCACCTTTTTAGTATATACCCATTTGGTATCAATATTATTCTTACTAGTTTTCCTATTTACTAAAACCCAGGTTTTGTTTTCATTTATATTCTTAATTTCGTCTTTCATCGCTACTTCCCATTTCTCATGTTCCTCGCAATTTAATGCTTCCTCAAATGATTGAGGTACATTTATATCCATATAGTTTACAGAGATGCAATACGTTGTAGGATCTCCAAATCTTTTTACCTTATTTCTTGTTCTCTGTGATACACTCTCTGGGTCTCTATTGCTTTCATTTTTCCACTCATTACTTCCAATTTTCTCATTAGTGTATTCTACTTCATTATTCTTATCTTCATCACTATCTCTAAGTTCCTCCTTGGTTTGCACAGAAATAGGAGTACCATTTTCTAAATTTACAAAATTAAATTTTTCATTTTCATTCTTTTCGTTTCTGTCTTTGGTTCCATTTTCACCATAAATCAAATCATTCTCATTTTCAATTACTTCAACATGTCTTGCATCTAAAACTTTATTATCGACTAGAACCCTGTAACTATCATGATTGTACCTAACCAAAATCCCTAATTTTGATTTATCATCCCATTTTCCTTTTCTTAAAACTTCTGGGACTCTTACAAAAACCTTACTTCCGTATATTTTTAAGTGTTTAATATTTGGTTTTGTACCAAAGAAAATCTCATAAGGAGTTTTATTTTCCAGCGTATTGGCTATCGTACGATTTTTCAAATACGCTACCGTTTTCATTATTTCAGGCCAATACTTAATATTAACTTTTGCTTCTCTTGCTAAGCATCTGCCCATGTCCATTGCTGACCTATTGTACCTTTCTGCTACTCCATTGAGTTCATGAACATATGGGGGACAATTTATATCTCAATACCCTTACTTTTTACGAAATCATAAATTCTCTTATTTAATACTCTGTACCATTATCACACCTTATATTTTTTATACCTTTACCGAATTGGTTTTCTACTAAGTTTACAAATTCAATTAGACAATCAGCTGTCTAATCTTTACTTTTAATACAATATATCTTAGTACATCTACTATAATCATCAATGAAACTTACAAAATATCTTTCTCCTTTGTAACCAGGAGTCCTATGAGGCCCATTTAAGTCTGTGTGAATTACCTCTAATATTTCTTTTGACCTATTCCGCTTATTTTCAAATGGTACATTACCCATTTTGCTTTGCTTACAATTTATACATTACATAAAACCTTTTTCTATCTTATCTGGTAACCCATCGAGCATTTTATCCCTTACTAGTTTATTTAAATACCTAAAATTTATATGGCCAAGTGCTCTATGCCATTTTTCTTTACTTGTTATTTTAACAGAATTTGGGTAAACATTATCCTTATTATTCTTACGTATAAAGCTAGTCATATGATACAAACCATCAGTCTTTTCTGCTACTGCTGTTAATTTATGATAATTATTATAAATTTTTGCATATTTACCAGATGCTACTACTTTATTCTTCTCGGTTATTTTCGATATGCTTAATAAATTTCTTTTTATCCCTTCTACAAAAAATACATTTTTTAATTCAACATTTGTTTCATAGTTATACGTTTTAAACACCGTATTTACGCTTCCTATCTTAGTAGCTTTTAACTTTTTATCATTTGGGAGGATAACTTCTATTGGGTTTCTCAAATCTGTTATATCACATAGATATTTCTGATCATTTACGATATGATCTGTGCAACCACTATCAAGTAACCATTCTATAATGTTCTCATTCTCGTTTTCACTCTCACTACACGGGTTTACATTTCCTTGAACTACCTGTGTTGCCCAGGATTCGTGCGATGATTTCTGTTGTTGTTCATGACCTCTTCCTCGACCTCTGTACGTGTTGCCTCTGCGAGACCCCATTTGTCCTCTCGATGACTTCTGATATTGTCTTTGTTTGTTATGCCAGCAATCTTTTATATGATGTCCTGTTTTGCCACAGTTAAAACATTGACTTTTAGTTTTAACATTAAATGTACGCGTATTTATTTTATTTTCACTATCATTGGCATTTATCTTCTTTTCTCGAATCTTAGATTTTATTAAATCAACAGTCTTTTGATCTTCTGGCACCAAATCAATAAAATCTCCAATATGTGCATAACTAGATGGAAGTGCTTTTATAATATATCTCATTTTCTCTTCTTCTAATAATTTTCCGCCAGCCTGTTTAAACTCATTACAGGCTTTTTCAAATTCAATGAAAAATTCATCTACTGTGTGATAGTTTTCCAATGTTATTTTATCTAACTTATTCCGATTGATTATTTGCAGTGCAGTTGATTTACTTGTGTATAAAGTTTCTAATTTATTTATCATTTTAAACGTCGTCGTACACTCACTAAGATATTCTAATTGTTTATCTGATACAGAACTAATTAATATCGTTTTCGCTTTTAGATCTAACTTTTTCCAACTAGCTTCATTTTCTGTATCCAACCTTTTCCTTATTGCAGGCTTATCACATTCTTTATACTCTAATAAAGTCAAAAATCTAAATTTCCATGCACTATAATTAACTCCATCAAATATTGGAATACGAATATCATCAATTCTTGCTTGATCAGCCATTTATTCTTCCTTTTATTATCTTTAATTTTTAATTAATCTCTTTAGCCATATGTTAATTAAACACTTACTTTTATATCGTAACCACGCTCTGCTACCATGTTGATGTTAGGTGGATTAAATAAAATAGTTGTGGGTTAATAAACTCTAAAAATAACTCTTTATTATAATCCTAGATTAATTTCTTACATTCTAAGTGTTACGACTAGCCGCTTGCTCTCTACCAACTGAACGTGCACACGCATGCTGGCTACAATTGTAGCTCCCTACCATAGGCTCTCGACACACACTTATATATATATATATATGTGTGTGTATAAATTATAGTATAAAGGTACCATACTCAACAAAGCGTACTTATTTATTTTTCTCAGCGTTTGAGGTTCTATGCCAACTTTTTAATGCTCACCGCCCGGCTACTACCTGCCACAGATTTGCATTAAAAAGTTGACATAGAACCTTAACAGCTGAAAAAAATTAATAACTGCTTTTAATTGTTTGCTATTTGCTAACTAATAATCCATAATTGCTAACTTTACTAATTAATTATTTAATTTATATCTTATATATAATTTTTTTCTGTTATATATTTAAACATTATTCTTATAGAAAAACAATTTTTGTTTTATCTCTCTTATTTTGAATTTTTCAAGTTTTTAAAGTCAGATGTATTTTTAATAGATTTCTACAACGTGAACTAATATAATTTTACCAAATGAAAAGATAGAAAAATATAAAAGAGTGTATTGATTTGAATCATGTTGTACATTTAGAAGACTGTCACAAAATCGCAAACAAAAGGCTCAGAAAGTTTTAAGTATTGTATCAAAAAATTAAATATAAATAAATGTTCAAAAAAAGCAAATGCTCATGCTTGCAAATAAAGGTAATTAAAGTGTAGTATATACTATTTTTAAGATTTATTCGAATTAATAGTTTGTTAGTTTATTTTATGAGTAGAATAATGTACTGTCTCAATTAATTAATGAGCTAAAATTAAAATGTGCAGAAGTAAAAACTGAAAGAACTCGAACAAGCAATAGCTGACTTATTAAAATCCAACAAAAAGTCGTTCTAGCCAGTTTCGATCCCGCTAAAGTTACAAATTTTAAGACAGCAAAGATACGATATAGAATTGATATATAAGTATCTTCTAATAAGAATTAAAAGCCTCGCAATATATGACCATCTTTGAAAAAGATAAATTTTAGTCCTTCCTTGCAATAAACTTCAAATTCTTACATTCAAAAATTAGATAGTGTTTTCGGTTGCCAAATTATTCTTCATGTAACTATCGAGTTGCTGTTGTCTCTTCCTTTTTTAGCTCTATCTCTTCTGTAGATTTGCTTCAGTGGCTTTCTTCTTATCAACTTTCCATTCGTTTTCAAATAATTACTTTTTTAAGCTTTGTAATAATGTTTGAATTAATTTATTTATCTTAGTGAAAAAAGTAACTTACGTACCATACAATTGGATGGCATTGTTAATTTGAAAGCTCATATGCCAGAGCATTTAATGAACACTAGAGCTGCTCAAGATTTAGTTTTCATGTTACCGTCTTTCCAAGGTGGATAGGTACAAGTTATTGAAAGTTTCTTAAATAAAAATGCAGTGACTAATGATATTCTACTCAAGCTACTTATAGAATGGGTACTTTTACTTGAAAAATCAGGATTTAATGTTTATTGAATAACTTACGATGGTGCACAATGGAACCACAGAGTATGGAAACTGTTTGGATTAGATCATAAATTTAGTTGTACGCATCCTTTTGATTTTATTAAATACTTATGGTTTGTGTTTGACTTTTCACATTTGCTGAAAAGTTTGAGAAATAAAGTAATTAAAACTCCATCTTTATGAGTAAGTAATTGAATAAATAACTAAAAAATCGCTTTTAAATTCTTAATAAATTCTTAACACTTAATTGCATATAAATTCTCTTCCTATCATTTAAGGCTCGAAGGTTTTCAAAAAATGAATGTACTTCTTGCAAATACAAATATGTTGTACATTGTTATCAGTAACTGATGATTTATTTTTATATTTTTCATTCGTAAAATTCCATGTTTGAATTGCTTGTTATTTATATTTTTAGCTCATACAAATTAATTCATCTTATTAAATTTTCATTTAAGTTGTTATTACGCCAATTAAGAGTTACAATGTCTATGTATAAAGACGATTTTTATGAATTGCATGACTGTAATACAACAGTTGCATTTATGGAAAAAATTGACAATTCAATTTCAGCTATGAATTCTCGAAACTCTAAAACTGCCTTACGTTTGGATATAAATTGTCAAATGCAAGAAAATAATTGTAGATTAAGTAAATTGAATTAAAATAATTCCATATTTTCAGTCAATTAACACGTTAAAGGCCACGCTGTCTGAATTCGGATGATAGCAAAAGTTCTCATCATGTCACACACGTACTAACACACGTCCTTTACTATATTCTATATATGACACTTTTCTCCATCTTCGGTTCGGAAATATGAAGGCACACGCGAGCACACATCCAAACAACGCTTAGTAGAAAAGAGTAGGGAGGCTACGAACCACCGCTTAAAGAGGAGATCGAGATAATAGGAAGCCCAGTATACTGTATTCTATCTCATTCTCTCGAAAGCTAAATCCTATAGTTATAAGTATATGTTTGTCTCCTTCTAATGTCAGTACGTCATTCTCGTTTCATCGGCTGCGTCTCATCGGTTTCAAATCACAACAATCTTAAAGAAATTTTCACTGAAATAAAAACGATTTATATATGCTAAGTGTAGTTTATTATTAAAATTTAATAATGTATGTCTTTTTAACACTTTAAAGACCGCTCACACAACATGTGTGTGATGCTACCGACGAAGATATTTGGCCAGTAACACACTCTTTGTGTGATAATTTATAAATGTAAACAATTGTGGATACTGCTACTGGCTTCATATTTCATTGTCACGTCTTTGAGTATTGGTAATTATTGCCTATTTTTTTTCTTTTCTTTTTTTTCGGCCCCTGACGACGTTTGACTGCGTAGACGTGCGGTCGTTAAAGTACATAGAAGATTTCGAACATTGATGATCAAGATAATCTTCAATATCTATTTATTAAATATTTTGATAAACTATGTATTTTTAAGGTTATGTAATATATTTTATAGTTGCTGAAGAAATTCCAATAAAGGGACGAACCGTTCAACAAGATCAAAACATAACGTTCTGATTTCTTTTTGAAGTTATACTTCTTTTAGCGTGTTTGGAAAAAAATGATGGGAGTGAATTTTTACAATTTCGTGCTCACTGACCAAAAAATTAACAGGATAAACTTTGTCGGTACTTACGATACGCGGGCAAAGCGATTTGAAATTACCTCCATGAAGTAAGTCGATAAATCTCCCTTACATTTAGTATTAACTGATAAGTATCTATATTTTGATCTTTCTATATACACAACACGTGTTTTATATCGATACAAATAACAATTATTTATGTGTTTTTAAGTTATTTAATTATTACATATTGTTGTGCTTGATATTAAATAACTGTGAATATCTTTAAAAGGATCTTAAAAAACATTGATTATTTGTGAATATTAGTAATAAAAGTTTTTTGGAGGTTAATTGAGGTATGTATTATTATTTACTAGTTTTTTGAGGTTAACTAAGGTATGTATTATTATTTATTAGTTTTAATTTGTTTCATTATTTCTCTACAGTGATCATCAATTTAGGTTGAAAATTAATAAACTGGATAACATGCTGTGCGATTTTTTATGCCTTGACAACTCGATGACAATTTACTGAATAAAATCTAAGAATACAGATGAGAAAAACAATGATTCTCTTTATCCTGATATTATAACAAACAATTGTAGGTAGAATAGTAATATTCTGTTCAATTAAAATACTTTACCGAGTAAAATATATGTATTATATTATTTTTTTATTCAATTTATGGGTGCTCTACTTCTC
The DNA here is from genome assembly GCF_010416935.1 of Polistes fuscatus. Lineage (NCBI taxonomy): Eukaryota > Metazoa > Arthropoda > Insecta > Hymenoptera > Vespidae > Polistes > Polistes fuscatus. The sequence goes on along the minus strand of NW_025113179.1, from coordinate 45,872 downwards.
TTTTCATATTTTTGATATTTCATACGAAAACTGCTTTCTTAAATAGTTTTATCTAATTATGCAGTTGTAAATTTTTTATTCCAATCAAAGACCGTAACACACCCAAGAAAAAGACTTTATTGCATTATCGGATTTATGCATATAAATTTTATTTTTCAATGGTGGTTAATGATATAAAAATTTCTGTTAACAATTTTTTCCTTCGTGGAGATTTCATGTGAATTATTATGCGAATAGAAGACACGAATCTGTTAAAAGAAGAAAATAATAATCTTACTTCTAAAATAAACATAAAATATGTTATATTTTATGTGCATTATTATTTTATCAAAAGAATAAGGGATCTCTTAGCTATTTATAAATTATTTTCTACAATAATTCTTATTAAACAATAATCCCTTGTAACTATTTGACCAGTGTCAATAACATTTAAATTTCTTTTTCAGTTTTTAAGATTTTTGAAACTAATACAAAAACGTGTAATGCCTATTTCTATGGTTACAAAAATGTATCTAATAGAATGTATCAATCACAAACAAACGCGGAACGTTGTAAGGCGTATAGGCTGCGAAGAAAAATGTTTTGTTATGCAAAAGAAGTATAACCTCTTACATGCGTACTTGAGTAAGTACACCAGTTTTTTACCTTTTCCAACTTCCCTGTGATACATTTATTTATAATTTTATTTTAAGACGTAATAAACAACTAGTTTTTTAGATTTATATACTAATAAATATTATTATTAGTAGCTATATTTCGTTACCGTTAGTAATTATTTAAACTTGCTGCTGTCTTAAAGTTAAGACACACATGCGTATTAGAGTGAGCGAGATATAGAAAGATTTTGGAATGCTGATAATGGGACAGGATACATAGAAACTTTTAGCAGTTCCCTAACAGAATTCGTTAAGCAGAGTTCGAATTGCGAAACCTGTAGAAATAAGTACAATTACCTGAAGTAATAAGACAATTGAACGAGAGTGAAATATTAGCTGTAAATGTTGTTTCTTTTATTTGCAGGTAATGTAAACTAATGTAAATAGTGTAGTTTTAAGGGTAATTTTTATTTACAGAATGTAAAGCATAGCGGATAATGTAGTTTTTAATGTAAAAAATATTTAAAAAAAAATTGACTTTTATTTCTGCAGAAACTCAATGCAGTTATTTAATAGAATATAAATCCTTATTAGAATCATTTAAAAAATATATCTTATATATATGTAAGTTTGGGGATAAATCCAAACTGTAAGGCGACTCACTAGAGGGAGCCGCTTGACACTCAGACCAAGCTTAAGTCGTCTGGCCGTGGCACTTGAGAGTCGTAACTACGTGAGACGAGAAGTAAACTCGTAGAGATATTTTTGTTATAACCTATGTGTATTGATTTAAGTTATATTTGTTTTAATCATAATAAAAGGAAGCTGTACATATTGTTGATTCAGTTTCAACTTAGCATCAACCGTTGTACTAATTATTCAACCGTAGTTACCAACATTACCAAGACAAAGAAATTGTCTTATAAATCAACAATACAAAAAATGGCTGTTGTTCGAGCAAGATTCTGCTTTGTCTCTGAGGCATTAGACATTAAAACTACCATTTTGAGAGTTCGTTCGATTCAATTAGAAGGAGAGGACATAATGAATGACCTATGAATTTCCGGAAAATTTTTCAACGAAAGAGAAACATCGAGACCTTTTCGAAACCGGAATCTTGAAAAACATAGGTAAGATTTTAAAAACACGGGGAAAGTTTCGGAAGGTGCGGATTTCTCTTATAGATGATCTTAAAAGTCGTTACTTGGATGAAGAGGGTAACGTATGTTACGACGGTATTTATTTAGATGAGTGTCGGGCATATGTTGATCCTAGTTCCGTTTCTCCCCATAACTTTGAAACCTTCCCGTATGAAAATATCACGTCGCGAATAAAGAACATGGTTCTTGATGAATATTCTGGAAAAAATCAGAACGCAGATACATTTATAGATCAATTTGTGAGTGAGTGCACTCGCATAAATTGTAGAGAAGAGAATTACGCTGAGACGTTGCGTTTTTTTTTAGGGGGACCGGCCCTTGACTGGTTCCAAAGTTTTCTGAAGACTAATAAGATTACACTACAATGGGAGCATTGGAAGAATTCCTTTCTAGATACTTTTGCCGTGATTGGGTGGCCAGAAATAAAGTATGCATACGATTTTCGATATTTAAACGGATCACTATTAGAATACGCGCTAAAAAAAGAAACCTACTTTTAGGCACAGACCCGAAAATATTAGAAAATACTCAAATAAACATAATCGTTTTGGGCTTCCTAGAAAAAATACTACCGCACATATCCAGGAAGGAATTGAATACAATTGATAACCTTATGTCACGCATAAATCACTTAGAAGGTCTTATGGAGATAGAAAAGAAAAGAAAAAGAAAAATTCCAGAGGAAATCAAATCAGATTGGAAACCTTGCTCTTACTGCATAAAAAAGGGTTTTCCAAACAGATATCATCCAGAAGAAGTGTGTAGGCTAAAACGATCAGATAAAGAAAAAACGAGAAATGACAAAATAAAAATAATAAATAACACTAGTATGGAAGAGAGCGTAGCGTTTTCGGACGAGTCAAAAAACGGAGTGCGATCCCACTTATTAGATTAAAAATATGCATCGAGAATAATTCAGTCACTGCGGTATATGACTCGGGAGCAAATGTATCAATTATAAATTACAATACAGTTGTAAATTTAAAATTAAGCAAAAAAATAAGTGGGGTAAATAAACTTAACACATTCGCAGGAACTACGAATACGTTAAGCTCAATAAAGCTAGAATCTAAAGTCATGAGTATTTCTAAGACAATATGTTTTTATATTGTAAAAAGTGACTCTTTTCAGGATGACATTTTGCTGGGTCTAGATTCAATTAAAGAGTTTAAACTTTGTCAGGACGAAAATTTGAAAATTTTTCAAAAAAATACAAAGAAAGATCGGTTAAATGGGAATATAAAAACAAAGTCAATATCAACAAACATAATTATAAGCAAGGAAAGCTCGTTGGAAGAGATAATAAATAAACACAAAGAGTTGTTCACGGAAGATAAGTTTGAAGTAGGAAAAATAAACGGTTATGAGGCATCAGTAAAGCTGTCGGTAAATAAATATATTGCGCACACGCCGTACAAATGCTCTATAGAAGATAACAAAGAAATAAAATTACAAATAAAATCGTTATTGAGAGTAGGCTTAATTGAACGCTCTACTAGTCTTTTCGCAGCTCCGGTAACTCTTGTTTTAAAGAAGGAAGAAGGAAGAAAGTAACGATTGTGCGTGGACTATAGTGAACTAAATAAAATTATCATACCAGAATGCCATCCATTCCCAATGATTGATGATATGTTAATGCGAGTACGAGACTGCAAATTGTTTTCTAAACTGGACATAAACTCGGCCTTCTGGTCAATCTCGATTAGGGAAAAAGATAGATATAAAACAGCGTTTATTACCCAAAACGGGCATTGGCAATGGAAATGCTTGCCTTTTGGCTTAAAGTCGGCTCCAGCGATTTTTCAGAGAATTCTGAGCGACGTTTCAGCGAAAAATAATCTCGAATCTTTCGCGATTAATTATATTGATGATATTCTGATTTTCTCAGAAAATTATTCAGATCATGTACGTCATATTAACGAAGTTCTTATTGCCATGGGAAAAGCGGGTTTAAAGTTAAACAAGAAAAAATGCGCTTTCGCAAAAAAATCAATTACGTATTTAGGACACGAAATCAAAGAAAATAAGATAAAACCCGTAAATGACAATTTAATAGTAAATTTAATTTAAAATTTAATTAAATTTAATTTAAATTTAATAATAAAGACTTTCCTACACCGCGAAATCAGAAAAAAGTTAGACAACTTTTGGGGAAGATAAATTTTTACTTAAAATATATACCACAAGCTTCAATAGAGTTAGAACCACTGCATAAATTACTCAGGAAAAATGTAAAATTTGAATGGACACAAGAATGTTAAGACAGTCTAAGGAAGATAAAAAACTATCTCAGCTCGTAACCAATATTAAAAATTTTCGACCTGAAACTTCCTATTTACATTTTTACGGATGCATCTAAAAAAGGAGTAGCAGCAATTTTAAAACAACCTCAAAAAGACAACTCTATAAAACCAGTCTTCTACTTTTCAAAAAAATTAACAAAATCACAAGAATATAAACGCGCTATTTTCTTGGAAATTCTGGCAATAAAAGAGTGTATCTTATATTGGCAATACAAGCTTATAGGAAACAAATTCACGATTTTTGCAGACCACAAACCACTGGAAAATTTTAATGTAAAAAAGAGTAAAGATCCTGAACTTTTAGAGTTATTACACTACATCTCAAATTTTGATTTCGAAATAAAGTACAGCCCAGGAAAAAATAATGCAGAAGCAGATAGCTTTTCTAGAAACCCAGTGTTAGATGAAAGCATGAGCAGTGAAACAGCTATAGAAATAGCAAACTTCTTGTCAATGGAAGAATTGTTGAAAGATCAAAAACAATGAAATATAAAAAAAGAGGATAAATTAGTAAGAAAAAATAACATTTGTTATAAAATTCTAAATAACAAAGAAAAGATATGGGTCTCGGAAAATTTGGGAATTAAAATGATAAAAAATGTTCACAATAAAAGTCAGATTGGAGTCAAGCAGTTAAATCTAACATTACCTCAAAAATACTATTTTAGAAACATGCATAAACATATAAAACTTATTTGTCGAACATGTGACACATGCATAAGAAACAAATCGAGATTTGGTAATTTTACTCAACCCCTCTCACAATTGGGTCCAGCGTCTGAACCTTATGGAATAATTTCCGTGGATACAATAGGAGGGTTCAGTGGAAACAGGTCACCAAAAAAATACTTACATTTATTCGTAGACCATTTCACAAAGTACGCCTTTATAGTGACCTCAAAAACACAAACAGCAAAAAATTTTATTAACTTGATAAAGAAAGTTCAGAAAAAGGGGAAAATAAAGTTACTCCTAACAGATCAGTACGCTGGAATAAATTCAAGAGAGTTTAGGAATTTTCTAAAAGCAGAAAACATAACTAACATTTTCACTGCGGTAGACTGCCCTTTCTCAAACGGGCAAAACGAACGGACAAATCAAACTTTGGTAAATTCAATGAGGTGTAAAATTTTTGAAAATAAAGACAGGCCGTGGTCAGTCATAGCGGAACAGTGTGTAGAAAACTACAACAATACAATACACACCACAACAAAGTTTACACCAAATTATTTATTAAACGGAATTGACAGATCTTTCTTTCCCTCAGAACTTAACGAAAATAATTTAGAAAATCTAGAAGAAAACAGAAAAATAGCATTTTTAAATACGGAGAAAATTCATAATCAAAATAAAGTTTATTATGATAAAAATAAACGTGAGATTACATACAGAGTAGGGGACCTAGTTTATATTCAGAACGGAAATCGCTTAAATCGGAAGAAACTGGATCCAGTCAGGGTAGGTCCTTTTAGAATAAAGTAGAAAATCTCCGATCTGATATATGTTGTCGACTCGGGATTTAAAACACCAGAGTCAAACATCTACCATGCGAGTAAGATGATTCCCTATTTCAGTCTCCTGACATAGGTCTGGGGGGGAGGGGGGATGTAAGTTTGAGGGTAAATCTAAACTGTAAGGCGACTCGCTAGAGGGAGCCGCTTGACACTCAGACCAAGCTCAAGTCGTCTGGCCGTGGCACTTGAGAGTCGTAACTACGTGAGACGAGAAGTAGACTCGTAGAGATATTTTTGTTATAACCTATGTGTATTGATTTAAGTTATATTTGTTATAATCATAATAAAAGGAAGCTGAACATATTGTTGATTCAGTTTCATCTTAGCATCAACCGTTGTACTAATTATTCAACCGTAGTTACCATCATTACCAAGACAAAGAAATTGTTTTATATATATATGTTACCGTCAAAGCTAGAAATCCGCCATTGGTAGCAGTTCCTAGGCAAAGTCAACAATGCAAAGCCCTTTTAGACAAAGTCGGAAACATGAGAATTCTTACAGCTTTTCCTCAGCATTGAACATAATATTTTGGTATCCTATAGAATATCAAATTACTATTTAAGCAACGTTGAAAGAATGCATTATCGGGTACTGGCACAGCAACATACGGAATAAACAACCCATTACTCGCACCCATACACACACACCACAGAAGCGATCGGCTGATAAAGCAAGCAGAGAGGAAGTATGATAAGGGAAGCTCCTTCTAATGATTTTTTTTGCTTGTAAGCCAATAAAAAAGGTCCAAATTTCTGAATTTTAGGTAAGAATTCGAAAATTTGATCTAAGGGTAAATAGACGACGCTTAACCGAAAAGTGCTAATTCTTTTGCAATAAAATGTGCCGTTTCTGAAAAAATTGTAAAAAAGAGAAAAAACGGCTTATTTCTTAGAATCTAGGCATTTAATCGAAAAAAGATTTAAATATAAGTTGTAGAGAATTAACATATACATAAAAAATGTTCAAAAAGTTATCTTCGTATCTGCAAAAATAAACGAGAAATAAATTGTAGAGTAGGGTGCAAAGTCCCGCCTTTCCGATGACTTTTACACGTGAGCGGGCTAGTGTGCGTGCAAGCGTCCGTGTGTACTAATACACAAACGAACTATCTTCGGTAATCTTCGGGTCTTTCGGCCTTAAATGCAAGTGCGACTGAAAGAAGAAACCGATATTTCTCACTTTCTATATGTTTAGGCGATAGCGAGTATTTTTGTCTTAGCCGTCGATTGTTGAGCGTCCTGTATACGAGTGCGAGTGAGACAAAATACCGATATTTCTCTCGTTTTATTTTTTTTTTCTCGGTAGCGATCATTTTACGTTTTGGCCATCAAATGTCGAGCGTTCTATATATCTATATATATCGGCGTATAAGAGTGGCGTTTTTAAATCAAATCTTAATGCTTATAGCACGCTTTTTCTTTATTTATTGTCAAAAATAATGAACCTTGAATAAAAAAAACAATAATTTATTTTAACAGAAACTACTATTATTTAGTCGAGAGTAAAAATAATGAATTGATTTGTCTCTCGACGCATAAAATTAAATAAAATAATTATTTGTTATAAATTTTTTGCCTCACAAAAATTAATTTGTATATCAAAATAAATACGTATTTTTTTTAAGACGGAACTTAAAATTTAAATTTTTTTCGTATTAAATTATGTATTTTATAAAATTTTAAATTACTGATCTTTTGTTTTTAAAAATTTATTTGTGTATTAAATTAATTACATATTTGAAAAACAAGAATTGTATATCTACACATAAAATAATTCAAGATATACAAGAAAAGATATTCTAAAAACATGGAATTTTTTTTTGGGCTACACATTTTTATTTTTAATTCATTTTTATTGTTCTAAGAAAACAGTAATGCATTCTTACTCATCTTCAAAGTCTTAAGAATTGTATGAAAAAAATTGGATACTCGTCCAGTGGTGCACTAGCATAAGTTGTATCGTCCTGGATTCTCGTGAGGGTTATTATCGTTCGATTCTTCGTAGGGGAGTTATTTTTTGTATAAATTTTTCTATCCTTAACAAGAAGACGGTCAGTGGGTCCTACCTCAGATTTTTTTCAAATTTTGTGCTAACGATATAAATTTTATTAAGAAATCAACATTATTATATACGCGAGTAATAAAATTACTAATTAGACATTAAATAATATCCAATAAATAACAAAAATTAATTTTTAACGTGCCGACACGATACATATTTTAGAATGATATTTACAGAATGAATCTGTAATTTAAGTAATAAATCTTTTTTTATTTGTGCAAGATGTGAAAAAATTTATTGCTTTTTTTTTCGTAATAATTAAAATTTTTTTTCTGTATATAATTGGAAATTAGGAAATGTAAAAATTATTTATATAACCTAAAGATTGAAAAAACTTATAAAAAAAATAACTCCCCTACGAAGAATCGAACGTTAATAACCGGCACGAGAATCCAGGAAGATACAACTTACGTTAGCGTACCACTTGACGAGTATTCGATTTTTTTCGTACAATTCTTATAACTTAGAAGCTAAATAAATATGCATTACTGTTTTTATAGAACATACTAAAAATGAATTAAAATTATATATGTCTAGCCAAAAAAAAAATTCTATGTTTTTAGAATATTCTTTCCTGTATATTTTGAATTCATTTTATGCGTAGATGTAAGATTCTTCCTTTTCAAATATGTATTCAATATGATACACTAATAAATTTTTACGAAACTAACAATCAGTAATTTAAAATTTATATAGGAATAATTTTATTATAAAAATATTTGAATTGTAAATTTCGTTTTAAAGAGAATACGTATTTAATTTGATATACAAATAAATTTTTGTGAGGCAAAAATTTATATCAATAAATTCTAATAAATTTTATTTATTATTATTATTTATTTTTTTTTAATTTATATCAATTAATACTAATTAATTATATTGCGAGACACAAAATTAATTCATTATTTTTACTCTTAACTAAATAATATTAGTTTCTGTTAAAATTAATTATTGTTTTTCTTTTATTCAAATTTCATAATTTTTGACAATAAATAAAAAAACGCCGAGCTTATACGCCGATATATATATATATGTAACGAAATATTACTATTTATATTTCGTCACCTTTACCGAGATTAGAGGCCTAGAATATATGACAAAAAATGTAGCGAGGAGGACTACTGTTAATTATGAAAAAATACCTAAAGATGGACCTAATAATCGCAAACCATGTACGATCTGCGAACAGAGAAATAAAAGCAATCGCTTCCATCCAGAATCGTTATGCTGATACAAAGATAAAGAAAACGAACAGAGTAAGAAAGAGCGAAACAAACACGTAAATAACTCCGAATTAGAACTGAAATTGAATGATGTCAATCAAAAAAACTAATATTACCACCATTAATCAAGATAAATATTTTGTTAAACGACACTATCAAGGTTATAGGTATTTATGATTTCGGCTCGAATGTCTCCTTGATAAATTCAAAACTATTAAACATACCAAAGAAAAGATTTAGTAATACAAAAAATGTAGGTTTAACAACGATTAATGGTGTGAAAAAGATAGATGGTATGGTCACCTTAAAAATAAAAATTTTTGAAATTGAAGAGGAAATAGATGTTTCAGTAGTTGATAAAGAAAATTTTAAATATGATTTTTTAATTGGATTAGACTGTATAAAAAAATTCCTACTAACTTGAAATGAGAGATTGCAAATAACTAAAAAAAAAATTCAGTCTATCCCTAAGGATAAAATCAAAAACAAAATAAATCCACAAAGCTCAAAGGACAATCCAAAAAGAGAAAAAGAAAATAATAATGAATACCAAATAAATTACAATGAACACATAGATACAAGTGAATTTCAGAAATCAACCATTCATTTAGAAACTAAACAACAAATTGAAATTGATAAGTTGATTGATAAACAAAAAACAGTTTTTGCTAGAGATAAATATGATGTAGGAAAGGTTAGAGATTATGAAGCTCATATAGACCTGATAATTAATAAATATCGTTACAAAAGACCATACAGATGTTCCATAGAAGATAAAAAAGAGATAGAACAACAAAATTATTATAGAAAAACTTGATTGAGGAATCGTATAGTCCGTTTGCGGCTCCATTGACTTTGGCATTTAAAAAAGATGAGGAAAAAAGAGCAAGGTTATGCATAGATTTTCGGGAACTAAACAAAATCGTTATCCCTCAACCGCAACCGTTTCCGCTAATTGAGGATCTTATAGTTAAGGCCAGAAATTGCACACTATTTTCGACACTCGACATAAACTCGGCTTTCTTGTCGATTCCTTTGAAGATTGCAGATAGGCAGAAAACAGCTTTTGTAACCCAAGAGGGACATTAACAATGGACGTGCTTACCATTTAGTTTGAAAACAGCACCAGCAATTTTCCAAAGAATTTTAAGTAACATAATAAGAAAACACAAACTTGCTGATTTTTGTGTAAATTACATTGATGACATCTTGGTTTTCTCTAAAGATTTTACAGAGCACATAGATAATTTGTCACGATTATTACAAGCAATTATGGATGAGGGCTTTAAATTAAAGTTTTCCAAATGTATTTTTGCAGCAGATTCCGTCAAATATTTGGGCCATATAATAAAAAACAACTCAATCAGTCCACTGAAAGATAATTTAGTATTCATAAAAAATTTTCCTACACCTAAAACAAAAAAGAATGTGCGTCAAATTTTAGGAAAAATTAATTTCTACGGAAAATACGTGCCGAATATTTCGACTGTATGGGAACCACTACATAACTTGCTAAGGAAGGAACAAAAGTTCATTTGGTCGGAACAATGCAAAAAGGCACTTAATGATATGAAAATACTACTATGCTCCCAGCCAGTTTTAACGATTTTTGATCCAAGTCTCCCAATATGTATTTACACCGACGCGAGTTTGCAAGGTGTTGGAGCCGTTTTGAAGCAAACACAATCAAATTGGGAACAAAAACCAGTGGCATATTTTTCGAAAAAATTGAATGAAGTTCAGAAAAGAAAAAAAGCAATTTATATAGAATGCTTAGCAATATAAGAAGCAATAAAATATTGGCAGCATTGGCTCATCGGGAAAAAATTTACGGTATACTCGGACCATAAGCCTTCAGAAGATATGAACATTAAGACTAAAACAGATAAAGAATTAGGAGATATGATGTATGACTTATCGCAATATGATTTTAAACTTAAGTACAGTCTAGGGAAACACAATTTAGAGGCAGATTGTTTAAGCCAAAACCTGGTATTAGAATCTCATGAAAATGAAGATGAAATTTTGAAAACTGTTAATTTTATAAAAGTGGTGGAGATCGAATGCGATCAAAAGTACAACACTGATCTACAAAATGCTAAAGATACGCAAAATTTCAAACACAAAATTTATTATAAAAAATAGGGAAAAAAGAAAAAATTATTCTTTCAGAAAGTTTCAGTAAAGAATTTATAAAGAAAATACATTCGCTTTACTGTCATATAGGAACAAATCAAATGAGAGCAAAAATCAAACCATTTTATGTAGCAAAGAATCTGGATCAAAATATAAAAAGAATTTGTGAAAATTGTGAAATCTCTATAAAGAACAAATCGAGAGGAGGACATAAAATTGGATTGACATCACATTTGGGTCTGGATACTTATCCGCATGAGATAGTTTCTATAGACACGATTGGAGGATTCGGGGGCTCCCGTTCAACAAAAAATTATTTACACTTGCTTGTCGACCACTTCACGAGATATGTTCATATTCTAACATCAAGAACTCAAAATGCAAACATTTCATACGATTAATACAAAATATAACAGCAGACAACAAAATAGGTATGATCTTGTCAGACCAATATCCGGGCATTAATTCGGAAGAATTTAAAAACTTCTTAAACAGGTAAAACATTATATTAACATTCACGGCAGTGAACGCACCCTTTTCGAATGGATTAAATGAGAGGTTAAATCAAACCATAATAAACAAAATTAGATGTAAGATAAATGAGAAAAGAGGAAAAACTGCTTGGACTACAATAGCACATGAATGTGTAGCAAAATATAATAAAACCGAACACGCAGTGACAGGATTCTCCCCACAATACTTACTAGAAGGCACAAATACAGCAATAATTTTTGAAGAACTAAAATACACAAAAACGCATGATGATCTACTCAGAGATAGGAAAATTGCTCTAAAAAACACAATAAAATCGCATTAACATAATAAAAAGATATTTGATAAGAACAGAAGACATCACGAATTTAATATAGGAGATTTAGTATATGTAGAAAATAATCATAGATTAAACAGAAAAAAATTAGATGAATTAAAAATAGGACCGTACAAAATTATAGAAAAGATTTCAAATACTATTTATAAAATACAGACGGACCGAAAAAAATCAGAGTCATTGTTTCACATCACGAAACTAGTACCATTTATGTGTGATGATCAAGAAAGCTAGTATATTGTCTTTCGTTTTTCTTTCCCCGAGGAGGCGTGATGTAACGAAATATTACTATTTATATTTCGTCACCTTTACTATTTAAATTTCCCGTCGTCCTACAGTTAAGACGCGATGGCGTATTAGGCTTAGAAGATTCGAGAACGTTAACAAAGAGACCGAAAGTATAGAAACGGTTAGGAGTTGGCTAAGCTGAGCCGGTTAGAATTCAAATTGCGTAGCTAGAAATAAGACAATAAAATAAGAGTGAATATTAGCTGTAAATGTTGTTTCTCTTATTTGCAGGTAATGCAACTAGTGTATATAGTGTAGTTTTAAGTGTAATTTGTATTTTTACAATGTAACGCAATGCAGATAATGTAGGTTAGTGTGAATAATATTAATAAAATAATCGAGAGAATCTCTTAATTGCAGAAACTCAAGGCAGTTATATTTCCAAGACATTATCCCTATAAGAACCATATAGAATATACCTTATATATATATATATATTAGACTGTGCCAAATAAATCGACTATTTTTTTTTTCGGTCCCATATCAAAATTTCGTTGAGAGTGACGAAAAAAAAATTGTGTCAAAATTTGAGCCCTCTATCTTTATTTTTCAGTTAGCGCTCGCTAAAATAAGAATTTTCGCCAAAAAAAGTTTTTTTTCACTTATTTTTTGGTTATAGACAATTCAATATACCAAATATAAAAAAACCCTTGGTATGGTTTTGTAGGAAATTAAATTCTCTACAAAGATGATTTTTTATCGAACTTAAAAAGTCAACAGCTTTTTTTTTATAGCTAATTTAATTACATTTCGTTCTATAATTTTCATTTTTAATTATTGATGAACACTTATTAAACTACTTCCTAACGAAAAGAATATACTAATGCAATTTTTTTAGGAATATTTATGATCTAAAAAAATAGTTTTTATGCCGTAATGAATGTAAATACTGTTGAGTAATTTATATTCTTTACTTTTAAAATAATGAATTACATGTCAATTCTATTTTTTTTTGTTTTTCACCTTATTGATTTACATAAAATTCGGTGAAATTTTTCTGTTTACAGTAAGAATTGAACAAACCAATGATTGTATAAAAAATCATTAGTATTTTAATAGAAATAGATAATTACTAAAAACGAAATATCTTAAAAAATTTTAATAAATTAAAAAAATGATATGCTAATCTTTATTATTGTCTTTATTCATATGTTTTACTAGTTTTAAAGAGCTTACATTTTTTAAATAAACATTAATATAATTATGATAGACACACTTTTAATCTTGTTATATATAAATGAAACTAATAAGATCTTTACTTAAATTATTTTAAAATCAGTTATGAGATTCGAGTAAACATATTACTCACATAAATTTCGTTTGTTACAATTGGGATATTTTTAGCGATGCTCAGCAACAACTTGTAATAAAAACTGTTTTTGTTCTTCATCACAAGTGAGACTATCATTATATTTATCAATTAACGCTACAGCTCTTTCGGCAATATCATTTACAACTTTTATCGATCGAACAATTTTTAAAGAAGCCTTGTACTCGTCATCGAATTCCCATTGATCTACAGGTAAATCAAGAAAACTTGTAGATAAACCGAACTTCTCGAATAAAACCATCGACTTTTGAGTAACAAAATCACTTATATCTTTTGAGCCGAATGATTTTAAATCTTCTTGTTTCAAACATAACTTTCTCGTATTTTCTGTTGAACTCTGTCGATTTTTTATTGCTTGAACCATTTTTATCTTGATGGCCGATGGAATTCTTTCATCGAAGAATGATAATGCCACAAGATCTTCGGCCAAGTACCAGAGATGTCTAAGAAATTTAGTTGATGCAGCTTCTTTTTTTAGATTAGCATATCATTTTTTTAATTTATTAAAATTTTTTAGGATATTTCGTTTTTAGTAATTTTCTATTTCTATTAAAATACTAATGATTTTTTATACAATCATTGGTTTGTTCAATTCTCACTGTAAACAGAAAAATTTCACCGAATTTTTGAATCAATAAGGTGAAAAACAAAAAAAAATAGAATTAACATGTAATTCATTATTTTAAAAGTAAAGAATATAAATTACTCAACAGTATTTACATTCATTACGGCATAAAAACTATTTTTTTAGATCATAAATATACCTAGAAAAATTACATTAGTATATTCTTTTCGTTAGGAAGTAGTTTAATAAGTGTTCATCAATAATTAAAAATGAAAATTATAGAACGAAATGTAATTAAATTAGCTATAAAAAAAAAGCTGTTGACTTTTTAAGTTCGATAAAAAATCATCTTTGTAGAGAATTTAATTTCCTACAAAACCATACCAAGGGTTTTTTTATATTTGGTATATTGAATTGTCTATAACCAAAAAATAAGTGAAAAAAAACTTTTTTTGGCGAAAATTCTTATTTTAGCGAGCGCTAACTGAAAAATAAAGATAGAGGGCTCAAATTTTGACACAATTTTTTTTTCGTCACTCTCAACGAAATTTTGATATGGGACCGAAAAAAAAAAATAGTCGATTTATTTAGCACAGTCTAATATATATATATACATAACGTACGACACTTGATGGCCAAAACGTAAAATGCTCGCTACCGAGAATAAAAAAATAAAAAGAGAGAAATATCGGTATAATAATATTAGTCTTACTCGCAATCGTATACAGGACGCTCAACAATCGACAGCTAAGACAAAAATACTCGCTATCGCTTAAACATATAGAAAGTGAGAAATATCGGTTTCTTCTTTCAGTCGCACTTGCATTTAAGGCCGAAAGACCCGAAGATTACCGAAGATAGTTCGTTTGTGTATTAGTACACACGGACGCTCGCACGCACACTAGCCCGCTCGCGTGTAAAAGCCGACTGAGAGGCGGAACTTGCTTCCCCACTCTTAAAATTATTTTAACCATTTTTTTCCAATATTTCTCGCTTATTTGTGCAAATACGAAGATAAACCATACAACAATTTTTACTTTTTTTGTAATTCTCCGCAACTTTCGTTTGAAACTTTTTTTGATTAAATGCCTAGATTCTAAGAAAAGGCTATTTTTTACCAATTTTTAACCTTTTCTACCCTTTTTTTTAAAGCTTACACATCAAGTTGCAAAAAAAATTGTACCATTCGAGTTAGCGTTGTCAAGTTTTCTTTTGTTCAAATTCGCAGGCTGATAAGAAATTTTGGAAGTTTGGCTCTTTTTGACTGGCTTAAAAGGGAACTTCTATTTTTAATTTTTGGGCTTTCTCTAAATGATAAGGAGAAATAGAAAGCTGGCTAAGGGTATCAGTATCGGAGTCTACGTATCACTACATATATTCTCTTCGTTTTTTACATTATTTCACATAATTTGTATTCAGTATAAAGTAACTACTTTTTTTCTCAATCAGTCAATCAATCATACAAAAAAAGCATCAGATTCTTATTATCCAAATTATCACTAGATTGTGGCTTAACTTGCTGCGATATCGTGTGTATTATTATTTAAATAAAATTTCTTGAATAAATACTGCGACTTCGCACAGTTATCTCATAGAGCTATATTACGAAAGATGGTCCCGATAAGGATATTATATAAAAAAACGTGCATTACTCCATAATATAAATTTTATTCTGAAAATATAATGAAAGTTTTTAAAAACGAATCGGAGATGAATTTCTTACCTTATCGATTTCTCATTTGTCCTTCGACAGAAGTTTAGTTTTATGGAGAATTCACTTCTACCGCGTGTGAACTGCATGCATGAATTTTTTTTGGATTTATTATCGTTACTTCGAAGTAGGAAAGCGGTTAAGTAAAGCCGTAACGAAAGGAATGGATCGAATCGAGCAGCGCATTTTTTTAAACCGTTCCGACAGTGAGAATCAAACTCGAAGATACAGAGAAAAGACTTACTCTAAACTAATAACTTTATATTAAATTTAAAAATTACCAAACGATAAAAAATTTGACTTCTTTGAATAAAATCAAATATCCTCAATATACCCAAATTATCGATTAAAGCAACTTAAGTATCTCTTGAGTTATTCTGTAAAATACTTAATTTTTAATTTAATGTGTTTATTTTTCAGTCTATTTGTGATATTGTATACTTTATTCCTAAGAATACGAATACCGATATCCTTAATAAAAACTGGATAATCATAGTTTTTAAAAAATATTTTTTTATTTGTACAGTAAATTAATACAATTATTTTATTGGAAAAATAGTATCGACAAATATGATAAATATTATCGCTTGTTAAATCTCAAGAATTTAGTTTTAGTTGGTTGCGTCAGGGTTGCGTCAGGGTTGCGTCAGGGTTTCGTCAGGGTTCCGACGGCTATCGCGACACCACCGGTTCCTGCTCCGGACAGAGACGGGTTCACGGTGGTCAGAAGAAAAGGCAGGGGTGTGATACCTGCTGGGGGGCCCTTGCCAACACAACCAGGTGTTGGGAGGGTTGCCCCCCCCCCACTGTGAATCCTTAAAGTAAGAAAAGAAAGAAGAAGAAGGATCAAAAGGCAAAAAGGATCAGGGAGACCGCCGCAGTCTCCCTGACCTGCGAGGGAGGAGCCTCCTACCTGGAGGCTCTTAAGAAACTGGAAAGTAGCGTCAACCAGGACACTATTGGTGTCAAGGGACTCTCATATAGGAGGGGCCTGACGGGCTCCTTCATATGGGAGGTCCGGGGTAAGGACGCTAATGCGAAGGCGGACAAGGTCGCTGAGGCGATGAGGGGGGTCCTCCCTGAGGCAAAAATTTTAAGGCCTCAGAGGACCTCCACCATCAGGTTGGAGGGTCTATACCCGACAACCACCCTCACCGCGATTAGGTGCGCGTTGCTAGAGGGGAGGTCGGGCAATGACCCGAACCTCATAACGATGGGAGATATCCGGCCGGGCAGGGGTGGTCGTTACGAAGCCACGATGGTGGCACCGACGGCCCTTGCCCGGGCGGCCATAGATAGGGGCAATATGCTTGTGGGGTGGGGGAGAGTGCGGGTCTTCCTCGTAAGACCCAGGCCCCTGAGATGCCACAGGTGTCTCGCAAGAGGCCATGTTGCGGCCTCTTGCCCGGCACCCTGTGCTAGAACAAATGTATGCTTACGGTGCGGTGAGCCAGGGCATGTTGCTCGCGAGTGTAGGGGCGGTCCCAGGTGTCCGGTTTGTGTGGAGGCGGGTCGCTCCCAGACCTCGCACAGGGCGGGCTCCTGGGAGTGTCCACTGGTGCCTCCCATTAGACGAAGGGAACAATTACTGGTGGTTGCGGTCCAAAACGTCGCACCAGCGCGTACTAGTGATTTGCCGGCCGACAAAAGTGCGGGACCGAGTGTTGGACCTAACGTGGGTCCAGTGAACAACGCAAAGGAGGTGGAGCAGGCGGCTCCTCCCCCTCCATGCAACCTCAACATGGTGTTGAATTAATATGGCGGTGGTCCAAATCAACCTCAACCATGCGCGTAGGGCCCAGGATTTGCTGGGCCAGCGAATGAGGGAGGTTAAGGCGGACATCGCCATAGTATCGGAGCCGTGGTGGGTTCCCCCTGGGGATGAGAAATGGCTATCATCCCTGGGGGGGTCGCCTCTCGCCGCGATCTTCGTGAGCAAAGGTGGAGGAACCTGTAGCCTAGTGCGCAGGGGTTTGTTTTTTGTGGCCGCTAAATGGGGGGACTCGCTGGTAGTCTCAGTCTACTTTCCCCCCAGCGAGGATATTAGCAAATTCTGTAGACTCCTTGACGAGCTCGAAGATCTCTTACGAACATTTCCTACTCTCCCAGCGTTGGTTGCCGGAGACTTCAATGCCCGGTCCCAAAGATGGGATCCGGAAGGCAGAAGTAACCTAAGGGGTGAGTTGCTCTGCATGTTGGCCAATAGGTTGAACCTAAGCCTGGGCAACCAGGTTGGCCACCCCACGTGCGTTCGGCCGCAAGGGTCGAGCGTTATAGATCTTACGTGGGGATCTCCGACAGCCATCGTCCGCTTATCGGATTGGAGAGTGGATGAGGCCGAGTCCCTTTCGTACCATATGTATGTTATATTCAATTATAGGCGTAAGGCTACAGGCTTCCGAAGCCTTTGCTCTAGGGATAGAATTTTCCCTAGGTGGAATACGAGGGCTGTGGACGATGATAGGCTCGCCGCAGCCCTCGTATCTGCTGACTGGACACGGGACCATAGTGCCAGTGGGGAGAACTTAGTGTTGTGGGTGAGACATACTTTGACTGGTGCGTGTGACATCTCTATGTCAAGACTTAGATCGACGAAGAACCAAGAACGTGCTGTGTCGTGGTGGTCGTCGGAGTTATCGACACTAAGGAGGGTGGCCACGACGACGAGGAGGCGCTACCAGAGGGTTAGGCGCAGCGGCGACCCAGCCAGAGTACATGAATGCCTGGAGCGCAGGAGAGAGGCCAAGAGGGGTTTGGTCCGTGCTATCAGAAGGGCCAAGGCTTCAGCCTGGAGGGACTTCCTCACTACCATCGAGGAAGATCCCTGGGGGAGGCCATACAAGCTTGTTATGAACAAGCTTAGAGCTCGGGGTCTCCCCCCCCTTACTGAGGCACTGGACCCCTCTCTGCTGGCCACAATCGTCGGAACCTTATTTCCGGGGGACGGCCAACCAGTGTCCCCGAATGAAGACCTGCAGGACCTTGCTGGGGTGGTGGTGCTGCCGGAAGAGGTGCGCAGGGCCGCTGCCAGGATTGGCCTTGGAAGGGCACCAGGCCCTGATGGTGTGCCGGGACTAGTAGTGAAAAGGGCTGCTGATATCTGCAGCGGGAGACTGGCTCGCTGCTTTTCTGGCCTCTTAGGGAACGGCGTGTTCTCGGAGTGCTGGAAGAGGGCCGGGTTGGTCCTCATAAGAAAGAGGACTGGAGAGGACACTTTACCGAGTTCGTTCAGGCCCGTATGCCTGCTAGATGAGGTTGGGAAGTTATTTGAAAGAGTGATCGTCTCCAGGGTGAGCGAGTTTTTGGAACTAAGAGGAGTTTTGTCGCCGAGCCAACATGGCTTCAGGGTGGGCCATTCCACCCTTGGGGCTGTTGGGGAGGTCCGACGATATATACAGGAGTGCGTGGGTGCGGGACGGGTTGGTGTCCTGGTGTCACTGGACATCGCCAACGCGTTTAACTCGCTCCCCTGGATGACCGTAATCGAGTCTATGACGAGGTGTGGCTTCCCCACCCATCTAGTGAACATAATAAAAGACTATTTTAGAAATAGGCTCCTGTCCTTCATAGGAGGACAGGGCACCGTTAACAATATAAGCGTTACGTGTGGGCAATATAAGCCTTCCGCAGACGCAGGATTGCTCCCCCCCTGTGATCAGACTCAGGGGGGTTTGTATTGCGGTTAAGCCCAGTGTGAAATACCTAGGCATAGTTTTAGATTCAGGTATGACTTTCAGGCCACACTTCGAGGCCTTAATTCCAAGAGTGCAGGGGATCCTTCGGTCCATTGGGAGGATCCTTCCGAACCTTCACGGACCGAGGGAAAAGAAGCGACGCCTCTACAGCAGCGTGATATACTCCGTGCTCCTTTATGGTGCTCCGGTGTGGTGGCGCGCTGTTGTGGAAGATCAGAGGGTCAGGCGGATGTTCGGGCCCTGCAAAGAAGGGTAGCAATCAGGGTGTGTTGCGCGTATAAAACGGTGTCCTTCCATGCAGCAATGATGGTCGCGGGGATTATTCCCCTCGACATCTGGCGCCGCAGCTGGCGGATGTATACGCAGCGGTCCGGGAAACGGAGGATCCCGTTTCCCCTAGGACAAGGGCCGTGCTGGGCGCTGTTGCCAAGAGGAGGGCAATTGTCGCATGGAAGGAAGAAGAAGAAAATCTCGTTGGCGCAATAGGAACAACGGGGGTGCGCGTGAGAGCAGCCATCGCTTCCAGGTTAGAGGAGTGGGTTGGAAGGCCGTTTTCTTTGGAAACGACCTTCCACACCACTCAGCTGATGACTGGCCATGGCTGCTTTCCCGCGTACCTATACGGTATCAGGAAAGCAGACTCCCCGCGGTGTTTTCACTGCGATGCGGGGAACGATGATGCTGATCACACCCTGATTGAGTGCCCTGCATGGACGAATGCGAGGGCCTCCTTGGTCAGGGAACTGGGGGGGGTGCAGCTCACTCTCCCCGGGATAGTCGGGCGATCCCTGGATACCCCGGGGGCGTGGGCTGCATTCCAGTCCTTTGCGGGACTAGTTATGAGGGCCAAGGAGGATGCTGAGAGGGAGAGAGAAAGAATAATGAGAGACCGTAGAAGAATGAATGCTAGGCCGCGTAGGAGAGTAGCTCCTAGGCGGCCCCCCCGGGCGAGGCTCCGGGCAGCTTTTGCGGCGACTGGCCTAGTCTAGTGCGCCGCTTTCCCCTGAGGAGATGAATGAGCATGCTCATGCATGGGGTGTATGAACCCGACCATTGCATCATGGGATGGATGGTCGGGTTGGTGTATATTAATATATATAGTAGTTTTAGGGTGCGCCCCACCGTGGGGTGCAACAACTTAATTATAAGATGTATGTGAGTGTGTGTGAATGGAGAGAGCCTGGCAAAACACCGGCCAGGCTCATCGGGGTGGGAGTGGGTGAAGTATGTGCATGTAGCACGGTTCCGCCCCTCCCATCCAACGAATGAATGTGATTGCACCAGGTGGGTTTTTAGTCGGTAAGAATCCGACACTCCCTTGAGTACCGGGCTCAAGGGGCCTATGAAGGTTTTCCCCCTGACGAAAAAAAAAAAAAAAAAAAAAAAAGGGTTGCGTCAGGGTTGCGTCAGGGTTGCGTCAGGGTTCCCCCCGTGGGTAGGGGGTAGTAGAATACTCCCACAGTATTCCCTGCTTGTCGTAAGAGGCGACTAAAAGGGAGGGTATGAATGGTGTGTGTATGTTCTTTTGTGGCTATTTCTATCTTTAATTCTTTCTATCACCCTTTTTCTATTCTTTTCTTCGTCTCTTACTTCCTTCATTTCCTCTCCTTTCCTCTGGGCTTGTGCCTACCGAAATTAAAAAATTAATATGGAAAGTACAAGCTTGGAGAAAAACCCGTGTGGGAGGGATACCCACGCAACGGCGGTGTTTGGTGGTGGTAGGACAGGCCAACCATCGTCGTCATCATACTACTGTGAGGAGTCTGTGGTAGGCAACACGGCCCAGACTCTGGTTAATGCCTCGGGAAGTTGTTCGCAGGTAGGTGACCTGGCCTGCGAATTGACTAAGGCATTAGGAAAGGAGGTACCAATGGAGGAATGGCAGAAGGAGGCCAGAGCCATGGAGGAGTTGCGGTTGACGGACCCGGAGTCACCAATCAAGACCAGGGGCAACAAAAGGTTGAGGAGCATCATCACGTCGTCGGATGAGGACGACTGCCTCATCGTGGAAGAGGACGCGCCGAGAAGAAGCCGGACGCCGCTGACACTGAAGGCGGGAAGGCTGCCAGAAGAACTCAGAGCATACCTAAGAGGAATAGAAAAGGAGAGAGCGAGATGCTCTAACATGAAAGGGGAAGTGTCGGGAAAAATAAAGCGACTTATTAAAGAGTCGCTTATCATTGCCGACGAAATGGAGAAGAGGATGGAGAAACAATCCGGCTCCCGGTTCTCAAGGGCTGAGGCAGTATTCCAGCTGAGGACGGAAGCAAGGATCAGAGACGAGCAGATTCGTCAAATGGAAGGGCAAATTGCTAGGCTTCAAAGGGAGCTTAAAAAGCGAGAGGCAGAAAAGCAAAGCCATGGAGTGAAGGCGGTTGCTGCCCTGAATCAGGGAAGGCAGACGCCTACAATAAACAAAGTAACCCCATCTTTGGAGAAGAGATTGGAGGATGCTAGGATTGGGGATGGTATGAGCTGTGTGATGGCGGTTCTGAGGGACTTTGGCAAGAGCATTGAGGCCCTGCAGAAGACACAGCTCGAGATGTGGAAGATCTTCAGGGAAACCAACAAGCCACCCCAGCGGGAAACAGGGCGGACTGCGGCGGGGGGGAAGGGAAGTGCTCCCGCCCCGGGAACCTCGAGGGCTCCTGCCCAAAGGGTTCCTACCGTGAATAATGTTGTCCCCCCCTCACAGGATGGGTTTGTCGAGGTAGTCGGAAGGAAGAAGCGACGCCAGCAGACAAAACCAGCTGTTAGACAGGAGAAGACCACCACATCGGGGGATCGAGGTGCCACAGGAAGTGGCACCAAGAAGAAGAAGAAAAAGAAGAAGAGGAAGAATCGCAGCGGTGGGACCAGGGAGACAGCAGCGGTCTCACTAGCGTGCAATGAGACACTGTCATATCGTGATGCTCTCGCCAAGGCCAGAGAGAGCATTAGCCTCAAAGAGTTTGGGGTAGAGAAGGTAACAATGAGGAGGGGTCTAACGGGGGCCTTCATCTTCAGCATCAGGGGGAAGGAGGCTGCTATTGAGGCGGACCGGGTAGCTGATGCCTTGAAGAGGACGGTGCCGGAAGCCAAGAACGCTCGGCCACATAGAACGAGGTCCTTTAGGCTGGTGGGTATTGACCCAAGCCTGAACATGACCGTAATAAGGAATGCCCTCCTCGCTATAAAGGGGAACATCTACCCAAATAAAATTTGGGTTGGTGAGATCAGGGCGGGCAGGGGACGACTCTGGGAGACGGTCGTCTCTGCCCCGGTAGAAATGGCCCAGGCTGTCATCAACAGGGGAGGGGTAGACTTCGGTCTATACCGGGCAAAGGTGGTCGAGCTCCGGCAAAGGCCACTGCGTTGCCACCGCTGTCTGGCCAGGGGGCATGTCGCTATGAGCTGCCCTAGTCCAACCTCTAGGGCGAACCTTTGCCATCAGTGTGGCCAACCGGGCCACAACGCAAAGGATTGCAGAAATAAGATAGAGTGTCCGGTATGTAGGGACGCTGGGCACAGGAACAGGAGCCATCGCGCGGGGAGCTGGGAGTGCCCGGTGGTCCCTCCGCGAAGGGCGAACAGCGAAGCGTGCGCGTCCGCGGGTAGTGGGGCTCGGGTGCCTAGTGTTTCGGTGGGGAGAGGGTATGGAGGTGGACGCGGACCTATCACTCCTACAGGAACAACGAACGATAAAGCTGCGCAGGGCAAGGGCTGCGATAGGAACAGGTGTGCGGGGCCTGCAGAAGTAGCGGGGGTCAGTGGTGTAAACATCAACAATGTCCCTTAGTGAGTGCTGCGTACAGGTGAACCTGAACCATGCGCGGGGTGCGCAGGATCTATTGATCCAGCGTATGCGCGAGTGTGGGGCGGGGATCGCGATTATCGCAGAACCGTGGTGGGTTCCACCCGGTGATGAGAAATGGTTCTGGTCCCTGGGTGGGGCTCCGCTATCTGCGGTATTGATGGGTGAAAGTGGAAGACCCTGCAGTCTGGTGCAAAGGGGTAACTTTTTCGTAGCTGTTAAGTGGGGGGTCTCGCTGGTGATTTCCGTTTACTTTCCCCCAGCGAGGTAATTAGTAAATATTTAAACTCGTGGACGAGCTCGAAGAGCTCTTGGGAAGATTTCCTACCTCTCCGGTGCTGCTGGCTGGCGACTTTAATTCCCGGGCCCATAGATGGGACCCGGGGGGTAGGAGTAACCTAAGGGGTGGGTTGCTCTCTACCTAAGCCATCGGTTGAACTTGCACCTCTTCAACCGAGCTGGCTCCCCCACGTGCGTTCGGCCGCAAGGGTCGAGCGTCATTGACCTCACGTGAAGCTCGTCAGCTGCTAGTATCCGCTTATCGGAGTGGAGGGTAGATCAAGCAGAGTCCTTTCGGACCATGCGTACGTAGTCTTCAAGTACTGCCATGAGACTGCAGGGGTCCCAAGCTTGAGCCGGCCCGGCAGGACTTTCCCTCGGTGGAATGCGAGGGCTGCGGACAGGGACATGCTCGACGCTGCCCTTATATCGGGCGACTGGACTCGTCCCAGTGGTGAGAGTAGTGCGCGGGATTTCGTTAAGTGGCTGCGCGGAATGTTAGTGCGTGTATGTGATATGGCACTGCCGAGAGCGGGGAACACGAGGAACAGGAGGAGGAAGGCGTGCTGGTGGTCGCAGGAACTGTCTGCTATTAGGGCAGAAGCGACTGCGGCTAGGAGACGCTTTCTGAAGGCCAGGCGCAGTGGGGATCAAAGAAGAGTGGAACTGTGCCTGGAGGCCCGCAGGGAGTCTAAAAAACAACTGAAGAGGGCCATTAGGAGGGCCAAAGCCACTGCCTGGAGGGACTTCGTGGGGACGCTTGAGGCGGATCCGTGGGGCAGACCATATCGCCTGGTCATGGGGAAGTTGAGGCCATACTCAGCACCCTTGACGAAGGTACTCGAGACAGAAGTGTGACCGGGTGCTGGGGGGCCTATTTCCCCAAGTAGAGCGGGACAACAGTTGGGACCTCCGCGGTGTTCAAGTGGATGGTGCGGCGGTAACGCTGGAGGAGGTGCTGACTGCGGCAAGGAAGATCGCCGGTGGAAAGGCTCCGGGACCGGACGGGGTCCCGGGCATAGTGATAAAGGCAGCAGCGGTCCACTGCGGGTCGGCCTGGCTGAACTGTTCACGGAGTGCCTCAGGGCCAGCAACTTTCCAACAGCCTGGAAGAGGGCAAGACTGGTCCAGATAAAGAAGAAACTGGACGCCCAACCGGATCTGCCTGGCTCCTACAGACCGATCTGCCTACTGGATGAGACCGCGAAACTGTTCGAGCGGGTAATCGTGGCAAGAATAAACAGATGCCTGGAGGCAGGGGGTCTGTTGTCGCAGGCGCAACATGGCTTTCGCGTCAGACGCTCGACGGTTGGTGCCATAATGGTGGTGAAAAACGTAGTGCGGGAGTGTGTGGACAGTGAGTGCGTCGGGATCCTAACTTCGTTGGATATCAGGAACGCTTTCAACTCGCTGCCATGGGAGACCATCTTCAGGGCGTTGGATGGGATGGGCCTTCCCACATACATAGTAAACATTATAAGGAGTTATTTGTCCAACCGAACATTATTGTTTGTTGGGAAGAGTGGACAATTAAAAGAAAGACAGGTTTCGTGCGGGGTTCAGCAGGGTTCGGTGCTGGGGCCAACCCTGTGGAACATAGCCTATGACAGTGTCCTCCGGGTTCTGATGCCGGGGGGTTCCCGGGTCGTCTGTTATGCAGACGACACGCCCTTCTGTCATCGGGGCGGGGCCTGTCGGAGGCGATCGCGAATGCGGAACGCGACCTTGATGTGCTGGTGAGTGCGATTGAGGAGCTTGGCCTCGAGGTGGCGCCACACAAGACGGAGGCAATGGCCTTCCCTGCCTCTGCCCTCCGCAGACGCAGGAATGTTCCGGCCCCCGCCATTAGGGTTAGGGGGTCTAGGGTTGCTATAGGTCCCAAAATCAAGTACCTGGGCGTGGTGTTGGACTCTAATCTAACTTTAGGCCCCACTTCGCGGCCTTGATTCCGAAGGCGGAGGGGATCCTTCGGTCCCTTGGAAGGCTCCTTCCGAACCTTCATGGACCGGGGGAGAAGAAGAGACGCCTCTACAGTAGTGTGGTCCAGTCGGTGCTCATTTATGGGGCACCGGTGTGGTGGCGCACTGCTGTGGAGGACATGCGTGTCAAGCGGGCCATTCGATCGTTCCAGAGGAGGGTGGCGATCAGGGTGTGCTGTGCATACAAAACGGTGTCGTTCCATGCGGCGATGATGGTTGCGGGGATCATTCCTCTCGACCATCTTGCGCCCCGGCTGGCGGAGGTGTATGTGGCCCTTAATGGGGCGGAGGAACCTTTTCTCCGGCCATTAAGGCGGCGCTGGGCGCTGAAGCCAGGAGGATGGCGGTCGCTGCATGGAAGGAAGAGGAGTTAAGCCTAACAGGGGTAACGGGAGAAACGGGATGCGGGTTAGGGCAGCCATTGCTGATAGGTTGGATGAGTGGGTTGAAAGGCCGCACTCCATAGGTACGACCTTTCACACCACTCAGCTGATGACCGGACATGGTTGCTTCCCTGCATTCCTCTATAGAATAGGGAAGGCGATATCTCCGCAGTGCTTTCACTGCGGAGCGGATGAAGATGACGCTGACCACACCCTGGTCGACTGCCCTGCGTGGGTGAGTGAGCGGGATGATCTTGCTGTGGACTTGGGGGGGGTGCATTTCTCCCTCTCCGGCATACTCAGGGCATCCCTGGATATGCCGGGGGGGTGATGCATTCCGGTCTTTCGCGGGGCGTGTGATGAGAGCGAAAGAGAATGCAGAGAGAGAGAGTGAACGGGGGTTGCGTGCGGCGCCGCAGAGGAGACTTGCTCCTAGGCGGCCCCCCCGGGCGAGACTTCGCGTGCCTGGGCGACGAATGGCTAACGGCTGTGCGTCGATTCCCCCTCATTGAATGGAGTTACTTGTATATTGTACTGGAGTGCGAGAACTGTGTGTTAATACGGTGTGAGAGTGGTGTGGGCCTGACTGAAATATGTTTTATTGTAAGGTCAGGCCAGGAGTGAGTGTGTAATCTGCGCCTCCAGTTGTAACTGTTGAGTGCGCCTAAGTATGAGAGATTGCGCCTCCGGGGAGGAAACTCTACCGTTGAGTGCGCTGGATGTAGGAGTGTGTATGTTGCGGGAGAAAGCGCGGAAAATTTCCGACCGGGCTTATTAGGGGAGAGGCACATAGGTAATTTGAATTGTACATACTGTGCGTTGCGCCTGCCTCTTCTCCTCGCGGGAGACTCTGCACCAGGTGGGTTTTTAGTCGGTAAGAATCCGACACTCCCTTGAGTACCGGGCTCAAGGGGCCTATGAAGTTTTCCCCCTGACGAAAAAAAAAAAAAAAAAAAAAAAAAAAAAAGGGTTGCGTCAGGGTTGCGTCAGGGCCCACACCCTGGTAGACTGCCCTGCGTGGGTGAGTGAGCGGGACGATCTTGCTGGGGACTTGGGGGGGGGTGCACTTCTCCCTCTCCAGCATACTCAGGGCATCCTTGGATATGCTGGGGGGGTGGGATGCATTCCGGTCTTTCGCGGGGCGCGTTATGAGAGCGAAAGAGAATGCAGAGAGAGAGAGAGAGCGGGGGTTGCGTGCGGCGCCGCAGAGGAGAATTGCTCCTAGGCGGCCCCCCCGGGCGAGACTTCGCGTGCCTGGGGCGACGAATGGCTGACGGCTATGCGTCGATTCCCCCTCATTGAATGGAGACCCTTGTATATTGTACTGGAGTGTGAGAACTGTGTGTTAATACGGTGTGAGAGTGGTGTGGGCCTGACCGAAATATTGTCTTATTGTAAGGTCAGGCCAGGAGTGAGTGTGTAATCTGCGCCTCCAGTTGTAACTGTTGAGTGCGCCTAAGTATGAGAGATTGCGCCTCCGGGGAGGAAACTCTACCGTTGAGTGCGCTGGATGTAGGAGTGTGTATGTTGCGGGAGAAAGCGCGGAAAATTTCCGACCGGGCTTATTAGGGAAGAGGCACATAGGTACTTTGAACTGTACAGACTGTGCGTTGCGCCTGCCTCTTCTCCTCGCGGGAGACTCTGCACCAGGTGGGTTTTTAGTCGGTAAGAATCCGACACTCCCTTGAGTACCGGGCTCAAGGGGCCTATGAAGGTTTTCCCCCTGACGAAAAAAAAAAAAAAAAAAAAAAAAAAGGGTTGCGTCAGGGTCCCCCCCGTGGGTAGGGGGTAGTAGAATACTCCCACAGTATTCCCTGCTTGTCGTAAGAGGCGACTAAAAGGGAGGGTATGAATGGTGTGTGTATGTTCTCCGAGTGGCTATTTCTACCTTTACTTCTTTTCTGTCCCCTCTTTTTCTTCTCTTTTCTTCACTCTCACTTCTTTCTTTTCCTTTCCTTTCCGCTGGCTTGTGCCATTTAAATAAAAACGATGATGAGTACAAGTTCAGCAAAAACCCAGTGTGGGAGGGATACCCACACAACGGCGGTGATTGGTGGTGAGAGAGCAGGCCACCCGCCGTCGTCAGCCGGCAACTGCTATGGATCGAGGGTAGGCGACCCGGCCCCGATCCTGGATGATGCTTCGGGAAGTTATTCGCGGGTAGGCGACCTGGCCCGCGAAGCGACCAAAGTGCCAGGAAGTCAAAGCGATATGGAGTCCGACATTGTACCGGTCGGATCCATGCGGAAAAGGGCGAGGCAGATGGCCTACTCCACGTCATCCGAGGAGGAGGTAATTGACCTCACCAGCGCGGAGGGAGCAACAGTAGATGTAACATCAGTCTCCAGTATTGAAACGGAGAGGCTTCTGGAGCTCATATTGGAGCATACAGCTGAGGCCGAGGTTATGAGGAAAACCTGTGGAAATATAAAAGGTGACATCTCGGGGAAGATGAAGAGGTGTAACCTAGGTATAGCTGATATTGCCAGGGAGCTGCTAGCTCGAGACAGAGTTAGCAGCGGCTCGGACATTAGGGAAAAGCTGAATCAATTGCGCGCAGAGACCAGGGCCACGAACAACCGGCTGAAACAGGTGGAGGAAGAGTGCGCGCGACTGAAAAAAGAATTAAAGCGGAAGGATGCTCTCCTTGAAAGAGCATCGAATAAGGTCGGCAGTGGAAATCCGCCAGCTGCACTAACAACAGCTACAGCCGCGCGGACTCAGGCTTCCGCGGAGGTTAGGCTTGTGGCGGCTAGGAAGGAGGAGAGCGTTGAAGGAGGGGCGACAATCAGAATGTTAGCGGAATTATCCAAATCGATTGTCGCCATACAAAAGGAGATGAGAGAGTTGAAGGGGGAGCGGGGCTCTTATGCCCAGGTTGCGGCTCGACCGCGGGTTGCCCCCTCGCCGGTGATACCGACGCCACTGGCCCCCATCCCAGACAGGGACGGGTTTGTGGAGGTCAGAAGGAGGGGCAGGGCTCCTGCGCCCGCTGGTGGACTCCTCCCTGTGCGGGCGGGAGTGGGGGGGATAGCTCCTTCTGCTCGACCTCGCATGGGAGAGGGGGTGTCTGCCACGGGAGAGCAGAAGAGGAAGAAAAAGAAGAATAGAAAAAAGAAGACTAGAAGAATCAGGGAGACGGCGGCAGTCTCCCTGACCTGCGAGGGAGGGGCCTCATACCTAAAGGCCCTCCAGAAGATAGAGGAAAATGTGAGACTTGAGGACATTGGCGTCGGCGGACTCTCGTATAGAAGGGGCCTGACGGGCTCTTTCATTTGGGAGGTCCGAGGAAAGGACGCCAATACAAAAGCGGACAAAATAGCTGAGGCGATGAGGGGGGTCCTCCCTGAGGCAAAAATTGCAAGGCCTCAGAGGACTGCCCCAATTAGACTGGTGGGGGTTTACCCAACCACCACCCTGACAGCGGTTAGGTGCGGGTTGCTGGGGGGTAGATCGGGGGTCGACCCCAATCTTATCTCCATGGGAGAAATTCGCCTGGGCAGGGGCGGCCGTTATGAGGCCACCGTTGTGGCTCCGACGGTTCTTACCCAGGCGGCTATAGAGAAGGGGACCATTGTAGTTGGATGGGGGAAGGTGCGAGTCTTCCCCATCAGGCCTAGGCCTTTAAGGTGCCATAGGTGCCTGGCAAGGGGTCATGTGGCGGCCTCTTGCCCGGCTCCCAGTGCAAGAATTAACGTGTGTTTCAAATGCGGAGAACCGGGACATGTGGCGCGGGCATGCGAGGACAAGCCAAAATGCCCGGTCTGTGCGGAAGCGGGGCGCTCCGAAACGTCGCATAGGGCGGGCTCCTGGGGGTGCCCACTGGTGCCTCCCATTAGAGGAAAGGACAAGATCTTGGAGGCAGCTGGCCGACGGGTCGGCGTTACGGGTAGTGCAGGCGCCGGGGCTAACTCGGGCGCTGCCCAGCGTATAAATACTTTAAATACGACCGTAAATACGTGTGTTAGTGATAACCGCGGTATGGTGGTGGAGCAGGCTGTTCCTGCCCCTCAATGGAGCCTCGACTTAAGCTTAAGTTAGTATGGCGGTGATCCAAATTAACCTCAATCACGCGCGTAGGACCCAGGATCTGCTGGGCCAGCGAATGAGGGAGGTTAAGGCGGACATCGCCATAATATCGGAGCCGTGGTGGGTCCCCTCTGGGGATGAGAGATAGCTCTCATCCCTGGGGGGGTCGCCCGTCGCTGCGATTCTCGTGAGCAAAAGTGGAGGAACCTGTAGCCTAGTGCGCAGGGGTTTGTTTTTTGTGGCCGCTAAATGGAGGGACTCGCTGGTAGTTTCAGTCTACTCTCCCCCCAGCGAGGATATTAGCAAATTTGGTAGACTCCTTGACGAGCTCGAAGAGCTCTTAGGAACATTTCCTACTCTTCCAGCGTTGGTTGCCGGAGACTTCAATGCCCGGTCACAAACATGGGATCCGGAAGGCAGAAGTAACCTAAGGGGAGAGTTGCTCTGCATGTGGGCCAATAGGTTGAACCTAAGCCTGGGCAACCAGGTTGACCACCCCACGTGCGTTCGGCCGCAAGGGTCGAGCGTTATAGACCTTACGTGGGGATCTCCGACAGCCATCGTCCGCTTATCGGATTGGAGAGTGGAGGAGGCCGAGTCCCTATCGGACCATATGTATGTCATATTTAATTATAGACGTGAGGCTACAGGCCTCCGAAGCCTTTGCTCCAGGGATAGACATTTCCCTAAATGGAACACGAGGGCTGTGGATGAGGATAGGCTCGCCGCAGCCCTCGTATCCGCGAACTGGACACGTGACTTTGGTGCCAGGTTGGAGGATATTGTGAAATGGGTGAACAACACTCTAGAAAGTGCGAGTGATATAGCCATGTCGAGGGTGAGATCCTCTGTGAGCGGGGGGCGTGCGGTGGCATGGTGGTCGCCAGAAATTGCGGCCCTGCGAAGGGAGGTCATGGCGTCGAGAAGACGGTACCAGAGGGCTAGACATGGTGGGGATCAGGCCAGGATCTGGGAGTGCCTGGAGAGTAGGAGGGAGGCTAAGAAGAATCTGATCCGTGCTATCAGGAGGGCCAAGGCGTGGGCCTGGAGGGACTTCCTCACTACCATCGAGGAAGATCCCTGGGGGAGACCATACAAGCTTGTCATGGACAAGCTCAGAGCTCGGGGTCTCCCCCCCCTTACTGAGGCACTGGACCCCTCTCTGCTGGCCACAATCATCGAAACCTTGTTTCCGAGGGACGGCCAACCAGTGTCCCCGAACGAAGACCTGCAGGACCTGGCTAGGGTGGAGGTGCTGCCGGAAGAGGTGCGCAGGGCCGCTGCCAGGATTGGCCTTGGAAGGGCACCAGGCCCTGATGGTGTGCCGGGACTAGTTGTGAAAAGGGCTGCTGATATCTGCAGCATGGGACTGGCTCGCTGCTTTTCTGACCTCTTGAGGAACGGCGTGTTCCCGGAGCGCTGGAAGAGGGCCAGGTTGGTCCTCATAAGAAAGAGGACTGGAGAGGACACCTTAACGGGTTCATTCAGGCCCATATGCCTGCTAGATGAGGTGGGGAAGTTATTCGAAAGAGTGATCGTCTTCAGGGTGAGCGAGTTTTTAGAACAAAGAGAAGTTTTGTCGCCGAGCCAACATGGCTTCAGGGTGGGCCATTCCACCCCTGGGGCTGTTGGGGAGGTCCAACAATATATACAGGAGTGCGCGGGTGCGGGACGGGTTGGTGTCCTGGTGTCACTGGACATCGCCAACGCGTTCAACTCGCTCCCCTGGACGACCGTAATCGAGTCCATGACGAGGTGTGGCTTCCCCACCCATCTAGTGAATATAATTAAGGATTATTTTAGAAGTAGGCTCCTGTCCTTCATAGGAGGACAGGGCACCGTTAGCAACATAAGCGTTACGTGTGGGGTCCCACAGGGCTCTGTCCTGGGCCCCACACTGTGGAACATCGCCTACGACCGGGTCCTCCGTGTCCCGCTGCCGGGGATGTCTCGTCTCGACTGCTATGCGGATGACACGGCCCTCCTGTCAGCGGGGCGGGACCCGGCTAGTGCGATGTTAGCGTGCGAGAGGGACCTCGAGGTCCTGGTAAATGAGATAGAGAGTTTGGGCCTTAAAGTGGCGCCGCACAAAACGGAGGCGATGGCCTTCCCTGCCTCTGCCTTCCGCAGACGCAGGATTGCTCCCCCCCCTGTGATCAGACTCAGGGGGGTTTGTATTGCGGTTAAGCCCAGTGTTAAATACCTAGGCATAGTTTTAGATTCAGGTATGACTTTCAGGCCCCACTTCGAGGCCTTAATTCCTAGAGTGCAGGGGATCCTTCGGTCCATTGGGAGGATCCTTCCGAACCTTCACGGACCGAGGGAAAAGAAGCGACGCCTCTACAGCAGCGTGATCCACTCCGTGCTCCTTTATGGTGCTCCGGTGTGGTGGCGCGCTGTTTGGAAGATCAGAGGGTCAGGCGGGCTGTTCGGGCCTGCAAAGAAGGGTAGCAATCAGGGTGTGTTGCGCGTTTAAAACGGTGTCCTTCCATGCGGCAATGATGGTCGCGGGGATTATTCCCCTCGACCATCTAGCGCCGCAGCTGGCGGATGTATACGCAGCGGTCCGGGAAGCGGAGGATCCCGTTTCCCCTAGGACAAGGGCCGTGCTGGGCGCTGTTGCCAAGAGGAGGGCAATTGTCGCATGGAAGGAAGAGGAAGAAAATCTCGTTGGCGCAATAGGAGCGACGGGGGTGCGCGTGAGAGCAGCCATCGTTCCAGGTTGGAGGAGTGGGTTGGAAGGCCGTTTTCTTTGGAAACGACCTTCTACACCACTCAGCTGATGACTGGCCATGGCTGCTTTCCCGCGTACCTATATGGTATCAGGAAGGCAGACTCCCCGCGGTGTTTTCACTGCGATGCGGGGAACGATGATGCCGATCACACCCTGATTGAGTGCCCTGCGTGGATGGATGAGTGGGCCTCCTTGGTCAGGGAACTGGGGGGGGTGCAGCTCACTCTCCCCGGGATAGCCGGGCGATCCCTGGATACCCCTGGGGGCGTGGGCTGCATTCCAGTCCTTTTCAGGACTAGTTATGAGGGCCAAGGAGGATGCCGAAAGAGCGAGAGAGAGAGTTTGTATGAAAGAAGAAGGATGATTGCTAGTCCGCGTAGGAGAGTAGCTCCTAGGCGGCCCTTCCGGGCGAGGCTCCGGGCAGCTTTGGCGGCGACTGGCCCGGTCTAGTGCGTCGCTTTCCCCTGAGGAGATGAATGAGCATGCTCATGCATGGGGTGTATGAACCCGACCATTGCATCATGGGATGGATTGTCGGGTTGGTGTATATTATATGTATATAGTAGTTTTAGGATGTGCCCCACCGTGGGGTGCGACAAGCTAGTCATAAGATGTATGTGAGTGTGTGTGAATGGAGAGAGTCTGGCGAAACACCGGCCAGGCTCATCGGGGTGGGAGCGGGTGAAGTATGTGCATGTAGCACGGTTCCGCCCCTCCCACTCAACGAATGAATGTGATTGCACCAGGTGGGTTTTTAGTCGGTAAGAATCCGACACTCCCTTGAGTACCGGGCTCAAGGGGCCTATGAAGGTTTTCCCCCTGACGAAAAAAAAAAAAAAAAAAAAAGGGTTGCGTCAGGGTCGCGTCAGGGTTGCGTCAGGGTTGCATCAGGGTTGCGTCAGGGAGTCGAACCTAAGCCTGGGCAACCAGGTTGGCCACCCAACGTGCGTTCGGCCGCAAGGGTCGAGCGTTATAGACCTTACGTGGGGATCTCCGACAGCCATCGTCCGCTTATCGGATTGGAGGGTGGATGAGGCCGAGTCCCTTTCGGACCACCTGTATGTTATATTTAACTATAGGCGTGAGGCTGCAGGCTTCCGAAGCCTTTGCTCTAGGGAGAGAATTTTTCCTAGGTGGGATGCGAGGGCTGTGGACGAGGATAGGCTCGCCGCAGCCCTCGTATCCGCCGACTGGACACGGAACAATGGTGCCAGTGGGGAAGACTTAGTGCGGTGGCTGAACTGTTCCTTGGTCAGGGCATGTGACTTTGGTATGCCTCGGGTCAGAACAGGAGTGAACCGGGTGAGTGTGGTGCCGTGGTGGTCTCGGGAGATTGCCGCCCTTAGGAGGGAGGCAATGCTCTCGAGAAGAAGGCTTCAAAGGGCTCGACGCAGCGGCGATCTGGCTAGGATAGGGGAGTGCCTACACAGCAGGAGGGAGGCCAAGAGGGGTTTGGTCCGTGCTATCAGGAGGGCCAAGGCTTCGGCCTGGAGGGACTTCCTCACTACCATCGAGGAAGATCCCTGGGGGAGGCCATATAAGCTTGTGATGAACAAGCTTAGAGCTCGGGGTCTCCCCCCCCTTACTGAGGCACTGGACCCCTCTCCGCTGGCCACAACCATCGAAACCCTGTTTCCGAGGGACGGCCAACCAGTGTCCCCGAACGAAGACCTGCGGGACCTGGCTGGGGTGGAGGTGCTGCCGGAAGAGGTGCGCAGGGCCGCTACCAAGATTGGCCTTGGAAGGGCACCAGGCCCTGATGGTGTGCCGGAATTAGTCGTAAAAAGGGCTGCTGATATCTGCAACGGAGGACTGGCTCGCTGCTTTTCTGGCCTCTTGGGGAACGGCGTGTTCCCGGAGTGCTGCAAGAGGGCCAGGTTGGTCCTCATAAGGAAAAGGTCTGGGGAAGACGCCGCACCGAGTTCTTTCAGGCCCATATGCCTGCTAGATGAGGTGGGGAAGTTATTCGAGAGAGTGATCGTCTCCAGGGTGAGCGAGTTTTTAGAACGAAGAAGTGTACTGTCGCCAAGCCAACATGGCTTCAGGGTGGGCCATTCCACCCTTGAGGCTGTTGGGGAGGTTCAACAATATATACAGGAGTGCGTGAGTGCGGGACGGGTTGGTGTCCTCGTATCGTTGGACATCGCCAACGCGTTTAACTCGCTCCCTTGGATGACCGTAGTCGAGTCAATTACGGTGTGTGGCTTCCCCACCCATCTAGTGAACATAATTAAGGACTACTTTAGAAATAGGCTCCTGTCCTTCATAGGAGGACAGGGCACCGTTAGCAATGTAAGAATTACGTGTGGGGTCCCACAGGGCTCTGTCCTAGGCCCCACACTGTGGAACATCGCCTACGACCGGGTCCTCCGTGTCCAGCTGCCGGGGGGGTCTCGTGTCGTCTGCTATGCGGATGACACGGCCCTCCTGTCAGCGGGGCGGGACCCGGCTTGTGCGATGTTAGCGTGCGAGAGGGACCTCGAGGTCCTGGTAAATGAGATAGAGATTTTGGCCTTAAAGTGGCGCCGCACAAAACGGAGGCGATGGCCTTCCCTGCCTCTGCCTTCCGCAGACGCAGGATTGTTCCCCCCCCTGTGATCAGACTCAGGGGGGTTTTTATTGCGGTTAAGCCCAGTGTGAAATACCTGAGCATAGTTTTAGATTCAGGTATGACTTTCAGGCCCCACTTCGAGGCCTTAATTCCAAGTGTGCAGGGGATCCTTCGGTCTATTGGGAGGATCCTTCCGAACCTTCACGGACCGAGGGAAAAGAAGCGACGCCTCTACAGCAGCGTGATCCACTCCGTGCTCCTTTATGGTGCTCCGGTGTGGTGGCGCGCTGTTGTGGAAGATCAGAGGGTCAGGCGGGCTGTTCGGGCCCTGCAAAGAAGGGTAGCAATCAGGGTGTGTTGCGCGTATAAACGGTGTCCTTCCATGCGGCAATGATGGTCGCGGGGATTATTCCCCTCGACCATCTGGCGCCGCAGCTGGCGGATGTATACGCAGCGGTCCGGGAGGCGGAGGATCCCGTCTCCCCTAGGACAAGGGCCGTGCTGGGCGCTGTTGCCAAGAGGAGGGCAATTGTCGCATGGAAGGAAGAGGAAGAAAATCTCGTTGGCGCAGTGGGAACAACGGGGGTGCGCGTGAGAGCGGCCATCGCTTCCAGGTTGAGGAGTTGGTTGCAAGGCCGTTTTCTTTGGAAACGACCTTCCACACCACTCAGCTGATGACTGGCCATGGCTGCTTTCCCGCGTACCTATACGGTATTAGAAAAGCGGATTCCCCACAGTGTTTCCACTGTGGTGCGGACATTGACGATGCCGAACACACCCTGATTGAGTGCCCTGCGTGGACGGATGAGAGGGCCTCCTTGTCAGGGAACTGGGGGGGGTGCAGCTCACTCTCCCTGGGATAGTCGGGCGATCCCTGGATACCCCGGGGGCATGGGCTGCATTCCAGTCCTTTTCAGGACTAGTTATGAGGGCCAAGGAGGATGCCGAAAGAGCGAGAGAGAGAGTTTTGTATGAAAGAAGAAGGATGATTGCTTGGCCGCGTAGGAGAGTAGCTCCTAGGCGTCCCCCCCGGGCGAGGCTCCGGGCAGCTTTGGCGGCGACTGGCCCGGTCTAGTGCGTCGCTTTCCCCTGAGGAGATGAATGAGCATGCTCATGCATGGGGTGTATGAACCCGACCATTGCATCATGGGATGGATGGTCGGGATGGTGTATATTAATATGTATATAGTAGTTTTAGGATGTGCCCCACCGTGGGGTGCGACAAGCTAGTCATAAGATGTATGTGAGTGTGTGTGAATGGAGAGAGTCTGGCGAAACACCGGCCAGGCTCATCGGGGTGGGAGCGGGTGAAGTATGTGCATGTAGCACGGTTCCGCCCTCCCACTCAACGAATGAATGTGATTGCACCAGGTGGGTTTTTAGTCGGTTTTAATCTTTCCTCTGGGCTTGTGCCTACCTAAATTAAATAATAATATGGAGAGTACAAGTTCAGAGATTAACCCGTGTGGGAGGGATACCCACACAACGGCGGTGTTTGGTGGTGGTAGGACAGGCCACCCACCGTCGTCATCCTACGACTGTCATGAGTCTGCGGTAGGCAACCCAGCCCAGACTCTGGTTAATGCCTCGGGAAGTTGTTCGCAGGTAGGTGACCTGGCCTGCGAATTGACCAAGGCATCAGGAAAGGAGGTACCAATGGAGGAATGGCAGAAGGAGGCCAGAGCCATGGAGCAGTTGCGGTTGACGGACCCGGAGTCACCGATCAAGACCAGGAGCAACAAAAGATTGAGGAGCATTATCACGTCGTCGGATGAGGACGACTGCCTCATCGTGAAGAGGACGCGCCGGGAAGAAGCCAGACGCCGCTGACACTGGAGGCGGGAAGGCTGCCAGAGAAGCTCATGGCATACCTAAGAGGAATAGAAAAGGAGAGAGCGAGATGCTCTAATATAAAAGGAGAAGTGTCGGGAAGAATAAAGCGACTTGTTAAAGAGTCGCTCATCATTGCCGACGAAATGGAGGAGAGGATGGAGAAACAATCCGGCTCCCGGTTCTCAAGGGCTGAGGCAGTATACCAGCTGAGGACGGAAGCAAAGATCAGAGACGAGCAGATTCGTCAAATGGAAGGAGAAATCGCTAGGCTCCAAAGGGAGCTTAAAAAGCGAGAGGCAGAAAAGCAAAGCCATGGAGTGAAGGCGGTTGCTGCCCGAATCAGGGAAGGCAGGCGCCTACAATAAACAAGGTAACCCCATCTTTGGAGAAGAGATTGGAGGATGCCAGGATTGGGGATGGTATGAGCTGTGTGATGGCGGTTCTGAGGGACTTTAGCAAGAGCATTGAGGCCCTGCAGAAGACACAGCTCGAAATGTGGAAGATATTCAGGGAAACCAACAAGCCACCCCAGCGGGAAACAGGGGGGGACTGCGGTGGGGGGAAGGAAGTGCTCCCGCCCCGGGAACCTCGAGGGCTCCTGCCCAAAGGGTTCCTGCCGTTAATAATGCTGTTCCCCCCTCACAGGATGGGTTTGTCGAGGTAGTCGGAAGGAAGAAGCGACGCCAGCAGACAAAGCCAACTGTTGGACAGGAGAAGACCACCACATCGGGGGATCGAGGTGCCACAGGAAGTGGCACCAAGAAGAAGAAGAAAAAGAAGAAGAAGAAGAATCGCAACGGTGGGACCAGGGAGACAGCAGCGGTCTCACTGGCGTGCAATGAGACATTGTCATATCGGGATGCTCTCGCCAAGGCCAGAGAGAGCATTAGCCTCAAAGAGTTTGGGGTAGAGAAGGTGACAATGAGGAGGGGTCTAACGGGGGCCTTCATCTTCAGCATCAGGGGGAAGGAGGCTGCTATTAAGGCAGACCGGGTAGCCGATGCCTTGAAGAGGACGGTGCCGGAGGCCAAGATCGCTCGGCCACATAGAACGCGGTCCTTTAGGCTGGTGGGTATTGACCCAAGCCTGAACATGACCGTGATTAGGAATGCCCTCCTCGCTATAAAGGGGAACATTGACCCAAATAAAATTTGGGTTGGTGAGATCAGGGCGGGCAGGGGACGTCTCTGGGAGACGGTTGTCTCTGCCCCGGTAGAAATGGCCCAGGCTGTCATCAACAGGGGAGGGGTAGACTTCGGTCTATACCGGGCAAAGGTGGTCGAGCTCCGGCAAAGGCCACTGCGTTGCCACCGCTGTCTGGCCAGGGGGCATGTCGCCATGAGTTGCCCTAGTCCAACCTCTAGGGCGAACCTTTGCCATCAGTGTGGCCAACCGGGCCACATCGCAAAGGATTGCAGGAAAAAATAGAGTGTCCGGTATGTAGGGACGCTGGGCACAGGAACAGGAGCCATCGCGCGGGGAGCTGGGAGTGCCCGGTGGTCCCTCCGCGAAGGGCGAACAACGAAGCGTGCGCGTCCGCGGGTAGTGAGGCTCGGGTGCCTAGTGTTTCGACGGGGGAAGAGGGTATGGAGTGGACGCGGACCTATCCACCCCACAGGAACAATGAACGATAAAGCTGCGCAGGGCAAGCTGCGATAGAAACAGGTGTGCGGGGCCTGCAGAAGTAGCGGGGGTCAGTGGTGTAAACACCAACAATGTCCCTTGTCCCCAGTGAGTGTTGTGTGCAGGTGAACCTGAACCATGCGCGGGGTGCGCAGGATCTATTGATCCAGCGTATGCGCGAGTGTGGGGCGGGGATCGCGATTATCGCAGAACCGTGGTGGGTTCCGCCCGGTGATGAGAAATGGTTCTCGTCCCTGGGCGGGGCTCCGCTATCTGCGGTATTGGTGGGTGAAAGTGGAAGACCCTGCAGTCTGGTGCAAAGGGGTAGCTTCTTCGTAGCTGTTAAGTGGGGGGACTCGCTGGTGATTTCTGTTTACTTTCCCCCCAGCGAGGTAATTAGTAAATATTGTAGGCTCCTAGATGAGCTCGAAGAGCTCTTGGGAAGATTTCCTACCTCTCCAGTGCTGGTGGCTGGCGACTTTAATGCCCGGGCCCACAGATGGGACCCGGGGGTAGGAGTAACCTAAGGGGGGTTGCTCTCTACCTGGGCCAATCGGTTGAACTTGCACCTCTTCAACCGAGCTGGCTCCCCCACGTGCGTTCGGCCGCAAGGGTCGAGCGTCATTGACCTCACGTGGGGCTCGTCAGCTGCTAGTATCCGCTTATCGGAGTGGAGGGTAGATCAAGCAGAGTCCCTTTCGGACCATGCATACGTAGTTTTCAAGTACTGCCATGAGACTGCAGGGGTCCGAAGCTTGAGCCGGCCAGGCAGGACTTTCCCTCGGTGGAATGCGAGGGCTGCGGACAAGGACATGCTCGACGCTGCCCTTATATCGGGCGACTGGACTCGTCCCAGTGGTGAGTGTAGTGCGCGAGATTTCGTTAAGTGGCTACGCGGAATGTTGGCGCGTGCATGTGATATGGCACTGCCGAGAGCGGGGAACACGAGGAACAGGAGGAGGAAGGCATGCTGGTGGTCGCAGGAACTGTCTGCTATCAGGGCAGAGGCGACTGCGGCCAGGAGACGCTTTCTGAAGGCCAGGCGCAGTGGGGGGACCAAAGAAGAGTGGAACTGTGCCTGGAGGCCCGCAGGGAGTCTAAAAAACAGCTGAAGAGGGCCATTAGGAGGGCCAAGGCCGCTGCCTGGAGGGACTTCGTGGGGACGCTTGAAGCGGATCCGTGGGGCAGACCATATCGCCTGGTCATGGGGAAGTTGAGGCCATACTCAGCACCCTTGACGGAGGTACTCGAGTCAGAAGTGATGGACCGGGTGCTGGGGGGCCTATTTCCCCAAGTGGAGCGGGACAGCAGCGGGGGCCTCCGCGGTGTTCAAGTGGATGGTGCGGCGGTAACGCTGGAGGAGGTGCTGGCTGCGGCAAGGAAGATCGCCGGTGGAAAGGCTCCGGGACCGGACGAGGTCCCGGGCATAGTGATAAAGGCAGCAGCGGTCCACTGCGGGGTCGGCCTGGCTGAACTGTTCACGGAGTGTCTCAGGACCAGTAACTTTCCAACAGCCTGGAAGAGGGCAAGACTGGTCCTGATAAAGAAGAAACTAGACGCCCAACCGGATCTGCCTGGCTCCTACAGACCGATCTGCCTACTGGATGAGACCGCGAAACTGTTTGAGCGGGTAATGTGGCAAGGATAAACAGATGCCTGGAGGCAGGGGGTCTGTTGTCGCAGGCGCAGCATGGCTTTCGCGTCAGACGCTCGACGGTCGGTGCCATAATGGTGGTGAAAAACGTAGTGCGGGAGTGTGTGGACAGTGAGTGCGTCGGGATCCTAACTTCGCTGGATATCAGGAACGCTTTCAACTCGCTGCCGTGGGAGACCATCTTCAGGGCGCTGGATGGGATGGGCCTCCCACATACATAGTTAACATTATAAGGAGTTACTTGTCCAACCGAACATTATTGTTTGTCGGGAAGAGTGGACAATTAAAGAAAGACAGGTCTCGTGCGGGGTTCCGCAGGGTTCGGTGCTGGGGCCAACCCTGTGGAACATAGCCTATGACAGTGTCCTCCGGGTTCCGATGCCGGGGGGTTCCCGGGTCGTCTGTTATGCAGACGACACGGCCCTTCTGTCATCGGGGCGGGACCTGTCGGAGGCGATCGCGAATGCGGAACGCGACCTGATGTGCTGGTGAGTGCGATTAGAGCTTGGCCTCGAGTGGCGCCACACAAGACGGAGGCAATGGCCTTCCCTGCCTCTGCCCTCCGCAGACGCAGGAGTGCACCGGCCCCCGCCATTAGGGTTAGGGGGTCTAGGGTTGCTATAGTCCCAGGTCAAGTACCTGGGCGTGGTGTTGGACTCCAACCTTACATTCAGGCCCCACTTCGCGGCCTTGATTCCGAAGGCGGAGGGGATCCTTCGGTCCCTTGGAGGCTCCTTCCGAACCTTCATGGACCGGGGGAGAAGAAGAGACGCCTCTACAGTAGTGTGGTCCAGTCGGTGCTCATTTATGGGGCGCCGGTGTGGTGGCGCACTGCTGTGGAGGACATGCGTGTCAAGCGGGCCATTCGATCGTTCCAGAGGAGGGTGGCGATCAGGGTGTGCTGTGCATACAGAACGGTGTCGTTCCATGCGGCGATGATGGTTGCGGGGATCATTCCTCTCGACCATCTTGCGCCCCGGCTGGCGGAGGTGTATGTGGCCCTTAGTGGTGCGGAGGAACCTGTTTCTCCGGCCATTAAGGCGGCGCTGGGCGCTGAAGCCAGGAGGATGGCGGTCGCTGCATGGAAGGAAGAGGAGTTAACTTAACAGGAGTAATGGGAGAAACAGGAGCGCGGGTTAGGGCAGCCATTGCTGATAGGTTGGATGAGTGGGTTGAAAGGCCGCACTCCATAGGTACGACCTTTCACACCACTCAGCTGATGACCGGACATGGTTGCTTCCCTGCATTCCTTATAGAATAGGGAAGGCGATATCTCCGCAGTGCTTTCACTGCGGAGCGGATGAAGATGACGCTGACCACACCCTGGTCGACTGCCCTGCGTGGGTGAGTGAGCGGGATGATCTTGCTGGGAATTGGGGGGGGTGCATTTCTCCCTCTCCGGCATACTCAGGGCATCCCTGGATATGCCGGGGGGGTGGGATGCATTCCGGTCTTTCGCGGGGCGTGTGATGAGAGCGAAAGAGAATGCAGAGAGAGAGAGAGAACGGGGGTTGCGTGCGGCGCCGCAGAGGAGACTTGCTCCTAGGCGGCCCCCCCGGGCGAGACTTCGCGTGCCTGGGGCGACGAATGGCTAACGGCTGTGCGTCGATTCCCCCTCATGAATGGAGTTACTTGTAGATTGTACTGGAGTGCGAGAACTGTGTGTTAATACGGTGTGAGAGTGGTGTGGGCCTGACGAAATATTGTTTTATTGTAAGGTCAGGCCAGGAGTGAGTGTGTAATCTGCGTCTCCAGTTGTAACTGTTGAGTGCGCCTAAGTATGAGAGATTGCGCCTCCGGGGAGGAAACTCTACTGTTGAGTGCGCTGGATGTAGGAGTGTGTATGTTGCGGGAGAAAGCGCGGAAAAATTTCCGACCGGGCTTACTAGGGAGAGGCACATAGGTAATTTGAATTGTACATACTGTGCGTTGCGCCTGCCTCTTCTCCTCGCGGGAGACTCTGCACCAGGTGGGTTTTTAGTCGGTAAGAATCCGACACTCCCTTGAGTACCGGACTCAAGGGGCCTATGAAGGTTTTCCCCCTGACGAAAAAAAAAAAAAAAAAAAAAAAAAAAAAGGGTTGCGTCAGGGTTGCGTCAGGGTTGCGTCAGGGTTGCGTCAGGGTTGCGTCAGGGTTGCGTCAGGGTTGCGTCAGGGTTGCGTCAGGGTTGCGTCAGGGTTGCGTCAGGGTTGCGTCAGGGTTGCGTCAGGGTTGCGTCAGGGTTGCGTCAGGGTTGCGTCAGGGTTGCGTCAGGGTTGCGTCAGGGTTGCGTCAGGGTTGCGTCAGGGTTGCGTCAGGGTTGCGTCAGGGTTGCGTCAGGGTTGCGTCAGGGTTGCGTCAGGGTTGCGTCAGGGTTGCGTCAGGGTTGCGTCAGGGTTGCGTCAGGGTTGCGTCAGGGTTGCGTCAGGGTTGCGTCAGGGTTGCGTCAGGGTTGCGTCAGGGTTGCGTCAGGGTTGCGTCAGGGTTGCGTCAGGGTTGCGTCAGGGTTGCGTCAGGGTTGCGTCAGGGTTGCGTCAGGGTTGCGTCAGGGTTGCGTCAGGGTTGCGTCAGGGTTGCGTCAGGGTTGCGTCAGGGTTGCGTCAGGGTTGCGTCAGGGTTGCGTCAGGGTTGCGTCAGGGTTGCGTCAGGGTTGCGTCAGGGTTGCGTCAGGGTTGCGTCAGGGTTGCGTCAGGGTTGCGTCAGGGTTGCGTCAGGGTTGCGTCAGGGTTGCGTCAGGGTTGCGTCAGGGTTGCGTCAGGGTTGCGTCAGGGTTGCGTCAGGGTTGCGTCAGGGTTGCGTCAGGGTTGCGTCAGGGTTGCGTCAGGGTTGCGTCAGGGTTGCGTCAGGGTTGCGTCAGGGTTGCGTCAGGGTTGCGTCAGGGTTGCGTCAGGGTTGCGTCAGGGTTGCGTCAGGGTTGCGTCAGGGTTGCGTCAGGGTTGCGTCAGGGTTGCGTCAGGGTTGCGTCAGGGTTGCGTCAGGGTTGCGTCAGGGTTGCGTCAGGGTTGCGTCAGGGTTGCGTCAGGGTTGCGTCAGGGTTGCGTCAGGGTTGCGTCAGGGTTGCGTCAGGGTTGCGTCAGGGTTGCGTCAGGGTTGCGTCAGGGTTGCGTCAGGGTTGCGTCAGGGTTGCGTCAGGGTTGCGTCAGGGTTGCGTCAGGGTTGCGTCAGGGTTGCGTCAGGGTTGCGTCAGGGTTGCGTCAGGGTTGCGTCAGGGTTGCGTCAGGGTTGCGTCAGGGTTGCGTCAGGGTTGCGTCAGGGTTGCGTCAGGGTTGCGTCAGGGTTGCGTCAGGGTTGCGTCAGGGTTGCGTCAGGGTTGCGTCAGGGTTGCGTCAGGGTTGCGTCAGGGTTGCGTCAGGGTTGCGTCAGGGTTGCGTCAGGGTTGCGTCAGGGTTGCGTCAGGGTTGCGTCAGGGTTGCGTCAGGGTTGCGTCAGGGTTGCGTCAGGGTTGCGTCAGGGTTGCGTCAGGGTTGCGTCAGGGTTGCGTCAGGGTTGCGTCAGGGTTGCGTCAGGGTTGCGTCAGGGTTGCGTCAGGGTTGCGTCAGGGTTGCGTCAGGGTTGCGTCAGGGTTGCGTCAGGGTTGCGTCAGGGTTGCGTCAGGGTTGCGTCAGGGTTGCGTCAGGGTTGCGTCAGGGTTGCGTCAGGGTTGCGTCAGGGTTGCGTCAGGGTTGCGTCAGGGTTGCGTCAGGGTTGCGTCAGGGTTGCGTCAGGGTTGCGTCAGGGTTGCGTC
Source organism: Polistes fuscatus (assembly GCF_010416935.1). Classification (NCBI taxonomy): domain Eukaryota; kingdom Metazoa; phylum Arthropoda; class Insecta; order Hymenoptera; family Vespidae; genus Polistes; species Polistes fuscatus. The sequence goes on along the minus strand of NW_025113179.1, from coordinate 1,896 downwards.
AGGGTTGCGTCAGGGTTGCGTCAGGGTTGCGTCAGGGTTGCGTCAGGGTTGCGTCAGGGTTGCGTCAGGGTTGCGTCAGGGTTGCGTCAGGGTTGCGTCAGGGTTGCGTCAGGGTTGCGTCAGGGTTGCGTCAGGGTTGCGTCAGGGTTGCGTCAGGGTTGCGTCAGGGTTGCGTCAGGGTTGCGTCAGGGTTGCGTCAGGGTTGCGTCAGGGTTGCGTCAGGGTTGCGTCAGGGTTGCGTCAGGGTTGCGTCAGGGTTGCGTCAGGGTTGCGTCAGGGTTGCGTCAGGGTTGCGTCAGGGTTGCGTCAGGGTTGCGTCAGGGTTGCGTCAGGGTTGCGTCAGGGTTGCGTCAGGGTTGCGTCAGGGTTGCGTCAGGGTTGCGTCAGGGTTGCGTCAGGGTTGCGTCAGGGTTGCGTCAGGGTTGCGTCAGGGTTGCGTCAGGGTTGCGTCAGGGTTGCGTCAGGGTTGCGTCAGGGTTGCGTCAGGGTTGCGTCAGGGTTGCGTCAGGGTTGCGTCAGGGTTGCGTCAGGGTTGCGTCAGGGTTGCGTCAGGGTTGCGTCAGGGTTGCGTCAGGGTTGCGTCAGGGTTGCGTCAGGGTTGCGTCAGGGTTGCGTCAGGGTTGCGTCAGGGTTGCGTCAGGGTTGCGTCAGGGTTGCGTCAGGGTTGCGTCAGGGTTGCGTCAGGGTTGCGTCAGGGTTGCGTCAGGGTTGCGTCAGGGTTGCGTCAGGGTTGCGTCAGGGTTGCGTCAGGGTTGCGTCAGGGTTGCGTCAGGGTTGCGTCAGGGTTGCGTCAGGGTTGCGTCAGGGTTGCGTCAGGGTTGCGTCAGGGTTGCGTCAGGGTTGCGTCAGGGTTGCGTCAGGGTTGCGTCAGGGTTGCGTCAGGGTTGCGTCAGGGTTGCGTCAGGGTTGCGTCAGGGTTGCGTCAGGGTTGCGTCAGGGTTGCGTCAGGGTTGCGTCAGGGTTGCGTCAGGGTTGCGTCAGGGTTGCGTCAGGGTTGCGTCAGGGTTGCGTCAGGGTTGCGTCAGGGTTGCGTCAGGGTTGCGTCAGGGTTGCGTCAGGGTTGCGTCAGGGTTGCGTCAGGGTTGCGTCAGGGTTGCGTCAGGGTTGCGTCAGGGTTGCGTCAGGGTTGCGTCAGGGTTGCGTCAGGGTTGCGTCAGGGTTGCGTCAGGGTTGCGTCAGGGTTGCGTCAGGGTTGCGTCAGGGTTGCGTCAGGGTTGCGTCAGGGTTGCGTCAGGGTTGCGTCAGGGTTGCGTCAGGGTTGCGTCAGGGTTGCGTCAGGGTTGCGTCAGGGTTGCGTCAGGGTTGCGTCAGGGTTGCGTCAGGGTTGCGTCAGGGTTGCGTCAGGGTTGCGTCAGGGTTGCGTCAGGGTTGCGTCAGGGTTGCGTCAGGGTTGCGTCAGGGTTGCGTCAGGGTTGCGTCAGGGTTGCGTCAGGGTTGCGTCAGGGTTGCGTCAGGGTTGCGTCAGGGTTGCGTCAGGGTTGCGTCAGGGTTGCGTCAGGGTTGCGTCAGGGTTGCGTCAGGGTTGCGTCAGGGTTGCGTCAGGGTTGCGTCAGGGTTGCGTCAGGGTTGCGTCAGGGTTGCGTCAGGGTTGCGTCAGGGTTGCGTCAGGGTTGCGTCAGGGTTGCGTCAGGGTTGCGTCAGGGTTGCGTCAGGGTTGCGTCGGGTTGCGTCAGGGTGCGTCAGGGTTGCGTCAGGGTTGCGTCAGGGTTGCGTCAGGGTTGCGTCAGGGTTGCGTCAGGGTTGCGTCAGGGTTGCGTCAGGGTTCGTCAGGGTTGCGTCAGGGGTGCGTCAGGGTTGCGTCAGGGTTCGGGTGCGTCAGGGTTGCGTCAGGGTTGCGTCAGGGTTGCGTCAGGGTTGCGTCAGGGTTGCGTCAGGTTGCGTCAGGGTTGCGTCAGA